>NC_091952.1:237931672-238296672 GCF_031021105.1 Erythrolamprus reginae | reverse complement strand
TCTGTCTTGGAATATTTCTATTTCATTGGGTGCAATAAAAATGGAGGGATGTTGACTGTGTTAATATTGTCTAACAAGAATAGACAATACATGGCTATCTAGATGTTGAATTCCAACTCCAGAAACCTCACTCAATGCAGCCAATGCTGAAGATTCCTTAGACATCTTCTTGGGTACATCTGATGTACCACATGACATCCACCACATGACATCCATCCTCAGATTTCAGGGTGGTAGTAAATTACAGTGCCTATACATTCCACTCTGTACCATTTGTCTGTTTTTTAGTACTAAGAGTGACTAAACCATTTTTGTTCTGGCTATGAAAAGGAACCTGAGGTTTTAGAATAAATAAATTGCATGGTAGCTTATTCAGCAGAATCCCCAGTTCAAGTCTAAATGTCCTTGATACAGACTCCCATTGCCCTTGTTGCCTTGCCTAACTACCGGTACATACATTTGTGTAATGATACTATGGTTGGGTATCCTTCAATCACATCACAACGAATTTGTGCAAGCTGCCCTAAGTTTCAGTTCTGTGACCAGACCAAGCTATAAATGTCAGTGCTCTCTTTCAGAAATGAGAAAAGCTCCTAGTGATTTAAAGTTGTTATTCATGCATTGCTTGGAACTCATATTTTAAAAGTCATAAATTACTTAACCATAAAGTCATAAATACTTGACTTAAATGCCTATGGAAGAAAATTAATCAGCCCAGACGACCAGTGTATGAAGGTATGGAGACATACGGCTTTCTCGTAAGAAAACTTTCCATAGGAAATTAAAGTTCAGCTATTGTAGAGAAAGGGACAGATGACAGAAGAAGAGATGACCTATGTTTCTTGAGCTTTAAAAGGGGGAAAGATGAGATGGTCTTGAAAATAACCATTTAGAAAAATTATTTTAAGAATAGTCATTTCTTAGTATCGGAAGCGCTACCATCTGATGACCAAGAGCCATGCTTCACATGGCGGAGGTATGGGTGGAGATCACAAAATGGATTAATTCACATTAACAAAATAACAGAATTGGAGGGATCTTAAAGGTCTTCTAGTCCAACACCTTGCTCAAGTAAATGGTTGTCCAATCTCTTCTTAAGAGTCCTGTTGGAGTCGGGCGGCATATAAATATCACTAATAAATAAATTAATTAATTAAGGCCTCCAGTACAGTAGTGGGATTCAATTTTTTTTTACTACCAGTTCTGTGGGCATGGCTTGGTAGGCATAACATGGCTTGATGGGTGTGGCAGGAAAGGATACTGTAAAATCTTCATTCCCACCCCACTCCAGGGGAAGGATACTACAAAATCCCCATTTCAGCTGGGATTTGAGAGGCAGAGAATAGACGGGGGTGGGGCCAGTCTGAGGTGGTATTTACTATTTCTCCAAACTATTCAAAATTTCCCCTATCAGTTCTCTAGAACTGGTCAGAACCTGCTGAAACCCACCTCGGCTCCTGTGTTGGAGCAGCAACAACTTCTGGAGGCAAGTCGTTCCACTGATTGATCACTACATGTTAGGAAATGTCTCAATTCTAAATTGCTTTTCTCCTTGGTTGCTTATTTAACCTTTTAACATATTTAAATGTTTTGATCATGTCCCCCCTTTACCTTCTGTCCTCCAGACTTTACAGATTGAGTTCATTAAGTCTTTCCTGATACGTTTTATGCTTAAGACCTTCCACCATTCTTGTAGCCCATTTTTGGACATGTTCAATTTTGTCAATATCTTTTTGTAGGTGAGGTCTCCAGAACTGAACACAGTATTCCAAATGTGGTCTCACCAGCACTCTATATAGCGGGATCATAATCTCCCTCTTCCTGCTTGTTATACCTCTAGCTATGCAGCCAAGCATCCTACTTGCTTTCCCTACCGCCTGACTGCACTGTTCACCCATTTTGAGACTGTCAGAAATCACTACCCCTAAATCCTTTTCTTCTGAAGTTTTTGCTAACACAGAACTGCCAATACAATACTCAGATTGAGGATTCCTTTTCCCCAAGTGCATTATTTTACATTTGGAAACATGATCGATCTTGTGCCAGGGTTTCCCAGGAGGTGGTGTCGATATCAAGGGACCTGAAGGAGGCTATGTGGCCAACATAGCGATATGCCAAAGGTGCACAGAATGCCTCTGGTGTTACATTCCCACTGAGTGGTACCTATTAATCTACTCTCCTTTCACGTTTTAAAACTGTTACTTGGTCAGGAACAGGAGGAAGCAATGCGAGCTCACCCTGTTGCACAAACATCATTTCTTGAAACCGTGCTGTCAGCTCTCCAGGTGGCAAGCTCAATATCTTTAACCACTGAACCATTGTGTCTCCTGAAGTTCAAGTTTCAAGTTTATTGGATTTATATGCCGCCCCTCTCCGAAAACTTGGGGCGGCTAACAACAATCATGAACAATATACAATAAAATCCAATACTAAAAGCAAATTAAAACCCATTAATATATAAAACCAAACATACATACAAACATACCATGCATACAGTTGTAACGGCCTAGGGGGAGAAAAAGTCTTAATTCCCCCATGCCTGGCGGCAGAGGTGGGTTTTAAGTAGCTTACGAAAGGCAAGGAGGGTGGGGGCAATTCTAATCTCTGGGGGGAGTTGGTTCCAGAGGGCCGGGGCCGCCACAGAGAAGGCTCTTCCCCTGGGTCCCGCCAAGTGGCATTGTTTAGTTGGAGAAGACCCACTCTGTGGGACCTAAGTTGTGCTCAGTTCAATAAAATATGGAATAAGGACCACCACCCCACGGTCCTATACAGTATAATCACCATCCCCAAGGGATATCCGAGTTCATGCCCAGAAGCACTCTAGACAAAAGAGATGTTTCTTACACCCATGTTTCTCAATTAGTTTCCATAAATGACCTTTTGCCTTTATGCGGATTCTCATTGTGCCTGAATTCCCAGAATAAGTTCAATGCCATTGATCTAAAGGATAAATTAAGGCTCAGTGTCGCAAACAGGATTTTCAGATTCTGAACCTGTAATAATAAGTTAGCACTAATTAGATAGAGATTATCTCCCAGGTTTTAAATCCAGATTTATACTCTGTGCTTGGCATTGTATTTCCTTCCTTCATAGGGTGGGCAGGCGTGCAATGGAAGCTTTTCACAAGTTGTCATTTTAATTAACCAAATGTCACAGCATAGTCTTATATCGGGCTATTGTGGGTAGGGAAAATGGGCCCTATTTGAAACAGCAAGGCAGTGGATGGACTTTCAGAGTTCCTCAAAGATACTAAGTGTGAACACCCAACCTGAGATATAACTACAAGTAGTCCTCATCCTCGAGGTTCGATTACTGCAACACACTCTACATGGGGCTACCTCTGAAAAGTGTTCTGAAACTTCAGATCGTGCAGAACGCAGCCGCGAGAGCCATCGTGGGGCTTCCAAGATTCGCCCACGTTTCTTCAACACTCCGTGGCTTGCATTGGCTGCCGATCAGTTTCCGGTCACAATTCAAAGTGTTGGTCATGACCTTTAAAACCCTACATGGCATTGGACCAGATTACCTCTGGAACCGCCTGCTACCGCACGAATCCCAGCAACCGATAAGGTCCCACAGAGTTGGCCTTCTCCGGGTCCCGTCGACTAAACAATGTCGTTTGGTGGGCCCCAGGGGAAGAGCCTTCTCTGTGGTGGCCCCGGCCCTCTGGAACCAACTCCCCCCGGAGATTAGAACTGCCCCCACCCTCCCTGTCTTTCGTAAACTACTCAAGACTCATTTATACCGCCAGGCACGGGGGAGTTGAGATAGCCCTTCCCCCTAGGCCATTACAAGTTATGCATGGTATGTTTGGTTTTATAATAGGGGTTTTAGTTGTTTTTTATTATTGTTGTTAGCTGCCCTGAGTCTACGGAGAGGGGCGGCATACAAATCCAATAAATTATTATGATTAATTATTATTATTATTATTATCTTATGACCACAACTGAGCCCAAAATTCCTGTTGCTAAGAGGGACATCTGTCAGGTGAATTTTGCCCTGTTTAATGACCTTACGTGAATCACTGCAGTTGTTAAGTTAGTAACACGGCTGTTAAGTGAATCTGTCTTTGCCTTTGTGTTCTGCCCCAGTTACGAATGTAGCAAACGCACAGTTTGGATGAACTTAATTTAATCAATAAGTCACTGCTAATAACTGGCTTAGCATTGGAGACACACACAAACACATGCACACATCTAAAAGTAATGTTTTCTTACAAAAAACCCCTCCGTTGCTAATTAATCATCATTAGCAGTTGGCATCAGTTCAGAAAGTCTTACATCAGAGCAATACAATTATTTCTTGTTATCTCATGAAATTTCAAAATGCTTAGAAATCTTTCTTGATAAGAAAGCCAAAGCAGAGAAAAAGAGTAGAGGTTCTCTAGACCATTGTTTCCCAACGTTGACAACTTGAAGATATCTGGACTTCAACTCCCAGAATTCCCCAGCCAGCATTCGCTGACTGGGGAATTCTGGGAGTTGAAGTCCAAATATCTTCAAGTTGTCAACGTTGGGAAACACTGCTCTAGACATGAGGTGCTCACGATGGATAAACAATTCTAAAACTTTGTTTCCTGCAGCCTTTCATCTGCTTCTGCTGTCCTTAAGTTGACTAGTGGAGTGGCCAATTAGCCCCAAGACTTACTCCCGAGGAGACCTCCTCTGGAGTAACCATTCCTGTCTCTTGGCAGCTCTACGTGCTCTTGCATTAAGAAGAGGAGAAGCCTCTTCTTCCTCATCACTGCCAAGAGGTGCTGGAGGTTCCGAAGGCCCTGGGTGAATCTCTGCCTCTGCCATCGAGTCCTCGCCATCCTCCCCACTGTCTGACTCAGGTATCAGCTGAATAGTCCCCTGGCACATCATCAAGTTGGTCTCCTCTTGAACAGGATCCACTATCAGCTGCACAGGCCACTAGCAGGCCACAACACTTTGTTTGCCAGAAGGTGATCCTGGAACATTGCGACCATCAAGACCATCTCAAGACCTAAAATGGTCTTGAGATGGTCTTGATGGTCTAACATCAAAAACATCATCAAAAAAGCACAACAAAGAATGTTTTTCTGCGCCAGCTCAGGAAGCTCAAACTGCCCAAGGAGCTGCTGATACAGTTCTACAGAGGAATCACTGAGTCTGTCATCTGCACCTCTATAACTGTCTGGTTTGGTGCTGCAACCCAACAGGACCGACACAGACTTCAGAGGACAATCAGAACTGCAGAAAAAGCAATTGCTGCCAACCTGCCTTCCATTGAGGACCTGTATACTGGACGAGTCAAAAAGAGGGTGGGGAAAATATTTACTGACCTCTCACATCCTGGACACAACTGTTTCAACTCCTACCCTCAAAACGTCGCTACAGAGCACTGCATACCAAGACAACTAGACACAAGAACAGTTTTTTTCGGAACGCCATCACTCTACTAAACAAATCATTCCCTCAACACTGTCAGACTTCTACCAGTTTTTCTCATCATTCCTATCACCCATTTCCTCCCATGTTGACTGCATGACTGTAACTAGTTGCTTATATCCTAAGATTTTTATTAATATTGCTTCTTCATTGCTTATTTGACCCCCTCATTAAGTGTTGTACCACATGATTCTTGACAAATGTTGTACCACATGATTCTTGACAAATGTTGTACCACATGATTCTTGACAAATGTATATTTTATTTTATGTACGCTGAGAGCATATGCACATGATTCTTGACAAATGTATATTTTATTTTATGTACGCTCAGAGCATATGCACCAAGACAAATTCCTTGTGTGTCCAATCACACTTGGCCAATAAAATTCTATTCTATTCTATTCTATTCTATTCTATTCTATCATAAACATGAGTCAGTTGCCAATAATCTGAATTTTGCTGCAACGGTCGTAAGTGTGAAAAATGGTTATTAAGTCACTTCTTTTCAGTGCCATTGTAACTTTGGTCATTAAGTAAATTGCATAGCTTATTTAGGACTATCTAAATAGCTTCCCTTATTAAGAAGACAATTTGGGATACTCTGAAGTTATCAGGCTATATGTAAATTTCTAAATTTGTATACGTTTAGGAATCATTTCACCCAAACAATTTTTAAATTTACAATAGTGGCCATTTCATGTTCTTTCTTTTCCCAAGCCCTTCTGTATCCTGCAAAGTCGGAGTCTCATCCTGACCTTCAGCTATTTTGCCCTGTGTGTTCTGAACAGTGTTCAGGACCGGGAGAGGAGAGAACGAGATTAAATATTTTATATTTATTGCAGTGCAGTGTTCTCTGCTGTCTCAAAAGTGCCCTTAGGACAATGAAACACGGAGAGTTTGATATTCCAAAGAAAGGAAATAATAGCAATATTAGGAATGAACAGGATGCATCATTACATCCCCTAGCTGTGAAGTAGCCGGGCTGAAGATTTGACAGGAGAGAAGAATTAAAAGGAAAGTTCTTACACATAAGACTGTTGAAGATTTATGGAAGCCTCTGAAAAGAAAGCAGAGTTTCTCCCAAATTTGTGCTTTGTTTCTCTATTCTTTCCCTGCATCTAGTAGGATGCTTGGCTGCATAGCTAGAGGTATAACAAGCAGGAAGAGGGAGATTGTGATCCCCTTATATAGACCACTGGTGAGACCACATTTGGAGTACTCTGTTCAGTTCTGGAGACCTCACCTACAAAAAGATATTGACAAAATTGAATGGGTCCAAAGACGGGCTACAAGAATGGTGGAATGTCTTAAGCATAAAACGTATCAGGAAAGACTTAATGAACTCAATCTGTATAGTCTGGAGGACAGAAGGAAAAGGGGGGACATGATCGAAACATTTAAATATGTTAGGGTTAAATAAGGTTCAGGAGGGAAATGTTTTTAATAGGAAAGTGAACACAAGAACAAAGGGACACAATCTGAGGTTAGTTGGGGGAATGATCAAAGGCAACATGAGAAAATATTATTTTACTGAAAGAGTAGTAGATCCTTGGAACAAACTTCCAGCAGACGTGGTTGGTAAATCCACAGTAACTGAATTTAAACATGCCTGGGATAAACATATATCCATCCTAAGATAAAATACAGGAAATAGTATAAGGGCAGACTAGATGGACCATGAGGTCTTTTTCTGCCATCAGTCTTCTATTTTTCTATGTTTCTATCTACTTGTGAGGGATTGGGAACCAGTGTTTACAAAGGCAGAATTGTGTATGATTTATTTTTCAAAAATGCCTAACCTGCATCTCTACTAAAAGCAATTCCAAATTTCATTCAGTTCTTAACTGTCTCCCTCCCACTCTTCTTTTATATGGAAAATCAATTATGTAGGTAAATTTAAAATTCAGCAAGAGGACTGTGGTATCACCTTTTTTTTGACTAACGTATTTTATTAGAAGGCATAAGCTTTTGCGAACTGCAGCTAATGTTATGATGTTGATTTTAATAACATTTGTGATTTTAAAAGAGGATGCTACCAGAGTTCCCCTGACTTTTTACCACCATAGATAAGAGATGTCAAACACAAGGTCTGCGGACTGTATCCAGCCCGTGATGTGGTTGGATCTGGCCCACAGGTCCATCTTATAAAATGTAAGGGGTCGGCCCATATAATTTTGGCCCAGTTCACCCAATGCAAAGAAAAAATATCAGGCTAGCATGGCTTCGGCCTGGTCTACCCAATGTGAAGAGGAAACATCAGGCCAGCAAGGCTTCGGCCTGGTCTACCCAACGCAAAGAGGAAATATCAGGCTAGCATGGCTTTGGCCTGGTCTACCCAATGTGAAGAGGAAACATCAGGCCAGCATGACTTCAGCCTGGTCTACCCAATGTGAAGGGGAAACATGGGGGTGGCATGGCTTCGGCCTGGTCTACCCAATGTGAAGAGGAAACATCAGGCCAGCATGACTTCAGCCTGGTCTACTCAATGTGAAGAGGAAACATGGGTGTGGCATGGCTTTGGCCTGGTCTACCCAATGTGAAGAGGAAACATGGGGGTGGCATGGCTTCGGCCTGGTCTACCCAATGTGAAGAGGAAACATCAGGCCAGCATGACTTCAGCCTGGTCTACTCAATGTGAAGAGGAAACATGGGTGTGGCATGGCTTTGGCCTGGTCTACCCAATGTGAAGAGGAAACATGGGGCCAGCATGGCTTCGGCCTGGTCTACCCAATGTGAAGAGGAAACATGGGGGCAGCATGGCTTCGGCCTGGTCTACCTAATGGACATGCCAGCAGTTTAGGGAGTGGTGTCAAACTGGCCATGCCCACCCAGTTGGCCTAGCCCATCCAGTCAGCCACACCCAGTGAGTGGTATCATGCTGGCCACGCCCACCTAGTTAGTCACATCCACCCAGTTGGCCATGCCCGCCTAGCCCCCTGAAGTAAACCATAATCTGATGTGGCCCTCAATGAAATTGAGTTTGACATCCCTGCCACAGATACAGAACACAGTTCTCCTTCAATGATATCTACAATATCTACAATGCATTTAGAACAACTTGCCTTGGATGACTCACTCTGGATGACTTACTTTGCCTGAAGTAGACCCAGAGACAGGGTTCAAACAAATCGGTACTTTTATTCAGCTCAGAGAACAAGTAACAGCTCAGCAAGGCAAGTGACAGTTCAGCTAGTACCGACTGGCTCTGCTTGGAGAAACCGCTTCTTTTATACATTTGCGGCTCCCGCCAAAGCAAGAGCCAGCCGCGTCTGAGCCAATCAGGAGCGACTTCCTGCTTTAGCTCAGACAGCGCTGGAAGACGGGACAAACTATCTACAGGAAATACAAGGTAGCCATTACAAGATACAACACCCCTCCCCTCATAGTTGGACACATCCATCACGACAGCCATGTGACAAAGTCGTCCAATCGGTGGGGTCTCCGTGAAGCTCGCTCTGACCTGCGCAATTCAATTTCTCCTTCGACACCGACGGTGGAGGATGGCTCGCCATTGTTCTCCCGGTGCGGTGGACTTGGCCTGGCGGGCCCAACGAGGACCTCGGAGGAGGAGGATGGCTCGGCGTCGCTGGATGGCTCCCCCTGGCCCGATAAGTTCCTTTGCGTGTCTCTTAATTCGGGCAATGTGTTAAAGTCTGTTGAAGGGGGAGAGTCCATGTCAGCGGTTTGTGGCAAAGGATTTTCTGTTCGTTTCCGAATGTGGTCGATGTGCCGTTTCCACAGTCGACCATCCTCTAGTTTTACCATATAAGTCTTTGGTGCATTTTGTTTAACAACAATTCCCTTCATCCAGTTTACACCTCCATCAAAATTTTTTACATATACATTTTGTCCCAAGTACATTTCTCTTTCAGGTTTTACAAACATTTGATTATTAACACAGAATCTTGGGTTCAACCTATCTAGTGGTGACCTTAACTTTCTTCCCATTAATAACTCTGCAGGGCTTACATGTGTGTGAGAGTTAGGGGTGATGTGTTGGGTGAGCAAGAATTGGTCCAAGTTTTGTTGTACATCCCCAGGGCCTGACCTGTGCAATGCCTCCTTTGCCACACGAACGTAACGTTCTGCCAAGCCATTAGCCCATGGCGAGTAAGGCGAGATGAGGGCATGCCTGACCCCTAGGCCGTCTAGGAACAATTCGAATTGTCTGGCTGTTAGCTGTGGCCCATTGTCAGACACTAAGATATCCGGGCAACCATGGGTGGCAAACAGTCTACTCAATACCTTAATGGTGGCACTTGTGGTTATGTTGTTCATTGCTATTATTTCCACCCATTTGGAGAACGCATCAACCACTATTAGGAAATACTGGGATCCCACTGGACCAGCAAAGTCAATGTGGATTCTTGACCAAGGCCCAGCAGGCTGCTCCCACTCTGCTGGAGTTGTTTTGGGGGGATTGGGCCGTGATTCTTGGCATGGGTCACACTTTGATACCCAGTTTTCAATATCAGCATCCAAACCTGGCCACCATAAATGCCCTCTTGCTAGGCTCTTCATCCTGACAATCCCAGGATGGCCCACATGTAACATTTTTAGTACCTTTACCCTTAGGCTTTTGGGGATGATCACTCTATCTCCCCACAGCAGGCAACCCTTTACATAAGATAACTCAAGTCTTTTGGTTTTGAAATCACACAATTCAGGTTTCACAGAGTCATTTTGCCATCCCTTAAGTACACAGTTGACCACTTGTTTAAGGATTTGATCTTGCTGCGTGTGTGCAGCTACCTCTTTGGCCGTGGTTAGTGGGTTATCCTCGAGCTCTATCATTAGTACATCTGTGGAAGGAGCAGGGTCCTCCACTAAGTCTGTTATGGGGCACCTGCTGAGGCCATCTGCATGATTGATTTCCTTCCCCCCCTTGTGGGTGAGATCATACTGGTACCCTGAGAGGAAAAGGGCCCACCTGATCAGTCTTGGCGACATAAATGGCGGAGTGGGCTTGTTGGGGGCTAGCAGGTCTAGTAAAGGCTTGTGGTCTGTAACCAATTCAAAACTTCTTCCAAAAATGTAATTGTGAAATTTCTTCACCCCTGCCACTAAAGCTAGAGCCTCTTTATCTAACTGGCTATAATTCCTCTCTGTGCTGGTCATGGTTCTGGAGAAAAATGCGATTGGGGCCTCTGTATTATTAGGCAGAACGTGAGCTAGGACTCCTCCTATGCCGTACGGTGAAGCGTCGCACGTGAGCCTAATGGGTAGTGAAGCACTGTATTGGACTACCACACTTTTAGAAGTTAGTAATTGCTTTATTTGGGAAAAGGCTTCACGTTCAGTTTCCCCCCAGGTCCAACGGGTTTCCTTCTGGAGTAAACGATGTAGAGGCTCTGCTACTGTTGCCTTCTGCTTCAAAAAAACGGAATAAAAATTAAGGAGGCCTAAAAATGCCTAAATAAGCTCATTCTTATCTTGTGGCTCTGGGGCTTCCCTAATGGCCCTCAGTTTCTCTGTTGTGGGGTGGATACCTTCTTTGTCTACTTTATATCCTAGGAATTCTATACTGTTGGTTCCCCAGACACATTTGTCAGGCTTGATCCTTAAGCCTTTATCCTGTAACCTCTTAAGTACTTCCCTTATTCTTTTGTTTACTTGTTCTTGGTTTTCCCCTGCAATTAAGATGTCATCAAAATATGGGATGGCCCCATTTACCCCTGACAATAGGCGTTCCATAATACTCTGGAATATCCCTGGGGCTATGCTTACCCCAAACTGTAACCTTGTGCATTTGAAAGCTCCCCTGTGTGTTACAATCGTTTGTGCGTTTGCTGTTTGTTCATCGACCGGAAGCTGCTGGTAAGCCTGCGCGAGGTCGATTTTTGCAAACCTTTTTCCTTCCCCCAGGGAGTGTAGGAGTTGTTGTACCACTGGGATGGGGTAGGGGTGATGCTGTAGAGCCTTATTAAGGGTGGACTTATAGTCAGCGCAAACTCTTAACGAGCCATCTGGCTTTAGGGGCGTAACTATGGGCGTTTCCCATGGCCCTTGTTCCACAGGGACCAGAATACCTTGGCTTATAAGTTTATCTAGCTGCAGGTCTAGCTTGGGGAGAAGCGGGAGGGGTACCCTGCGAGGTTTGAGCTGGACTGGTGGGACCTTGGGGTCAATAGAAAATGATATAGGGGGCCCCTTATACGATCCCAAGGTGGGGCTGAACACTTCAGGGAACTCTTGCACGAAGTTAGGCATATTATCACAGTTTACAGTACAAACACCAGAAATTTCAATCCCCAAAGGTTCCATCCAAGCCAAACCCAGGAGAGAGTGCTTAGCCCCTGTGACAATGAGCATGGGTAGGGTACATTTGACATTCTTAAATACAATAGGTACATTTGCTGTTCCCAGGACCGAGATTACCCCCCCTTGAAAATCTCTGATTACTACAGAGGTTTGCCTTAGGTCAGATTTAGACAGGTTAGGCATGTACAGTTTAAACTTCTCCCATGGCATAATGGTATACTTAGATCCTGTATCAAGCTCCATTGAGCATGGTTGGTTGTTAAGTAACAGCGAGATAACAATTTTGCCCCCTTTTTTGGTTGCCGTGTTATTCACGGAAAATTGAGTGTTACCTTTTGAGTAGTCGCGGTTAGCGGCTGAGTAGTTCCTTTGACCCGAATAGCGGAGCGGTCGGTTTTCTCGCAGCTGGGGCATTTGGTTTTGTGGCCGTTGGTGGCGCGGTGTGTAGAATGTTTCCTCTGGTGCCGATGCTCTGCATGCGATGGCGATGTGGCCTCGATGGTTGCAGCGGCGGCATGTGGCGTCCCGGAAGGGGCATCGATGGCGCTGGTGGTTCCCTCGGCAGCCGGCGCAGGGTGGTGGGGGGTGAGTAGCTCTCTGGTGTCTTGGCTGGTCTTGTACCAGGAAGCAGTTGTCCACGTTGTGAGCTGGTTGGCTGAGGTCGTCTGATCCCTCGGCGCGGGGAGACGCGGAGTCAATCTTGGCGATGAGTTCTCGCCTTCCATGTTCTTTTAATTCCTTAGCCGCTGCGTCGGCGGCTTCTGCGGTTTGCGCTAGTTTAATCACGGTTTGTAGAGTCGGTTCATCTTCGGTGAGGAGTTTATTCCTCACCGTGGCGCTTCTCATGCCGAAAACCAAGGCATCGGTGAGGCGAGCTTCCGGGTCTTTAAACTTGCATTGTGCAAGTACCGTCCGAAGTCGCGTTGTAAACTGGCTGATTGATTCTGTTTCCTTCTGAGCCATCATGGAGAACTGATGTCGAAAAACCATGGCTGGTTTGGTCGGCTTGAAGTGGCTCGCTAGCTTGGCTTGTAGGACGTCCCAAGCGACGGTTCTTGCTGGCTGCGGGTCGGTGAGAGTCTGGGCAAGGCCACGGATTTCTGGGCCGCAGTAATTCAAAAAAATAGCTCGTCTGCGATCGGCGTCGGCGTCCTGTATTCCTGCCGCCTCGAGGAAGATCTCGAAGGTAGCCAGGTACTCGTCCCAGGACGTTTTTTCGGGGTCGAAGAATTCTGGAGCCCGGCCGATCTGAACGTTGTTCATGTTGCACGCGAGGTTTTCTTCGTCCGTCGTCGCCAGTGAAGTAGACCCAGAGACAGGGTTCAAACAAATCAGTACTTTTATTCAGCTCAGAGAACAAGTAACAGCTCAGCAAGGCAAGTGACAGTTCAGCTAGTACCGACTGGCTCTGCTTGGAGAAACCGCTTCTTTTATACATTTGCGGCTCCCGCCAAAGCAAGAGCCAGCCGCGTCTGAGCCAATCAGGAGCGACTTCCTGCTTTAGCTCAGACAGCGCTGGAAGACGGGACAAACTATCTACAGGAAATACAAGGTAGCCATTACAAGATACAACATTGCCCATCTCACCATAGCTCACTAAGACAATCATACCAGTAATTAATTTGTCCCTCTCTTGAGGGATTTACTGGGACTTCATGATCTGGGTCTCCCCAGCCTTGAAAACTTCTAATTTCAGAAGTGTCAAACCTAAGGCAAGACAAGGCCTGCTGAAATTCACTTGATACCACTTGAGATATCCAGCTTTGAATTGTCCTGCAGTGAGTTGTCCTAGGATCTTTGCACAGCTGATCGTCGGATATACCAGTTCACCCGAACTGGTAGCATTTTTTTTTTACTATCAGTTTGGGTGAACCAGTAGCAGTTTGACGAACCAGTCGAAACTGATAGCATTTAATCTCCGAGGGAAGGTCAGATCAGAAATGTTGTGTCTCCATCCTAGGAAATATTCCTTATAAAAAGATTTCCCATCCTCCACTCTAAATAGAATAAAAAGTTAAAAAGCTAGATTGGTTTCTTTCTCAGAATCAGCTCTCTGAAAGCTATTGAACACTTTTTTTCCCTTTTTCCAGGGGGCCTTTGGGGGAATAAATTCAGGCTATTGGCTGATCGTTGTGCTGTTTTAAAACTTGTTATTATGAGATCATTATTTATTGATATTCTTATTGATGTCTTGTTTGTCATGGGACTTTTTCACGTTGGATATTTTATTACATTGTATGATGTGTTGTAAACCGCAGTTAGGCAACACGGTATGGCCGCCCCGAGTCTGCGGAGAGGAGCAGCGTACAAATCTAATAAATAAATAAATAAATGGCCACGTAACAAAGTAAATAAGAAAAACAACATTTTTGGGGGAAAGCGCATTATTTACAATCTATAATTAATACGTATGTAAAATTCCTGACCGATCAAGCTTTCTATCACTGTGGGAAAAACTGGACACAGCTGGTAACAGATCTTCTCAAAAATTTCCTGTATGAAACATTTGGATCATGTAATTAATCTGCTTTTTGGCTTTTTTTAACCCAGTCCCAATGCTGATCCCATTGTGTCTGTTGTTACATGTTTAGATAATATTTGATAAGCACCAGCAAAATTGCTTTGATCTTTTCTACCTTTTAGTATTTAAACTTAATTCAGAGCCTACTGTTGTTTTTTTTTAACAAACAATTTAAGCTGTTCCATGCAATCTAATAGTCTACCTTGAAAATAACTTGGAGTGCTAATGTCCATTTACTTACCTGACTGAATCCTCCTGGACTCTCTATCCAAACCTCCCTCTTATTTGAATAACCTAAATAATTTTGTTTCGATCAGCGTTTTCTTGCCAGCACTGTCTTTCCATCCTGGCAGGTTAATAAAGGCATGATCACTGCTCCGAACAGTTTTATTGTACTGTTCTTCCTCTGGAATGCAGAAGGGATAGGTATCGCAAGGGAAGACCACTGAAAGCAACATTTTAAGTTAAGCAACATTTTAAGTAGATGCAACTTTGAGCAACGGGCACCAGACTATTAGTCTCGCTTTATTGCCTTTAAAATCGGCAACATTTATGATAATAAAAATGTTCTAATGCTAAGAATTGCCTTCTTTAGGAGGTTTTAAATTGTTTAGTACTTTAAAACACTCTGCTTAGGGGGGGCATTTAGAAACCTGTTCATAGCACTATTTCGTTACTTTTCAACCTTTCTTTCTGTCTGTTCCTTCCTTCCATCTTGCCAGCTAGACTTTCCAACATTTACTACCTGATATAACTGTTCATTCAGCAATGGATGGGGTGATAAAAATTACAAGTTTGTAGAAGTGGATGGCAGAACACAGAGTAGTTCGGTGTAGAAAGAGGAGAGTATTTGTAGCTCAGATGAGGGTCCTTGGTGCTCTCTGAGCTTGGTTTATTTATTTTATTTATTTTATATTTTATTATTTAGATTTGTATGCCGCCCCCTCCGCAGACTCGGGGCGGCTTTCTTGCAAATGTTTAATTACCAAATTAGGTAATATCATCAAGACTGATAATGTTACCTAGCTTGGTAATGAAATGTCTGCAGGGAAAAACAAACAAACTCGGAGAGCAATAGCAATAGTGCTTAAACTTATTGTATATACTGTCCCATAATGCTGCACAGCATTCACTGGAAGGTTTACAATGTCCTCATATTGCCTCCTCCAAAAATCTGGGTCCTCATTTTACTGACCTTGGGAGGATGGAAGGCTCAGTCAATCTTGAGCCCATCGGGATTGAACTCTAGGCTGTGGGCAGAGTTTGCCTGAGGGATGAAATGCTCCTGTTTCACTCGTGCCTGCTGGTTGTAGGAGAGCCAGTTGTGAAGGGAGCGTGAGGCTCCATTTACCCACTTGGACTCCACCATTTGGGTTCTTTTGCCCTCTGCACATGCACAGAAGGCTTTGTGCTTGCGCAGAGAGTAAAAAAACCCAAGTGGCGGCATTCAGTCAGGGGGGTGAAGCCTTGCACTCCCTTCGCGACCGGCTCTTCTATGACCTACAGGTGAAACGGGAGCATTTCATCCCTGGTTTGTCTGCAATATTGCAATTTAACCACTGTGCTCACCAAGGACCATTTATTAGTAAAGCAAATATCCATTTATAGTATGCACATCTCAGTGTCACCTACAAATCTCTCTCTTGAAAACATCCTTCAAGTTATTAGATTGGTGACCAGTAATATCTTTCAGTGATTCTAATTGCTTAATGACCCTTTTTTATATGATCCTGAATGCTTTGGATATTTCATGTTATTTATTTGTTTGTTTGTTTGTTTGTTTGTTTGTTTGTTTGTTTGTTCGTTCGTTCGTTCGTTTGTTCATTCATTCATTCATTCATTCATTCATTCAATTTTTATGCCGCCCTTCTCCTTAGACGCAGGGCAGCTTACAACATGTTAGCAATAGCACTTTATAACAGAGTGAGCCTATTGCCCCCACAATCCGGATCCTCATTTTACCCACCTCGGAAGGATGGAAGGCTGAGTCAACCTTGAGCCGGTGATGAGATTTGAACCGCTGACCTTCAGATCTACAGTCAGCTTCAGTGGCCTGCAGTACAGCACTCTACCTGCTGCGCCACCCCGGCTCTGTCTGTCTGTCTGTCTGTCTGTCTGTCTGTCTGTCTGTCTGTCTGTCTGTCTGTCTGTCTGTCTGTCTGTCTATCTATCTATCTATCTATCTATCTATCTATCTATCTATCTATCTATCTATCTATCTATCTATCTATTAGATTTGTATGCCGCCCCTCTCCGTAGACTTGGGGGCAGCTAACAACAATAATAAAACAGCATATGACAAATCTAATATTTAAAATAACTAAAAACCCTTATTAAAAGCCAAACATACACACAAACATACCATGCATAAATTGTATAGGACTGGGGGGAAAGGAATATCTCAATTCCCCCATGCCTGATGACAGAGGTGGGTTTTAAGGAGCTTCCAAAAGGCAAGGAGGGTGGGGGGCAATTCCGATCTCTGGGAGGAGCTGGTTCCAGAGGGTCGGGGCCGCCACAGTGAAGGCTCTTCCCCTGGGTCCCGCCAAACGACATTTTTTAGTCGACGGGACCCGGAGAAGGCCAACTCTGTGGGACCTAACTGGTCGCTGGGATTCGTGGCAGAAGGCGGTCCCTGAGATATTCTGGTCCGATGCCATGAAGGGCTTTATAGGTCATAACCAACACTTTGAATTGTGACCGAGGAATTTCTCCCCCTAATAAATCCATTTTTGCCCTCTATGGGAACAAAATGTTCATTTAGCTGGTTCTCTTCAGTGTCTTTATCTCCCTTTATTGCAGCTAGACCCTTGATCCCATGGGTAGAAGATATGTTCAGCTTTCTCTGACCTGAATTCCTGCTCCTTACATTTTTTCTGAAAGGTGCTTCATTATTTATCTGAGCTTGGTGCATGATCTTTATTCTCTGCCTTTATTTCCTTTTGGGTGTACTTCCCCTTTTCTTTTTAAAACTCTTTCTTCCAAATGTCCCTATTTTCCTTTGGAGGATAACGTTTGATGCTTTTTATGGCTTATGTATTTTTAGCCTTGATTACTTTTTTATATATATATAAAGGCCCAATTTTGGAGCTGTTCATTTCATAGGATGGATTTCCGTCAATTATTTTAAAGCTCCCAGCACCGTTTCCTCAAATATTAGGATAAAAGTTACCTTAATAGCCCAGCCTGGCCAGGTAAGAATTATGTCTGACTTACAGATATGTCAGGGACTGGATGAGTGGAAATCAAATATATTTGATTTGATGCTAGGTCAAGAAACTCTCCTGTAAAGCATGTACCTTGATCCAAAGTTCTTCAGTTAAATAAATGGGGCTTGTCTGTGTGGAAGTGTGTTTCTATATTGTCCACTGCTATAAACAATCTGATCAGAGTTAATCCAACCTATAAAGGTGAAAATTTGTAGCTCAGGGTTGAAATGAGGGTCCTTGGTTCTCTCTAAGCTTGCTTGTTTCCTTGCAAATGATTGATTACCCAAACTAGGTAATATCATCGGTGCTTTTGACCCAACCAACTAGGCAAGCAGAATTGCATGGATTCAGAGTCAACCAGAACCTTCCTCATGAGGAAATGCAGCCCATTTCAGTGTTCCCTTGATTCTCGGCGGGGGATGCGTTCCGAGGACCGCCCGCAAAAGTCGAATTTCTGCGAAGTAGAGATGCGGAAGTAAATATACCATTTTTGGCTATGGACAGTATCACAAGCCATCCCTTAACACTTTAAACCCCTAAATATTTATTTTATTTATTTTATTTATTTTATTTATTTTATTTATTTTATTTATTTTATTTATTTTATTTATTTTATTTATTTTATTTATTTTATTTATTTTATTTATTTTATTTATTTTATTTATTTTATTTATTTTATTTATTTTATTTATTTTATTTATTTTATTTATTTTATTTATTTTATTTATTTTATTTATTTTATTTATTTTATTTATTTTATCCAATATACAATGAGAGTTTTAGTGGGTGTATATATATGGGTATGGCTAGCTGATGAGGCCAAAATAAGGCCGAAATAGATCTATCCTAGTCTCCCTTAATTTTCAAATTCAGCAAAAAAAACATGTGATATGTATACATAGTAAAATACATGACGAAGGTTATAGAGGAGATACTCATAGTAAAATATATCTATGAAAGAAATGAAAAGAAGATATAGTAATAGAACATATCAATGAAAGAATAGAGGAAGAGATATAGGAACAGAAGAAAGGTATAGGAGATATAGGAGAGCAATAGGACAGGGGACGGAAGGCACTCTAGTGAACTTGTAGTCGCCCCTTAACAACCATTTACTCACCATTATTACTGATACTCACCATTGAATAAGACAGTGATCCTGATATTTATAAACATAATTATTTATTAACAATAATTTTTTTTGTTATTTATTTGCAACAATAATTAGTTTGGTGATGATGTATGATGTCATCGGGCAGGAAAAAACCGTGATATAGAAAAAAAATGGTGAAGTATTTTTTAATTAATATTTTTTGAAAACCTGTGGTATAGGCTATTCGCAAAGTTCGAACCCGCGAAAATCGAGGGAACACTGTATGTCATATCCTAATTTTTCAAGAACATAATTTGTACATGTGTGTGTGTATATAAATATATAAATGCAGTTCATTATTTCATATCCTAATTATTCAATAATAGAATGTGTGTGTGTGTGTGTGTGTGTGTGTGTGTGTATTGACTCCCTTCCTGTAAATATCCCTGACTTGTCATCAGAGAAAAAAGATAACTTGAGGAACGAGGAAGGCAAAAATAGAAAATAGGCAGTTTCTGTCTCTCCTGCTTAATTCTTGCTTCCTTCATTTCTTCTTCCAAGGAAAAATATAACAATGCAGATTGAAGAAACACATGTCTATAAAAAGTGGTGGAATATGTCTCCATCATTAAAATGTTTCATTTCAGAGACTGAAATGACAGTTGTGATGTTAACATTTAAGTTTGTCCAGTCAATGTTCTCTTTCCTTAACACCTTCTTATATATTCATATGGAAGAATTCCATCTCCTTTTCCTTCTGTTCTTACTGAGTGTGAACATTTTTAAAATAGCAATGCTATTTCCATATAAGAAATGTAATCCATTGTCCCAATAATGCATGATGGAAGATTCCAAAATTTCCAAGGTAAGAAATCAGCTGTTTAGAAGAAATTTGCAATGTGGTTGCCACCAAATCCTATAATGCAGATGCTAAAAAGTCATTTAGATCAGGGGTGTCAAACTCAATTTCATTGAGGGCCACATCAGGGTTGCGTTTGACCTCAGGGGGCTGGGATGGGCATGGCCAGTTCAATGTCACTCGTGTCGGAAGCACCTGTGGTGGCCTGAGCGCTCTGACAGCAAAAATGGGCTCCTGGGTTCTGCTTTCATTCATTCATTCATTCATTCATTCATTCATTCATTCATTCATTCATTTATCAAACAATTATAGAGTGATAATTTGTACATATTAAACATTAGATAAGTAATGATAAAAAGTAGACAATAGGACAGGGATGGCAGGCACAATGGTGCACTTATGCACGCCCCTTACAGACCTCTTAGAAAGGAGGAGAGATCAATTGTAGATAGCCTAAGGTTAAAGGTTTTGGGGTTAGGAGTAGAAACCACAGAATCAGGTAGTGCATTCCAGGCGTTGATTACTCTGTTGCTGAAGTCGTATTTTTTGCAGTCAAGTTTGGAGCGGTTGACATTTAGTTTAAATCGATTTCGTGCTCGTGTGTTGTTGCGTAGTCGTTAACAGGTAGGACATTTAGGTATATGATTTTATGTACTATAATTAAGTCGGAACGGAGATGATGGAGAAGTTGTCTAAATCAAGAATTTCAATTCTAGTGGAGTAAGGTATTTTGTTGTGAGAAGAGGAATGAAGGACTCTTCTTGTGAAATATTTCTGGACTCTCTCAATTGTGTTGATGTCAGATATGCAATGTGGGTTCCATACAGGCGAGCTGTATTCTAGGATTGGTTTGACAAATGTTTTGTAAGCTCTTGTTAGCAGTTCAAATATACCAGAGAAGAAGCTGCGATGGCCTCTTGCAACTCACCCGCTCCCTAGCTCCATTTTCGCTGGCAGAGGCACTGCGGCCTGATGCTTTGTTGTTTCCAGGGTGGCCCAGTGGGCCAGATCGAAGCACCCTGTGATCCAGATGTGGCCCCCAGGCCTTAAGTTGGACAACTCCTTGTTTAGATATTACGAGGAGAGATTGGGCAGCTTAGTTATACTTTCACTGCTGAGCAGTACAGCTAATTCTTAGTTTGTTGTAGATTTGGGAGACAGGTGTTTTTGAAAACTCTGCAGTGCAGTGCCCCATGGATATTTCTCCGGCCAAAAGTTAAGTTTCATTTAGACTTTGGATGAAAAATGGCTCCTAAGTTGCAGCAAAGATTGATTCATTTAAATTGCACTTTCAAAGACCCTGGGGCGAATCCAGGGAGTTTTAGGTATCGCTACTTTAGCAGGCAATTACTGTCAGTTTTCAATATGCAAAAACTTTAAACTCCCCCTCCTCCTTTACACAAAGGCAGACTCAAAATAGAGCCTAAGCAAGAAATATGCGCAAATCCAAAGAATGAACTGTGTTCTGTTTTACTGCAAGACCTAATCTGAATTTATTAGCAGATGTTGTTATGGATTTCTGCACTGGGCAAAAGGTTGGATTACATGATCGTCAAACAGTGATGGGCTACAAAAGTTTTTACTATCACACTGTGGGCGTGGCTTATTTTGTGGGTGTGGCTTGCCAGCCATGTAACCAGGTGGGAGTGGCTTGACGATCATGTGACTGGGGTGGCTTAAAGGTCCTGTGACTGGCTTAAAGGTGGCCAACTTGACATCACTCACGTCAAGGGCTTGGGTTAGGGTGCCTGGCCTCTCCTCGCCTCAAGGACATACAATTTCCCTATCTATTTACTATTACTGAACATCCAAAATATACTATTTAATTCTATGTATATATGCCAGGTGTGTACATACATATTACACACAGGCATACAAAAATATACATTATCTATTATATAAACTGTATGTGTATGTACACGCACACATGCACACACAACTCTTCTAAAATTATACACATTCAACCTCATTTACTGTGATAGGAAAAACTTCAGATCGTGCAGAATGCAGCTGCGAGAGCAATCATGGGCTTTCCCAAATATGCCCATGTCACAACAACACTCCGTAGTCTGCATTGGTTGCCGATCAGTTTCCGGTCACAATTCAAAGTGTTGGTTATGACCTATAAAGCCCTTCATGGCATCGGACCAGGTTATCTCCGGGACCGCCTTCTGCCGCACGAATCCCAGCGACCAATTAGGTCCCACAGAGTTGGCGGGACCAGGGGGAGAGCCTTCTCTGTGGCGGCCCCGGCCCTCTGGAACCAACTCCCCCCAGAGATTAGAATAGCTCCCACCCTTCTTGCCTTTCCCAAGCTTCTTAAAACCCACCTGTGTTGTCAGGCTTGGGGGAATTAAGATACTATTCTTTCCCCCTCGGCTTCCACAATTTATGTATGGTACGTTGTATGTATGATTGGTTTTTAAAATAAGGGCTTTTAGTTTTTCAGTATTGGATTGTCGCACATTGTTTTTATTACTGTTGTTAGCTGCCCCGAGTCTGCGGAGAGGGGCGGCATACAAATCCAATAAAATGAAATGAAAAATGAAATGAAATATCCAGAGCCCAGGAGGGAAAAAAGGAAAAAAAATAATCAAAATTTTGCTACCAGAACTGTGTACCTGACCGCACCTGTAGGAGACCATCACTGTTGTCAACTCTAACAACCTTTGATTTCATGAACAGCAACATTGTTTATCGCTTACTGAATAACAAACTTAAAATACCAATGATTTATGTAAGTCATGGAGCAGAAGAACTGACTTGCTCAGTCGGATTGAAATCCACCCACGTTTCTTTTTTATTCTGCCACGAGCAATCAAATTATTAATAAGAAACTACAATCAAGTTGTAAGGTGGATAATCTTCTCTCCTGTTCTTTCCTGCTGGCTTCCGGCCCTTGAACACATATGGCCTTGAAGCATAAATATTCCATACAACTAAGAGGATTACTGAATGAACTTGTTGATTTTACAGTATTTTATAAATGTATCTTCTTTGGAGATTGGTGAAATTGTCATCATAATCTTCTTCTTTGACACTTTGGTCATCATATTCATTCATAGCGGGTTGATCTAGGGATTTATTTTTTTCCACAATTGTCGGACCAGCAATCATTTATTTATTTATTTATTTATTTATTTATTTATTTATTTATTTATTTATTTATTTATTTATTTATTTATTTATTTATTTATTTATTTATTTATTTATTTATTTATTTATTTATTTATTTATTTATTTATTTATTAGATTTGTATGCCGCCCCTCTCCGTAGACTCGGGGCGGCTAACAACAGTAAAAAGACAATATGAACAAATCTAATATTAAAAGTAATGTAAAAAACCCCAATTTAAGAAACCAATCATACATACAGACATACCATGCATAAATTTTATAAGCTTGGGGGGAATATTTCAATTCCTCCATGCCTGGCGACAGAGGTGGGTTTTAAGGAGCTTACGAAAAGCAAGGAGGGTGGGGGCAACTCTGATATCTGGGGGGAGTTGGTTCCAGAGGGTCGGGGCTGCCACAGAGAAGGCTCTTCCCCTGGGTCCCACCAAACAACATGGTTTAGTCGACGGGACCCGGAGAAGGCCAACTCTGTGGGACTTAACTGGTCGCTGGGATTCGTGCGGCAGAAGACAGTCCCGGAGATATTCTGGTCCGATGCCATGAAGGGCTTTATAGGTCATAACCAACACTTTGAATTGTGACCTGAAACCGATTGGCAACCAATGCAGACTGTGGAGTGTTGGTGTGACATGGGCATATTTAGGAAGGCCCATGATCATCTTTATTTATTTACAGTTTGTTTTGGAAAGGACCCTGTGGGTCATCTTGTGCAACCTCCTGCTGGTGCAGGAGACCCTATACCAGTGATGGCGAACCTTCTTTCCCTCAGGTACCAAAAGAGCATGCCCACACCCATAATTCAATGCCTGGGGTGGGCAAAAACAGCTTCCCCTGCCACCCGGAGGCCCTCTGAAGGCCGGAAATGGCCTGTTTCCCAACTTCTAGTGGGCCCAATAGGCTCGTGTTTCACTCTCCACAGGCTCCAAAGGCTTCCCTAGAGCCGGGGGAGGGTAAAAAATGCCTTCTTTTACCCCCCCCCCGGAGGCTCTCTGGAAGCCAAAAACACCAGGCGTGTTTCAACCGCCCATAGCTACAGGGTAATTAGTTCAGGAAGACACACACCACATGATAAAAGGAAAACCCAAAAGTTTTTATAAACAGAAAAACAGAAACAGCTCCTTTTTTAAATGTCAAAGGGATGTTCTGATACACGCAAGGCACAGGTTAAATGCAATCCAATTGCTCACCCAATAACTGGGAAATTGCGTCCAATTCTAAAGTCCAGAGAGTCCACATACAATCTTGAACAGCACAAAAACCACAATCTTGACAAAACAATGACTCAGATAAACTGCCATGAGGCTAAAACACCAGGCGGCACTTTTATCTGTAGCACTAATTACAGCAGCCCCACTCAACCACAGGTGGCCTCATTTTCTCTTGTAATAATCCTTCAGTTGTTGTCTCCTATGCATCACTTTACGCATGCGTGGATGTGTCATTAATTCTTGTTCAGAATCCAGGGATGATACAGATGATTGATCTCCTCCTGGGCTGTTTGCCAAACTCCCCTCTTCCCTGTCACTCACGCTTCCTTGGTCAGAGGAGGCTTCGTCGTCAGATTCCATCGGGAGCAAAACAGGCCTGCGGCATGTGGATGTTTCCCCCACATCCACCTGCACATTCCTTGGGGCAGGAGCTGGGCCAGAGCTAACCACAACAGTCTCCGAAGACATTTTTTTCTACTGCCACAATTCTTACCACTCCCAATATTGAAGGAGGTTCATGATAACTGAAAAGCAAAGCCTCTGTAGGGAACCAGACTGGCTATCCAGGATGGAGTTTGATTCTGACCAAATTTTATGTGAGCAATTGTTTTGTTTTTAGGATTGCTATACTTGAGCTGCAAATAATGTATTCAGCACTAGAAGGCAGCAAAAACAATATAGAAAACACTATAGAATTTTGATGCCATCTAGTGATCATCCCAATTTTGGCAGTTCATATGTGGAGGCCCTACTCTGAGCTGAGTGTACAATTCCTTTTGATATCATCTAGTGCAGTGGCCCTCAACCATTTTGGAACCAGGGACCGGTTCCATGGAGAGAGGTTTTTCTTCGGACTTGAGGGCGTGTCGTTTCACATGGTGCTTGCATCCCATAGATGGGGCTTTGCTTGTTTGTGCAACCTGGTTTCTGGCATGCCGTGGACCTGTGCTGGTCCACAGACTGGTGATTGGAGACCTCTGATATAGTGGTCATCCAAACTTTTGCAGTTTGGATTATTATTATTATTATTATTATTATTATTATTATTATTATTAATTAATTAGATTTGTATGCCGCCCCTATCCGCAGACTCGGGGCAGCTCACAACGGTGATAAAAAACAATATGTATTGACAAATCGAATAATTTAAAATCTAAAATAGCAATTGTACATTTAAAAAATCTAAAACAAGGAACCCCAATATAAAAAACATACATACAGTCATATCATGCACTAAAACTGCATAGGCAGGGGGAGATGTCTCAGTTCCCCCACGCTTGATGACAGAGGTGGGTTTTGAAGAGTTTATGAAAGGCAAGGAGAGTAGGGGCAGTTCTAACCTCTGGAGGGAGCTGATTCCAGAGGATCAGAGCCACCACAGAGAAGGCTCTTCCCCTGGGTCCCACCAGACGACATTGTTTAGTCGACGGGACCTGGAGAAGGCCAAATCTGTGGGACCTGACCGGTCACTGGGATTCGTGCGGCAGAAGGCGGTCTCGCAGGTATCCTGGTCCGGTGCCATGAAGGGCTTTATAGGTAATAACCAACACTTTGAATTGTGACCGGAAACTGATCGGCAACCAGTGCAGACTGCGGAGTGTTGGAGTAACATGGGCATATTTGGAAAAGCCCATGATTGCTCTCGCAGCTGCATTCTGCACGATCTGAAGTTTCTGAACATTCTTCATAGGTAGCCCCATGTAGAGAGCGTTACAGTAGTCGAGCCTCGAGGTGATGAGGGCATGAGTGACTGTGAGCAATGACTCCTGGTCCAAATAGGGCCGCAACTGGTGCACCAGGCGAACCTGGGCAAATGCCCCCCTCGCCACAGCTGAAAGATGTTTCTCTAATGTGAGCTGTGGATCGAGGAGGATGCCCAAGTTGCGGACCCTCTCTGAGGGGGTCAATAATTCCCACCCCCCAGATTCCAGTTGTAGAGCTCAATGTGAAATTTTGGCTATGGCGATAGTATAACCTTCCCAGTAAGTTAATCCAGAAGTGATTCATCTTATTCCAAGGGTTTTTTTTACTTCAATGGATATTGTCATCAACTGGTTACAGCAACTCTCAACAAGTAGGGTAAGTGGGAAAAAGAGCTAGCATTAATCAACCTGAAAAATGAAGGCGTGAGCAATGTTATCTGTACAAATTTACAGACAGGAAATGTTTTCACTGTGATTCTTAATTATAGCCATTATTAATCAACAGAAAGCATTTTGTGTGAGATGTGGCAAGAGACTCATACAAAAAAAATGGGAAAGCATGGAAAATAAAGCAACATATGAAATAACTTGCTATAGTTACTAGATTTAGAACTATTTTAAGTTTGGGAATTTGGTGATAAGGAGACTGCCCGAATGAATTCCAAATGTTAGTGGCTTACAATTCACAGCAGTTTTAGTCCAAATGGTCAAAAGTGACCTCCATCATGACGTACAGGGCTATATGGTCTCCATCACAATAACCATTGTAGCCAAAAAAAGATGACCCTGGGGTTATTAGGCTTTAATCCATGGGCTACCTGGAGTACCAATATCCCTTTTGCATACCTCGAAGCCCTGCTGCCTAGCAGATGTGAATGGCTTCAGGATGTTTGGGACTATGTATCTCAATCTTAACGACTTTAAGCTGGGATGACCTTTAACAGAAGAAGCGCAAGGCAGGTTGACATGTACAGCAATATGACAAAATAGATGATTTTGACAGCCACTGTTGCAGTATGGCATAAATGTTAGAATAGGATTTTTATCTGGACCTCTAGCATAAACATACTCTGCTTACCCTGAATCTATTATAAGCCAGGATAGGACGGCACTAACTGCTTAGTCTGTATCACTGGTGAAGGGAAACAAAAGGGCTCAATAAACATTTCACTGATAAACAAAGTTTACATCACTCCAGACAGGACGTTATACGATCAAAGGGGGAGATTTACATTGCCTGAAGCATACATAGGACGAGAGAGTGATTAAGAAAGATTAGTTGTGATAAGGCAGAAGGCTTCAGAGAAATTAGGTGTGAGAAACATTTGCTCTGAGGAAGAGTTTCTAGGAAATTGGTTTGTGATATCTGTGGGAAAAGGAAGAACTCAAAGACATATTTGAAGTTATGTTATTTTTGTGTATCACTTGACGTGTACGTGTAATTATCCCCATTTCCTTATGTTCCCAAATAAAAAGAGGTACATGGCTCTATACCGTGGTTACTTCACCCAGAGAGAGAATGTGTCCAAGTCTTCTTTCTAGGATTCGCATTCGTGAGTGATCCCACACGGCTGGGTTGCACTTAGTCCCATTGAAGACATTGTCTTCATCAGGGACTTTGACAGCATCCACAAGCCACTTCCATGTCAGGTTTGTTGTTCATAACCATTTTCAAGCAGCAGTGTCCATAGGTGCTCAATGTTTTATTTCAGATTGATAAAGTGAAACCACTGAGCCGGGGTGCAGTAATGAAGGTTACTTCAGCTAACTGCTAGCTATAGTTCAGCAGTTCAAATCTCACCACCGGCTCAAGGTTGACTCAGCCTTCCATCCTTCCGAGGTGGGTAAAATGAGGACCCAGATTGATGGGGGCAAGAGGCTGATTCTGTAAACTGCTTAGAGCGGGCTATAAAAGCACTATGAAGTGGTATATAAACCTAAATGCTAAAAGCAGCATTATGGCATCATATCATACTCAAGATCTTTGGGGCATCTATGCAATGACCCAACAAACCTAGAAAATGGGTGGGGCTTCTGTCACAATGCCACGAGGCCCCCGTTCCTCCATTACCTTTCCAGATGTCATTGCTCTCATTGGAAAAGCATGCCAAGCTTTTTTTAAAAAGTTACATTGGTTAGCAAGGCTGTTTGACGTGAGTGGTATGTTCCAGTAGTAGGTCTCAAATTCCATCGCTACCAGTTCGCTATTGGGAACTCATGCGCGGGGGTTCTGCAAATATGCAGAGATGTTTGGGTGGTTGGGCGGAGTTTCCCGCCACCGTTGTTGTTGTTGTTGTTGTTATTATTATTATTATTATTGTTGTTGTTGTTATTGTTATTGTTATTGTTGTTATTATTATTATTATTATTATTATTATTATTATTATTATTATTTAGATTTTTATGTCGCCCCTCTCTGCAGACTCGGGGCGGCTCACAACAATAATAACACAATATATAACAAATCTAATAATTAAAAGTCACTAAAAACCCCTTATTAAAAAGAAAACATACACACAAAAATACCATGCATAAACTGTATAGGCCAGGGGGAGATGTCTCAGTTCCCCCATGCCTGGCGGCAGAGGTCTGTTTTAAGGAGCTTACGAAAGTCAAGGAGGGTGGGGGCAAATCTAATCTCCGGGGGGAGCTGGTTCCAGAGGGTCGGGGCCGCCACAGAGAAGGCTCTTCCCCTGGGTCCCGCCAGATGACATTGTTTAGTCAACGGGACCTGGAGAAGGCCAACTCTGTGGGACCTAACCAGTCGCTGGGATTCGTGCGGCAGAAGGCGGTCCCGGAGATATTCTGGCCCGATGCCATGAAGGGCTT
The DNA here is from genome assembly GCF_031021105.1 of Erythrolamprus reginae. NCBI lineage: Eukaryota > Metazoa > Chordata > Lepidosauria > Squamata > Dipsadidae > Erythrolamprus > Erythrolamprus reginae. Next base: position 238,268,441 of record NC_091952.1, on the reverse strand, counting down.
TATAGGTCATGACCAACATTACCAGTTCACCGGCAAGCCAGTAGAAACCCACCATCGATGTGTTCGTTCTCTGACCATTACCAATTCAGATATGCCAGCCAGAAGCTTTCTCAGCCATTTCTAAGAAAAATAAGTAATTTTTAGATGAGTCTGTCGGTAAAGCAGGATGAGAATTTTCCAAGAGCGTGTTGCAGCCTTGATGGCTGTTTTGTGCTTTTTGTGCGGGTGTGGAGTGTGAAAATAGCATTTTATTTTTTATTTTTAAAAGGGGGGGGATGATACCAGTAAATGGAGAGGAGGTGTGATGGGCTATTCTCTTGAAATAGAAAAATCTGTATTTATATCTTCTTCTTTCTTTTGTCCCCCACCAGAGGAGCACAGCTTAAAGAGAAAGAAGAAAACAGTATGGATCTTTTTCATCAGCACATGAGGCCTTGGCGTTTAATACCTAAGAGGAACATGGAAAAGTGGAAAGGCTTCCATTTCATCTTTTTCTATCTTTTTATAAATGTACTTTCCCAGCTCAACCCTTCTATACATACCGCTTCCCCTTTGGGCCCACTCAGAATGCATTGAGAAGACTATAAATAATGCATTAATAAATGGAACAGTTGAGACTGAAGCTAATTTCCTGCAACAGTAATTAAACTGATTGCATCCTGTAGCTCTTGAGTTCTTCCTTTACAGCTGCGGTTCTTGCTGGTACTGAATAGGCTGTGGCATGTGGACCTTATTCTTTGTTCTCTGTAAAAGGGGAGTTGGCTTTATGCACAGAATAAAGCACTTCCGAGAGATTGTGTGGACTGTGGCGGCAATGCTCAGGTGTGAGATTAGTGATTGGGAGCAGAACCCAATGACCTGAGAAATGTAGCTGTTATTTCAAAGAGCACCATGCAGCTCTCGTATACACACAGAGATGGCCTTCTTTTAACTTGCCTTAGACTTAGGGCAGGAGTGTCAAACTCGAGGCACAGATGCCAAATCCAGCCTGCAGGGTGCTTAGAGCCCCCGGTTCTCTATTTCTCTCCCCCCACTCTTTCTTTCTCTTTCTCTCTTCCTTCCTCTCCTTTTTCTCTCTCTTTCTCTCTCTTCCTCCCCTCTTTCTTTTTTTTCTCTCTCTCTCTCTCCCTCCCTCTTTCTTTCTTAGAAACATAGAAACATAGAAGACTGACGGCAGAAAAAGACCTCATGGCCCATCTAGTCTGCCCTTATACTATTTCCTGTATTTTATCTTAGGATGGATATATGTTTATCCCAGGCATGTTTAAATTCAGTTACTGTGGATTTACCAACCTGTATTTTATCTTACAATGGATATATGTTTATCCCAGGCATATTTAAATTCAGTTACTGTGGATTTACCAACCACGTCTGCTGGAAGTTTGTTCCAAGGATCTACTACTCTTTCAGTGAAATAATATTTTATCAGGTTGCTTTTGATCTTTCCCCCAACTAACTTCAGATTGTGTCCCCTTGTTCTTGTGTTCACTTTCCTATTAAAAACACTTCCCTCCTGAACCTTATTTAACCCTTTAACATATTGAAATGTTTCGATCCTGTCCCCCCTTTTCCTTCTGTCCTCCAGACTATACAGATTGAGTTCATTAAGTCTTTCCTGATACGTTTTATGCTTAAGACCTTCCACCATTCTTGTAGCCCGTCTTTGGACCCGTCTTTCTTTCTTTCTTTCTTTCTTTCTTTCTTTCTTTCTTTCTTTCTTTCTCCCTTCCTTCCTTCCTTCCTCCCTCTCTCTTTCTCTTCCATTTTCCCCGGTTCCCTCTGCCAGCAGAAATAGAGCTCAGGAGTGTTGCTCAGTTTTCGCTGGCAGAGGGCTGCAGGAAGCCATCGAAGTCTTGATTAAGGTGACCAGACATCATGCTTTTGGCGGAACAGTTCCACTTTTTGATAATGTGTCCCAGGGCGTTTGAAAAATGTCCCGCTTTTTTAAAAGGTCAGGTAGTCACTGCCTCAATCATCAGTGGCTCCAGGTCAGGTAGCCTCCGGTCAAGCCACCCCCACTGACCTAGACCGCCTGCTGGATAACACCCGGGTGGGAGCCTCCAAGTCCAGCTGAGCCCTGACCACTCCCTGAAGAGGCAGGCGGAGCTGGCAGGAGAAAGTCAAAGAAACCGGGTGTTTGATAATTCTCAGCAGCTCTGGAAGTTCTCCTCTTCCTTCACCTCCCATGTGAGTCCTTCTGGCCATCTCCTTCGGTGCGAAAGGCCAGGGGCCTCAGCTCATGAGCCCCTTCATCTTCCCTTCCCCCTCCTCTTCTTCCTCCACCCCCTCTCCCCTCAGCCATGGCACGATCTTCAAAGGGACTCTCCATTTAGCCCCATTGCTGAGCCCTGGCTTGCTGAAAAAACTGGGGAGGGAAGGAGGCAGAGAAACAGAGAGAGGGAGAAGGAGAGGGAGGGAAGGAGGGACAGAGAAAAAAGAAAGAGAAAGAGAGAGGGAGGAAGGGAGGAAGAAAGAAAGAAAGAGGGAGGGAGAGAGAGAAATAGAGAGAAAGGGGGGAGGAAGAGAGAGAAAGAGAAAGAAAAAGTAGAGGAAGGAAGAGAAAAAGAGAAAGAAAGAGTGGGGGAGAGAGAGAAATAGAGAAATAGAAAGAGATAGAGGAAGAGAGATAGAGAAAGAGCTAGAGGGAGGGAAGGTGGGGGAGAGAAAGAAAGAGAGGGAGGAAGAAAGAGAAAGAGAAAAAGAAAGAGAATGTTTTTCTCCATGTAGACCACATTTTTAATCAAGAAACACCCCCCCACCCCCACCATCAATGGTGTCCCTCTTTACCAATGTGAAAATCTGGTCACTTTAGTCTTGATGAGTGATGTCAAGCTGGCCATGCCTACCCTGGCCATGCCCACCCAGCCAGGGGTGAATTCCTATTACTGCCACTACCAGTGTGCTGTGCACACAGTTTTGGTTAGCTTGCATTCATGCATGCGCATCCCAGCGTGTTTGTTAGTACATGGTACTCACCTGTTCTGGGGTTGCCATGTAGTAAACTACCAATGGTAATTTATAACAGTAAAGATGTAATATGTCTTTAAGAGCTTTGGCTGGTTTGGCCATAAGAGGGCGCCAGCACTTTTCCCTAGGGGGAAGTTTACTTTGAGATATTTTAACTGTGTGCAGCTGTTTGCAATTTGTTATCTTTTGATACTTTGTGTTGCATATATGTAAGTAATACTCGGTTAAATACTAAGTCTGTGTCTTTTACTGGCCGGATCACACATCTCATGCCCTCATCACCTCAAGGCTCGACTACTGTAACGCTCTCTACATGGGGCTACCTTTGAAAAGTGTTCGGAAACTTCAGATCGTGCAGAATGCAGCTGCGAGAGCAATCATGAGCTTTCCAAAATATGCTCATGTTACACCAACACTCCGCAGTCTGCATTGGTTGCCGATCAGTTTCCGGTCACAATTCAAAGTGTTGGTTATGACCTATAAAGCCCTTCATGGCATCGGACCAGAATACCTCCGGGACCGCCTTCTGCCGCACGAATCCCAGCAACCGGTTAGGTCCCACAGAGTTGGCCTTCTCCGGGTCCCGTCAACTAAGCAATGTCTTCTGGAGATTGCCAAGACCAACCCACATTCAGTAAAAGACCTTGGAATACTAATATCAAATGACCTAAGTGCTAAAGCCCACTGCAACTATATCGCCAAAAAGGCTTCCAGAGTTGTTAACCTGATCCTACGTAGCTTCTGCTCTGGCAATCTCACATTACTCACAAGAGCCTACAAAACTTATGCCAGACCCATCCTCGAATACAGCTCATCTGTCTGGAACCCACACCACATTTCAGACATCAACACTATCGAAAACGTCCAAAGATATTTCACCAGAAGAGCCCTTCACTCCTTCACTCGAAACAGAATACGGTACCTTATGAAAACAGACTAACTATCCTAGGTCTTGAAAGCTTAGAATTGCGGCGCCTAAAACATGATTTAAGTATTGCCCACAAGATCATATGCTGCAATGTCCTTCCAGTCAACGACTACTTCACCTTCAACTGCAACAACACAAGAGCATGCAACAGATTCAAACTTAATATTAACCGCTCCAAACTTGACTGTAAAAAATATGACTTTAACAATCGAGTCGTCGACGCGTGGAACTCATTACCGGACTCTATAGTATCTACTCCCAACCCCCAACATTTCTCCCTTAGACTCTCCACGATTGACCTCGTCAGGTTCCTAAGAGGCTAGTAAGGGGCGTACATAAGTGCACTGATGTGCCTAACATCCCCTGTCCAATTACCTTTCCTTTTCTCATATATCCTATATATTCTCTCCCTCTCATCCACTCCTCTTCTTTTTTACTTACTATCCCTATATATACTACTTAATGTCTATTTCATTCCATATGTATTGTATATTGGACAAAGAATAAATAAATAAATAAATAAATAAATAAATAAATAAATAAATAAATAAATAAATAAATAAATAAATAATTGTTGGCCAGTTGTTTCCCTTAACTGCTTGCTAGGGCTGAGAAAGAGACTGTTCCAAGGTCACCCAGCTGGCCATGGCCTAAGATGGACTAGATATAGGGGTCTCCAACCTTAGCAACTTTAAGATTGTAGACTGTAGATTTCAAATCCCAGAATTCTGGAACTTGAAGTCCACAAGTTGCCAAAGTTGGAGACCCCTGGAATAGAACTTATAGTCTCCTGCAACAACCCTCAAGAGTGGTGCTCTGCTTCAGAGTTAAAGACAGTATTAGGAAAGCAGCTGGTGGATTCTCCTGCCCAGTATCACCCTTTAGTGGGAAAAATCTCCATAATGTGTTGGTCATGACCTTTAAAGCCCTACATGGCATTGGACCACTGTACCTCCGGAACCGCCTGCTACTGCACGAATCCCAGCGGCCGATAAGGTCCCACAGAGTTGGCCTTCTCCGGGTCCCGTCGACTAAACAATGTCGTCTGGCGGGCCCCAGGGGAAGAGCCTTCTCTGTGGCGGCCCCGGCCCTTTGGAATCAATTCCCCCCGGAGATTAGAACTGCTCCCATCCTCCTTGTCTTCCGTAAACTACTTAAGACCCATCTATACCGCCAGACATGGGGGATTTGAGACATCTTTCCCCCAGGCTTATTATAATTTATGTTTGGTATATATGTGCTGTTTGGTTTTTAATTATGATAGGGTTTTTAGTTTTTTAATATTAGATTTGTGCCATTATAATATTGTTTTTATTGTTGTGAGCCGCCCCGAGTCTTCGGAGAGGGGCGGCATACAAATCTAATATATTATTATTATTATTATTATTATTGTTGTTGTTGTTGTTGTTGTTGTTATTGTTATTGTTATTGTTATTGTTATTGTTATTGTTATTGTTATTGTTATTGTTATTGTTATTGTTATTGTTATTGTTATTGTTATTGTTATTGTTATTGTTATTGTTATTGTTATTGTTATTGTTATTGTTATTGTTATTGTTATTGTTATTGTTATTGTTATTGTTATTGTTATTGTATGTTGTGATGGGGTTTGGAAGCATCCAGATTTTTTCTCTCTCTCTCTGCGTCCATTCCTCCCCTGGGGATCAATAGCCTTATGTAAAGCAGACAAACAAATAAAATGATCAATCGGGCTGGATAATGTTCCCCTCCACTTCAGTCTGCTCACCTCATATGCCTCACTGGTTAGTCAGCTGGAGCTTTTATTGTTTCCATTGCAAGACTGTCTATTGATCGCTTGGGAAAACAATTTCACTCTGGTGAAAAAAAGTAACCTCAGCACCCCTGTGTTTCATGCACGTTCCTTTGGACGTATGTGTCACTTGCTTGAAAATAGAATCTTCCTCCTCCTCCTCTTCCTCCTCCTCCATTTCCTCTTCCTTCTCTTTTTCAATTTCTCCTCCTCCTCCTGTTCTTCTCCTCCAAAACAAAAATGCAGTGCAGTGGTTGGACGCTTTATTATGCTTAATAAATGTTCTCTTTTATTAGGAAATCAATACATTTACTTTTTGTTCCTTGTTATTTCATGGATACTTCCACTTTGACAACAATACAAAAGTGGTTTGTCATTGGCTTCTTTTAATTTCATTTTAGTTCCTGCCCTGGGGTTTCTTGTTAGTCTGCCAATCAGCACTGGACAACTCTGGCTTTGCTTATCTTTGTAAAAATCCATGAAGCATGAGCATAAAATAACAGGGGAAAACTGCACCAATCCACTTTGTTAAGTTGTGCAACAGGGGAGTTTGCAAAAGGTCTGGAGGATACATAATGCACTGTTGGGAGAAATATCCATCTAATTCACTTCCAAGCTGGGGGAAAGACACTGGAGACAAAATGGAAGCTGGAGGCCAATTGTAAAGAGGGTCCATTTATTAATGAAGCAGAAGCACCATGGGTGGTTCTCGGCAGCTGGCCACATGGAATGGAGAGTCAGGGATGTTTATACCTTCTCTTGGGCTTTGAATGTGAGCTTCCTGTTCCTGTGCAAGAACATGTATTCTATTGGCTGTTGCAAAGGTCATAGCTAATCTTGTAGGATGGCTTGCCTCTAGAAGTTGTGAATAATAATAATAATAATAATAATAATAATAATAATAATAATGACAATGACGACGACAATGACAACGACAACAACAACAATAACAATAACAATATTTTATTAGATTTGTATGCTGCCCCTCTCCAAGGACTCGGGACAGCTCACAACAGCAATAACAATATAATACAATACAAATCTAATATTAATAAAAACAAGTTAAAACCCATTATTACTAAAAACAATCAATGCTCCAACACTGGAAGTTTTTAAGAAGATACTGTATTGGATAATCATTTGTCTGAAGTAATGTAAGGTCTTCTGCCCAAGCAGGAGGTTAGACTAGAAGACTTCCAAGGTCCCTTCCAACTCTGTTGTTGTATTATTTCTGTCTTTAGAAATATGTGAAAATATTTTGCCTTTTTAAATATTTCTCAAAATATTTCATTCTTCTAGAGGGAATGACTTCCCTCAGCAGCAAAGGTGTGGTTATACCAGTAGCAGCTTATTGAATAGGGTTTATCCAGTGGTGGGCTACCAACATTTTTACTACCACACTGTGGGCGTGGCTTATGCATTTTGTTTCAACATCTTTCAGTGCAAATTGAGTGCTCTGGGGTGGAGCTCCAAATTTTGCTACTGGAACTGCGAAGCCCATCACTGGGTTTATCTAAACTTTCAGCATCTACTTTCCTTCAGCTAATATAAGGCCACTGGGTATGTAATTGCTGCTAACAAATAGCTTCCCATATTTGAAACAGAAAGCCACATGAGCACCTTTCAAAAATGCTTGCAAAAATATATAACATTGTCTGAAAAGCAGATAATAATTATAAGAATCAATAGAAGAGAACACTTGTGCCTCAGAGTTGAACTGTGGAGTTCCTGATACTCTCTGAGCTTGGTTGGGGTTTTTTTGCAGACATCCCATTACCCTACTAGGTAATGCCATCAGTGCTAGAAGAAAGGAGGGTTTCCCCCTCTGCTTAGATATAAGTGGCTTACCTGCCAGTGTTTGTGGGATTGTTAGGAACTCTACATCAATGGGCAAGCCACTTATATATGAATAGAGAGCAAACCCTACTCCCTTCTAATATTGCTGATGTTATCTAGTTGGGTAATGAAACATCTTCAAGAAATCAACTAAACCCAGAGGCCAGGAAGAGACTCCACAATTAGGAACCTATCATTTCATCAGGGGACTTGGCATTTGAAGCATTGACTCTTATGTTATAGTTATATAGTTTATTAGATTTGTATGCCGCCCCTCTCCAAACACTCGGGGCGGCTCACAACATAATAGTGATCCAATACCATAGTTCCCTCTAAGCTAAGCAGTGAGCAATCGCTCACTTAAAAATCATCATCAACTCAGAGTTTTCCAAACCTGCCCAGAAGCCGAGAGGGAAAGAGTAAGAGGGAAGGAGAGAGAGAGGAAGAGAGGAAGAGAGAGAAACAGATAGAAAAAAGAGAGGAAGGAAAAGAGAAAGAAAAAGAATGGGAGTAAGGAAGAGAGAAAGAAAATCAAAATCTAGTTTGAAACTAGCTCAACTATTTAAGTGGCATTTTGATATTGATAGAGTTACCCTATTATGAGCTCACTGTTATAGACACACTGCATTTATTTATTTATTTACTTACTTGTTTGTTTGTTTGTTTGTTTGTTTGCTTGCTTGTTTATTTGTTTATTTGTTTATTTGTTTATTTGTTTATTTGCTTATTTGCTTATTTGCTTATTTGCTTATTTGCTTATTTGCTTATTTGTTTATTTGTTTATTTGTTTATTTGTTTATTTGTTTATTTGTTTATTTGTTTATTTGTTTATTTGTTTATTTGTTTATTTGTTTATTTGTTATTTCTGTGCCGCCCCGCTCAGACACTATACTTTTCCGCCCCCCCCCCACAAAAAATTAGAGGGAACACTGTCCAATACATTACATTATGTTGGCCAAACAAGGTGGAAATATTACCAAGGGTAAGCTTTCCCAGTTCCAAAACAAACTTTCAAATTGCTGCCTCAGCCATCGAACCACAAAGGAATAATAATTTGGCAAGCAGGGGGACATTTTACCATTTGGTATTCCAGCAAAGCACATTGTTGGCTGTGATAAACAAAACCCAGCAAGCAATCAAGGCCTGCTGGATAATATCTACACCCTAGCATCAGTTCTGAATAATAACACAACACTGATGATTTATTCCAGAGGCATCTCCATTTCATAAATATTTCCATGAAAGCCCAGAAAGCTTAATTATATGACAATTCACACTCCCGTGCACCAGGAAAGAAAAAAAAACCAAGTCCATGTTGATAGAGATGAATTGATAGCGACAAAAGGAAAGGAAGTTCTGAGGCAAAGGGCACATAAATGCATATACACTAGAATAGAATAGAATAGAATAGAATTTTATTGGCCAAGTGTGATTGGACACACAAGGAATTTGTCTTGGTGCATATGCTCTCAGCGTACATAAAATAAAATATACATTTGTCAAGAATCATGTGGTACACCACTTAATGATTGTCATAGGGGTCAAATAAGCAATGAAGAAGCAATATTAATAAAAATCTTAGGATATAAGCAACAAGTTACAGTCATACAGTCAACATGGGAGGAAATGGGTGAAAGGAATGATGAGAAAAACTAGTAGAATAGAAGTGCAGATTTAGTAAAAGGTCTGACAGTGTTGAAGGAATTATTTGTTTAGTAGAGTGATGGCAGTCAGGAAAAAGCTGTTCTTGTATCTAGTTGTCTTGGTGTGCAGTGCTCTGTAGCGACGTTTTGAGGGTAGGAGTTGAAACAATTTGTGTCCAGGATGAATCCCAAAACCCTCCCTCATAGCCCCACCCTGGGCAATTCATCCAATCGCCAAGTCCAGTGATGGGCCATTCATTTTTGCCATTACTGGGGTACCCTCTGCATGTGCAGAAGCAAAAAATCAACAAAAATCACCGAAATCTCACTCACGGGAGCATCCTCATGCAAAGATTTTGCTGGCTGCGCATGCACAGAAGCCAAATCTCATGGGGGGGGGGAGTGCGGATCCTGGAATTTTCTACCAGCAAAGAGCACCTGACCTTACCGGCTGCTGCCCAACACTGACCATGTCCCAAGATGTCAGGAGGGTGCACCAGCTGTTTGGGCTTCCATATCTGGTCCCTTAAAGCCATTGACTTTGAGCAGGCTGTAAACATGTCCACGTAGCCTGGCAATACATGATGATGATGATGAAGTAGAGACATTTCCAGCATACTTCCCCATCCCAACCTTTCCCCCACCCAGTGATGGGCTCCTACAGGTATGGTCGGGTACGCAGAACCAGTAGAAAAAGTTTGGTCAGGTACACAGATTGCAGTGGACCTTGAAGGTCTCCAAGTCAACCCCCCTGCCCAAGCAGGAGACCCTATATCAGTGATGGCAAAACTATGGCATGCGTGTCACAGGGGTACACACTGAGCCATATCTGCCGGCACACGAGCCGTTGGCCTAGCTCAGCTCCAGTGTGCATATATGTTGGTTTTTGGCTCACACAGAGTCTCTAGGTGGGTGCAAGGGAGCCCATTTTTTGCCTTTCCAGGCTTCAGGGAAGTCACTGGAGCCTAGGAAATTCAAAAAACGGACCTACCAGGCCAGTGATGGGCTCCTACGGGTATGGTCAAGTACGCAGAACAGGTAGATTTTTTTTCTTTTTTCCCTTTTGGGCTCTGGGTATATTTTTCCTATCATAGGAAATGAGGTTGAATGTGTATAATTTTAGAAGAGCTGTGCATGAGTGCATGTGTGTACATACACATACAGTTTGTATAGTAGCTGATGTATATTTTTGTGTGCCTGTGTGTAATATGTATGTACACATATGGCCTATATACATAGAATTAAATAGTATATTTTGGGTGTTCAGTAATAATAAATAGATAGGGAAATTGTATCTCTTTGAGGCGAGGAGAGGCCAGGCACCCTAAACCTAACCCTTGACGTGAGTGACATCAAGTTGGCCACCTTTAAGTCAAACACATGGTCTTTAAGCTACCCCCTGGTCACATGGCCGGCAAACCACACCCACAAAATAAGCCATGCCCACAGTGTGGTAGTAAAATTTTTTGCAGCCCTTCACTGCCCCCACCCCCCATTTCTATGGCAGCCGAAGCAAGCAGGCAGTGTGGAGGCTGACACCCTGCTCGCTTTGGCTTCTTCCAAGCAGCAGAATGATAACTACAGTAGGTTAACTTGCCTTTTTTAAGTAGCCTGATGATTTCTGATCATGCCTCTAATTGCTTCAATGTAAAGCTTGGTTTCTTTTACAGGTATATGATCCCTAAATGATTTTGGAATCGTGTTGATTCAGAACAATTTTTCTGTTGATCTTAGTAAGTTGGGCAGAAGGAAAAAGACACGTACTGGTATCTGGGGCAGGAAGAGGCATCACTCATTTTCAACATGGCATGACTAAACCCTGCTGTGTTTTTCCTCTGCACAGGATGAATCCCTTCTGTAAATTATGTCATTGGGTCATTTGAAAAAGTTCTCCAAAGAAAATGAGGCTAATTATCACTCTGTTGCATGAGCAATTAAGAAATAACAGTTTCATTCATGGCACAGAAGAGTTGGTAAAGAAGACGGTGAGTAATAAACCTCGAGAGAATTTGCAGCCTAAAGGCAAGAATTCAAACAATATTTAAGCTTATGCTTTGCCACTAAGTTGTTTTCAACCCAATGATTGCAGGGTGATTCTCTACTTCTTTTACTCTTCTATTCCACCCCATTTTTAGTGGTTTTTCCACTTTTTGGATAATCCTCAATTTACAACTGAATTAGGATTGGAATTTAGGTTGCAAATTGTGACAGTCACTAATAGAGGCATCTATGCAGTGAAGGGCTGCCAAAAGTTTTACTACCGCACTGTAGGCAGGACGCCCTACATTTTCTTTAACATTTTTCAGTGCAAATTGGGTGCTCTGGGGTGGAGCTACAATTTTGCTACCCCACTGCAGAACCCCCTGTCCGGGCAGTAGCCCACCCCTGCATCTATGCGACTGAATCCAGCTTTATACCATCTTTATGGTGGTTGTTAAACAAATGATGCACTTGTAAGACTATATCACACACTCAAGAAATCACATAGGCATAAGCATGAACCCATTCTTCCAAATGGAAGCCAGCAATAGCCCACCCCTGCTCTATGCAAGTGGATCCAACTTTACACCATCTTTATGGTGGTTGTTAAACAAATGATGCACTTGTAAGGCTATATCACACACTCAAGAAATCACATATGCATAAACGTGAATCCATTCTTCCAAATGGAAGCCAGCAAAAAAAAAAATCCCTCAAATATTGTAGTCAGTTGGTTTATTTGATCAAATTTAAAATAAATGTCATTATCTTTTGTAACTATTAATGGACTTTTCTTAACAAGGACTGAACAATGAGCTTTTTAATTATTGATAGACAAGAGATGCAATATGGGTAGAAGTGGGTTCTAACTTACCTCGCTGCTGGTTCACTTCCTCCCATGCTGCAGGGGTGTGATTGTGGTCGTGTACCACTTTGTGCATGTGCGCATGCACAGTGCAAGAAACTTGGCTTCTGTGCATGCTCAGAAGAATTTTTTTTAAAAAAATTATAATAAAAAGACCGCGGCACCCATGGATCATCACCAACTGAATCAGGTCAATGACATCATTGTGACATCACCAGCAGGTTGCTACCAGTTCGGGCAAACCGGTCCAAACCAGGAGGAACCCACCCCTAGGTAGAAGAGATTATTTGTTGTACTTTTAAAAATGGTGATAAAATAAAATGGTTTGTAGCTGTGATGAAGGGAAAGTCACTGATTTCAAACATGGAAGTGGTTGTTGCTTTCTTATGGGGAATAGCTAATCCAAAACAAATTTTACCAGTTTCAATCTACATTAATACAAATCTAAATAATAAATAAATAAATATCAGGGAAACAAAGGCAAGGTATTATCCTGAGAGACATCACAGACCAATGGCTAATGTATTGAGGTGATATCTTTCTGAACCACTTTTCTGAAATCAACTTGAAGGAGGGCAGTTTTAACTTATATCTTATCAAGGTCATGAGTCAACTATTGACTAAGAGCCAAGGTGGCGCAGCAGGTAGAGTGCTGTACTGCAGACCACTGAAGCTGGCTGATAGATCTGCAGGTCAGTGGTTCAAATCTCATCACCGGCTCAAGGTTGACTCAGCCTTCCATCTTTCCGAAGTGGGTAAAATGAGGACCCGGATTGTGGGGGCAATAGGCTGGCTCTATTCAAAAGTGCTATTGCTAACATGTTGTAAGCCGCCCTGAGTCTAAGGAGAAGGGTGGTATAAAAAATTGAATGAATGAATGAATGAATAAATAAATAAATTCATTTTTATATGGTTATTTTCTTTTTCCTTGCTATATTCTTATTTTTTCTTTTTTCTATCTGTTTTAATTTTTGCACCTTTTGTATTTTTTTTCTATTCTTTTATTTTTCATAAAGTTTTTAATGAATTGTTTTAACTGGGATATTTAATCAAGTTAGTATACGAAAAAATATCAGCTTAAAATGAAATTAAAAAATTGGGAAACCAAAACATTCCCTGGTCATTTCTTGAAAGATACTGAAGGGAAATTAGACAATGCCAGAATATGGGAGTAGTGTAGGAATGTGCATTAAAAATGGAAATAGAAAGAATGCTGTTTGCTGCCTAAAAAGAAATACCATATACAAATATCATCAAGGCAAACATGGATTAGATCTGTTTGGATGCTAAATGCTGATTGTGATGAGATCAGGCTGGAACAGCTGATTATATAATAACTAGTTGCAGCAAAAATACATAAATTGATTTCGCCCTACTCAAAAAAAAGGGGACAATTGACTTGGAAAATATAATCATGGCATTTATGTAAAACAGATTCATAATCAATAAGAATTACTGGAAAGAAGAAATCAGATAAAGTCATTGAAAATGACAGAGCAAAAATGTAATGGCATTTTACAATTCAGCTCGATCGACACCTGGAATATAGCACATCAAATATTACTGACATTGAAAAGAGCCATGTTTGATTTATTGAGGCAGCCTTTCCAAGACACAGACATTTTGAAGACAAGCTGTTGGAGAAGACGGTAAAACACTAAGATTTGCAAACAGGAGGGACTGCAAAGATTTGGATGGAGAGTGGTATTAACTGTAATTGGGGGTAACATCACAAAAATTTAGAAAGAATTTGCATTGCCCGAATTTGGGGGGAAACCCCCCATGATATTCCAATTACTATACAAATCACATTAGTTTTGAAAAATAAGATTTTGAAAAATAATCAGATTCATAGAACAATGCTTTGACAACCAATTCTACTTTCCTACTGTGCACCAAGACAAATTTGACAACCAATTCTACTTTCTACTTCCTACTGTGCAAAATTCCTTGTGTGTCCAATCACACTTGGCCAATAAAATTCTATTCTATTCTGTTCTATTCTGCCATTGAAAATTTTTGGGACATCCCTATACTGTATCTCCTCCTCCTCCTCCTCCTCCTCCTCCTCCTCCTCCAAGAGGCCGCAGTGATAAGAATTATTTTTATGTTGGTTTGATTGGTCTTGGGCAGGAGTAGGCAAAGTTGGCTCTTCTAAGCCAGTGTTTCCCAACCTTTTTTGAGCCGCGGCACATTATTCATATTTTCAAAATCCTGGGGAACATTGAAAAGGGGGGGGGCAGGCTAAAGAAAAGTTTGGACAAAAAAACCTCTCTCTTCCTCCCTTTCGCTCTATTTCTCCCTCTTTCTCTCTTTTCCTTCCTTCCCTTTTTTCTCTCTCTCCATCCCTCTTTCTTTCTTTCTCTCTTTTTTGCTCTCTTTCTCTCTCCCTCCTTCCCTTCCTCTATGTATTTCTCTCTCCCTTGCTCTCTCTCTCTGTCTCTCTTGCTATCTCTTTCTTGCTTTTTTCTCTCTCTCTTGCTCTCTATCTCTCTTTCACTGTCTTGCTATATGTCTCTTTCTTTCTCTTTGCCTCTCTTGCTATCTCTCTTTCTTTCTCTCTCTTTCTCTCTCTCTGTCTCTCTTGCTATGTCTCTCTTTCTTTCTCTTTCTCTCTCTCTCTCTGCCTCTCTTGCTAAGTCTCTCTTTTTCTCTTGCTATGTCTCTTTCTTTTTCTCTCTCTCTGCCTCTCTTGCTATGTCTCTCTTTCTCTCTCTCTTTCTCTATCTTTCTTTCTCTGCCTCTCTTGCTGTCTCTCTTTCTTGCTCTGTCTCTCTTTCTCTGCCTCTTTTGCTATGTCTCTCTTTCTCTCTCTCTCTGCCTCTCTTATATGTATCTCTTTCTTTCTCTCTCTCTCTCAGCTGACTGCAAGCGGGAGCCCTGACGGCGGCAGCTGGACGTGCTGCTGGAAACCGTATATGCCAGGCCCGCAGCGCCAGCATGTACGACGTCCAGCAGCACGTCCAACCGCCACCGTCAGGGCTCCCGCTTGCAGTCAGCTGAGAGAGAGAGAGAGAGAGAGAGCTCCCTCTCACCACCGCCTGGAGCTCCCTCTCGCCGCCGCCATCTCCCCGCGACTGCCTGCAGCCGCTTCAGCCACCCCCCCGCTCCTACCGCCAGTGCCCTCCCGCCGGACCACAAAGGACACTTGCTGCCGACGCCAGGGAAGCTCCAGGTGGGCAGGGCGCTGCTGGTACTTCCGTCCTGGGGCTCCCACTCGCAGCTGTCCCCCGGCTCCTGCTCGATGCCGCAGTTTTCGGCGCTCTCCTGCTGGGCCCCAAATAAGGAAGGCGGGAAAAAGGCGCGAAGAATGGAGCTCTCCTTCTTTCTTCCTGCCTTCCTTCTTTGGGGCCCAGCAGGAGAGCGCCGAAAACCGCAGCATCGAGCAGGAGCCGGGGGACAGCTGCGAGCGGGAGCTCCAGGTCGGCACTGGCAGCGCCCCGCCCAGCTGGAGCTTCGCGGCACACCTAGCCGTGTCTCACGGCACACTAGTGTGCCGCAGCACACCGGTTGGGAAACGCTGTTCTAAGCTATGTGGACTTTAACTCCCAGAATTCCTGAGCTAGCATGATTGGCCCAGGAATTCTGGGAGTTGAAGTCCACAAGTCATAGAAGAGCCAGCTTTGCCTACTCTTGGTCTTGGGTATGACTCACTAAAATTAAAAGGTTGGAAATAACCGTACTCATTATAAGACAACTATTCTGCCCTTAGTGGTTAAGATGTTTTACTGAGACTGGGAGTCTTAAATTCAAAGGAACCATAAACCACAGAATCTTACTAAGTGAGTTTGAGTTAGTCATTACTCAGCCCTCCCTATTTCACAGAATTGTAATGGAGAAAAACTGGAGGTGGGAGTCCCACCTTGGGCTCCTGGAGGAAAAAAAATACATCTAATAAAAAGAAATATTGAAGTTGAAATTCAGAGTTCCCAGAACACATCCATTTGTGCAGAAATAATGTTCTCCTCTAAATCCGGGATACTTATATCGGAAATTCATTTGAATTCTACATCAGTGTTTTTCAACCTTGACAACTTTAAGATGTATGGACTAATTCCCAGAATTCTTCAACCAGCCCAAATATCAGAATTCACTAGACTAAGAGTTGCAAAGAGTTTATCTTTGCTAAGGGTCCTTCAAGCATCAGTAGACAATGCTTCTCAAGCTTGGGCACAAGATTTCTGTGAGAGAAATAGAATAGAATAGATTTTTATTGGCCAAGTGTGATTGGACACACAAGGAATTTGTCTTGGTGCAGGTGCTCTCAGCGTACATAAAAGAAAAAGATATATTTGTCAAGAATCATGTGGTACAGCACTTAATGATTGTCATAGGGGTCAAATAAGCAATGAAGAAACAATCAATATTAATAAAAATCTTAGGATACAAGCAACAAGTTACAGTCATACTGTCCTAAGTGGGAGGAAAAGGATGATAGGAATGATGAGAAAAACTAGTAGAAATAGAAGTGCAGATTTAGTAAAAAGTCTGACAGTGTTGAGGGAATTATTTGTTTAGTAGAGTGATGGCGTTCAGGAAAAAACTGTTCTTGTGTCTAGTTGTCTTGGTGTGCAGTACTCTGTAGTGACGTTTTGAGGGTAGGAGTTGAAACAGTTTGTGTCCAGGATGCGAGGGGTCAGTAAATATTTTCTCTGCCCTCTTTTTGACTCGTGCAATATACAGGTCCTCAATAGAAGGCAGGATGGCAGCAATTGTTTTTTCTGCAGTCTGTGTTGGTCATGTTGGGTTGCAGCACCAAACTAAGTTGTTTTAAAAGTTTTGATAAATAAACTCCCAGAATTCTGGTTGGGGAATTCTGGGAGTTGAAGTCCAGATATTAGATTTGCATGTAAATTCACAGGAACAGTTCAGCACCTTTTATTTGGCTAGTCACAACTAATACGGAATGCCGTGAGGCAGCAGGGAAGAGTACAGCCCTGGAACCTGCAAGCCACTGAAGCCACTGAAAGGGGTTTAAAACTCCCTCCGCTCTATCTGACAGTGGTTTAAAACTCCCGCCATTCTATCAGCCAATCAGTGGTGATTATGCAAATAATTGCAGGATACATACATCTTGAAGTTTCCAAGACTGAGAAACATGGTTCTACACATAACTTATTGCATATCAGCTTGTCTCAGGTGGCATTAGTTTAGATTTTTTTCTTTTTTCTTTCAATAAATCTTATTCAATTTTTAAAATAATAAAGAAAAATACAAAAACAGAGGTAAAACACATAAGTGTATTTACATTTTACATTTCTGTGTCTTCGGTATGTGATCTTTTTAAAAAAAAAATAGAATTTATTAATTTCCCATTCTTTTCTTTTGAAACAGCAATACAATAAGTAAAATAAGTAATTCTGCATTGTTACTTTGTTGCATATGTTTCCTTTGAGCTTCATAGCATTTTATATACTTAATCACATTATACTTGATCTTATTTTTATTTTTGTTACAATAAGTAGAATACTTGTACATTTCTATTACCTATTTATATATAATACTTCTATTTTAGCTGTTTCTTTTCATTTTTGTTTTTCTATGCTTGATCCATCGATACCATCCATCCCAAATTTCAAAATATTCCGAATCCTTCTGGCCTCGCAAGTCAATTGTTAGCGTATCCATTTCAGCGCATTCATATATTTTTAAAATTATTATATTCTCAGTGTGTATGTGTGTGTGTATCTGAGTCTTTCCAAATTGAGCAAAGGTAATCTTAGCTGCCATGGTGATATCAAGTATTAAATTAATTTTTCGGTATGCAATTTTTAGGCATTCATCTCATAAAATCGCAAATATCTATATACAGTGGTACCTCTACTTACGAACTAAATTCGTTCCGTGACCAGGTTCTTAAGTAGAAAAATTTGTAAGAAGAAGCAATTTTTCCCATAGAAATCAATGTAAAAGCAAATAATGTGTGCGATTGGGGAAACCACAGGGAGGGTGAAGGCCCTGTTTCCTCCCAGGAGACTCCTAGAAAGGGCCCATGGAGGCTTCTCCCCACCTTTTCTGGCCCTGTTTCCTCCCAGGAGATTCCTAGAGAGGCCCCACAGAGGCTTCTCCCCACCTTTTCCGGCCCTGTTTCCTTCCAGGAGATTCCTAGAGAGGCCCCACGGAGGCTTCTCCCTGGCTTTTCTGGTTACAGTTTCAGAGGCTTGGGTTTGTAATTAGAAAATGGTTCTTGAGAAGAGGCAAAAGAATCTTGAACACCCAGTTCTTATCTAGAAAATTTCATAAGTAGAGGCATTCTTAGATAGAGGTAGCACTACAATTGTACATTAATAAAAGCAATAGATTGACATGAATTTAGAAGTATTTTTTTCATCCTGCTCATTCTACTCCAGATTATCAGATCTTCAAGGACACCCACCTTGTGCACTCCGAGGACTCTTCTAATTGCAACTTGAATTACTGCCAGGAGGACCCTGATGACAGTGACATTTCCTGCTTGCCTACCCTTGATGAACTATATATATTTCCTCTGGTGACAGGTTTATTCCGTTCTTGAGGAATTGTTTAAGAACTATTTCACTGTACATTGCAAAGGTCTAATTGGGATGTAGCAGGTTTATTTCTTTAATAGGTTGGGCAATAATTATATGTCACCTTTTTTTTTGTAGGTGGGCCTTTTATTATTCTTAGCACGCAGATGGTTTTTATCAAGTCGTCAGTTAACAGCTTGGCTTTGATTCTCCATTCTTCTCTCTCTATCCAAGGAGAGGAAAGGATGGATATAAGGTCCATTCCTTTAGCAATGGATCATATAAACCAGGGGTCCCCAAACTTTTTACACAGGGGGCCAGTTCATTGTCCCTCGAACTGTTGTAGGGCCGGACTATATTAAAAAAAATGAACAAATCCCTATGCACACTGCCCATACCTTATTTTAAAGTAAAAAACAAAATGGGAACATACTATTTAGAGGGGGGGAAGAAATCTGAAATTCATATATGTTTATGTTTTGTTTTTAATTTTCTTTTGTTAACATCTGATTGGCTATACAAGGTTTTCTTGGTTTATAGAAAAATGTATAAAGAAAGAAGGAAGCACTTTGGCATAATGATTAATAAGTTAGAAATATAATTGGTGTTGTACTTTTTGAAGGAACATTAAGGAGAGAATTTAATTAAAAGAAAAGTATGTACCTGTGCTCCTGTCACTCACCTGTGGGCCGGATAAATGGCCTCAGCGGCCCACATGTGGCCCGCGGGCCATAGTTTGGGGGCCGCTGATATAAACCCTTAAAAGAGCAACAAGATTGAACATTTTTGTTTAAAATGAAAGGAGGATTTAGGAACCTCACCTCCTCCATATATGAAAAGCCGCAGCTGGGTGCATATATTTTATGAAACCTTTTCCAGCCTGGCACATGACAGATGTTTTGGGTCTGCTGTTTTCAGAAAAAGATGGCCGGCCACTCGAGGCTGGCCAGTGGTTGTGGTGGGGCCGGGCATCACAGCCACCACAGGCGAAGCAAAGGGTGCCAGGTGATTGCACCAACAAGTTCAATCACCCGTCATACCCACGCTTGGCGCAGGACATGATGGAGCCGGAGGGTGGGGCAGCGAGCCACAATATGAAGGCCGGCTCATCGCTCCCTGCCCTCTTTTCCTTCAGCTTGTCGGCGGGATCCTTTGCTCAGCTAGGAGCTTCACCCATAGTTGCCCATGAATGTTGAACGTGAGTTCCGCCCCATTTATTTTACCTGTAAAGGTCCTGATATAATAAATAAAGTGACCCATAAAACCTAACTCCGTGGTCCATGTGTTTACTGCAACGTCCACCGCAATCCCTAACCCAGTGAAGGGCTCCACTTATCTTTTCCTACCTTTCCCCCCAAGTGTCAAGTAGTGATCAGGCGCTCAGGTAATTAGTTGACAATAAGTAGACAATAAGTACATTATTAAATAAAGGGATTTTATGCTTTATTATGAGCTCAAGCAAACAAATGTAAATGTATAACATGCACAAAAATAATAGATATTAAACAGGATGATATCCAAATCTTTTACAAGCTGCCAGCAGCTCTTTAATAACAACAGAGATACTCCAAGGGTGGCCAGTTTCCACAGTACCCACTACTAGGTCCTGCGCAGAAGCTCCCTAACAAATAAAAACAACCACCCCAAGATCAAAATCTGGAACCATAACTTCATGACCTGGCTATGATTAGGAGACTCCAAGATCTGATCTTGCCTAGATGGCACGCGCTCTGGAATTGCAACCTATGTGAAGATTTCCCCTTCTTCTTTATTCACCAATCCTGAATGAAAAAATAATCAGGTTAACTCAAAATAACTTCTAGATATTTCACAATGTGAGGGAGAAATCAAAACATATCCCTAATTCTACTTGATTGTGAAAGATTTTACTCAAATAGTATCTTTATCATGGGATGCTCATTATACTTTATTAACATTAAATTTTGTTTCATAACTTCAACTCAAATTTCTATCTGTAACATTGTAATCAATAAAGCTGATCCATATTGTTATAAGTAAATGTCTTGTTTGGTATATCATTAATCAAAAAAAGTATATTAGACGTATGTATTCCCTAAGCTGGAATTCCTGGAATTTCTTGATTTACAGTGTTCCCTCGATTTCCGCGGGTTCGAACTTCGCGGAAAGTCTATACCACGGTTTTTCAAAAATATTAATTAAAAAATACTTTGTGGGTTTTTCCCCTTTACCACGGTTTTTCCCACCCGATGACGTCATATGTCATCGCCAAACTTTTGTCTGCCTTTAATAAATTTTTTTTAAATAAACTTTAATAAATAAACATGGTGAGTAATAATCTGAATGGTTGCTAAGGGAATGGAAAATTGCAATTTAGGGGTTTAAAGTGTTAAGGGAAGGCTTGTGATACTTTTCATAGCCAAAAATAGTGTATTTACTTCCGCATCTCTACTTCGTGGAAATTCGACTTTTGCGGGCGGTCTCGGAACGCATCCCCCGCGAAAAGCGAGGGAACACTGTATAACCACAGTTGGAATCAGAATGTCCTCTTTTCAAGAACTTTTATTTAAATCTTAGAGCACCAGGTCAGGTTGAGTGCTGAAATCTGGCACACAAATAAAAATATTCTCCCAGGCTAGGCAGAAGAAATAAATCAATTTTTGTTGCTAAGAAGTACATAAGTTAGAGTTTCAATCAGAGACAAATCAGAAATAGTCAGTTGCTTTGTAAAATAAAATGAAACGGAAGTGCCATTACCTAAAACTGTGGAGGATTCTAAATCATTGGAAAAATGTTATTGATTCTGCTTATGATTCATGCTATATAACTTCATTCATTTTGGGAGTGCATTTATGAACCTGATGAAGTGAACTGAAGTCCGCAAAACTTACAATTTCTCCTTTTTAAGACATGACTCTTGAATATTTTTACTGCAGCATATTTACCCCTTTGGATACACCTATATTATAGGGGTTTCTTATATTATAGGGGTTTTAATTATTAGGTTTAGTGTTAGGTTGGGTTAGATTGTTAATCATTGTGGCCACACTTGGAATACATAATCCAGTTCTGGCCACCACAATACAAAATAGTATCGAAGTCGTAGAAAGAGTGCAGAGAAGAGCAACAAAAATGAAAAGCATTTGGAGGCTCAACTATATAATTAAAGAAACTAGATAAGTCTAGTCTAGACGAACAAAGTCTCAATGACCGGGGGACTAGTTCGGGAGCGTGGACCGCTGGTCATTACTGCCGGTTTGGCACGTGGCAGTAAATTTCCACTACCGGTTCTAAAGAACCAGTCAAAACCAGCTGCAACCTGCCAGTGATAGTATCGAAAGGCAGATCCAGAAGGGAGATCCAACTGGAAATAAAGAGAAATTTCCTGACAGTGAGAACAATTAATCATTGGAACAGCTTACTACCTGGAGTTGTGGGTGCTCCATCACTGGCAGCTTTCAGAGATAACCATTTGCCAAGACTTTCTTCCTGTGTTGGGAGCTGGACTAGACCTTCAAGGTCCCTTCCAGTCAAATGATTCTATAACTCTATAATGGTCTGCAATATATGCAGATTTCTTGGTTCACTAAAGACTTTTGCAACATGGAACAACAGAAGCATGTAGAGCAGGGTGTTAAACTTGCGGCCCAGGGGGCGGATGCATTACATGCTGGCTAAGACCACCCCTGTTTTAGCGAAGGGGGAAAAAGTCGTGAAATGTCATGTGCTGACAACATGACGCTGCAAGTTTGATACCCCTGATCTAGAGTGACACTGGTCTAGGAAAAAGAACAGATGTGATCAAATACCAAAGAGCCCATGTTTGAACTTATTTACTTTTCTGATCTTATATTCCTTTTTTTTCTTTATTCTTACTTTTATTTTTTTTCCTTTCTATTTCCTACAGTTTTCTTCTCCTTTGTACCTTTCTTTTTCTTTTCTTTCTTTCTTTCTTCCTCTCTCTCTCCTTCCTTCCTTCCATCCTTCCTTCCTTCCATCCTTCCTTCCTTCCTTCCTTCCTTCCTTCCTTCCTCTTTTTAGATTTCACTATTGTAATTAAAATCCTTCCAAAAAATAAACACTGACATTTTCAGGGTCATTCATTTTCCTGCAAATCAGAGAGCAATGCTGACCTATAGCGATCACATTGCATTAGTTGATTGCTTCTTAATTCATGACAACAAATTGCAGCTAAACATATCAATATATTCTTGTCCATCAGATTCTATTCTTGTATTATCTGATGTTGGATTAGTGGAATTTTGCAAGGTTGGGAGTCAAAGAGGAAAGCCACAATTTTACTTGTTCCCCACATGTCATCAAATTGAACATTATTTAAAAATAAGCCCCTAGGCCCATTTTGCCAGTACAAAAGGCACTTGGTGTGGAACCACATGTGCCAAGAAAATAAAGCTCTTTAGCCTATAAAGTTTGGATGCAACGAGACATGTCACTTATTACTCTATCACAGATGGCTCATGTGTCTCTTATTCACATCACAGTGCACTACAGTATTAGAGCTGAGATTTTTAGAAACTATTCCAGATTCTAGTGCAATAATAATATTGTATGCATAGACCAAGTATTGCAATTGTAACAATGCTGCTGATAAAAGATTCTTCGCTCATCTGAAGCTTTGTCTTTAATAAGAAATGAGCAAGAGTTCCAAGTGTAAACATTTGTTGAGAACACCAGGGAAAGCAGCAAGTTGAATATTGCTGTGACTGCATATCTTTGTTTTTTCACATTGAAAGTTATTCCGCTATATAAACATTTCTTTCCTACTGCCATATTGAATCAGATTCTATTATAGTGGCGCCTTTGATTAAATATAAAGTCCATTCCTCATAGTCTTCATTCAAATCAAACCTAAGATTTTGACCCCCAATAAGCTCTTTCATCTTAATGATAGTTGGTGGCTACTAGCTCTTGCAAGGGCTACTTACTCAGATAGGTGCTCCGGAGTGAAATACTTCTGGATATAGCCAGTGAAGAAGAAACAAATCAAAATTTGACAGCAGGCTGAGGAAATATTCAAAGGCTCTCCAAAGGCTCTCTACATGGGGCTACCTTTGAAAAGTGTTCAGAAACTTCAGATCGTGCAGAATGCAGCTGCGAGAGCAATCATGGACTTCTCTAAGTATGCCCATATTACTCCAACACTCCGCAGTCTGCATTGGTTGCCGATCAGTTTCCGGTCACAATTCAAAGTGTTGGTCATGACCTATAAAGCCCTTCATGGCACCGGACCAGAATATCTTCAGGACTGCATCCTGCCGCACGAATCCCAGTGACCGGTTAGGTCCCACAGAGTCGGCCTTCTTCGGGTCCCGTCGACTAAACAATGTCATCTGGCGGGATCCAGGGGAAGAGCCTTCTCTGTGGTGGCCCCGACCCTCTGGAACCAGCTCCCCCCTGAGATTAGGATTGCCCCCACCCTCCCTGCCTTTCGTAAACTCCTTAAAACCCATCTCTGCCATCAGGCATGGGGAAACTAAAACATCTCCCCCTTGCCCATGTTGTTTTGCCATTTGATTGATTGACTGTGTGCCTGTTTTTTTATATATATTGGGACTGTTTTATGAATTTCTTAACTTAAATTGTAATTAGATCGGTGGGCATTGGATTTGTTACTATGTACTGTTTTTACTATTGTTGTGAGCCGCCCCGAGTTTGCAGAGAGGGGCGGTATATAAATCCAATAAATCTAATCTAATCTAAATTCTATTTTGGAAAAGAGACATCAAAGGTGAATGTATTTTTCTAAAGAGAGAGAGAGAGAAGAAAACTTTAAAAGTTTTGTTATGGTGTTGTTTTTTAAATAAACATCTCGAAACTCTAAAACTATCAGCATGGGTGACAGGCAAAATAAGTATATTATTTGATTTCCATATCCATGCAAATTGGATGTTGCATATGTCCACTCTGTGGCAACTTTAATGCTTATGAACTTCAACGTTCATAGCTGCAGGAAAATTCTGGGAGTTGAAGTCCACAAATCTTAAATTTGCCAAGGTTGGTTCATCCCTGCTGTAGATGGTTCTATCATCACTATTTATACTTTTAAGCCAATGTGAAGTAGCATTGCATGTGGAACACCAAATCTCTCAAACTCCTAATTTAAACCATTAGAAATGTCAGCAAGCTCTCTTCATTGCCAGGTTTTTTATTATTATTATTTATTAGATTTGTATGCCGCCCCTCTCCGAAGACTCGGGGCGGCTAACAACAATATAAAAAGACAATTTTAACAAATCTAATATTAAAAACAATCTAAAAAACCCCAATTTAAAAAACCACTCATACATACAAGCATACCATGTATAGATTCTATAAACCTAGGGGGAAGAGAAATTTCAATTCCCCCATGCCTGATGACAGAGGTGGGTTTTAAGGAGCTTGTGAAAGGCAAGGAGGGTGGGGGCAACTCTGATATCTGGGGGGAGCTGGTTCCAGAGGGTAGGGGCCGCCACAGATAAGGCTCTTCTCCTGGGTCCCACCAAACGACATTGCTTAGTCGACGGGACCCAGAGAAGGCCAACTCTGTGGGACCTAACCGGTCGCTGGGATTCGTGCGGCAGAAGGCAGATATTCTGGTTCTCTACCATTCAGTAGAGTGAATGTATGAAAAGTGCTGATTTACTCTTTTTAAATCTATTGACATGCGACCTATTTTGTACAATAGAGTTCTGTTCCTCCAAATTTATATCTTCATTTTTTGACATAAATTCTCTGGTCCGTTTTAAAGGTGCAGGATAATTTCTGTTTGCTTTTAAAAACAGTTGAGGTCTTTTGTTCACAAGAAAAAATATTATTCTTACTAATAATAGTAATAGTACGAGATGCTCCTCAGCAAATATAAGAGCTTCTTCAAGTGACTACATGACAACATTGTATTAAGTGACATATTCATTGTAGAAAATGAACCAAAGAGCAGCTTTTATGTGGACAAAACTACAGGCATCCAGTCTCTTAAAAAAAAATATTTCCTGGGAAAGGACAAATCCACATGGATTTGATTCTTGCTAGTGTTTAATACTATGCAGTATGCAGATGATACCCAACTTTACATCTCCACCCCTTGTCCAGTCAGCGAAGCAGTGGAAGTGATGTGCCGGTGCCTGGAGGCTGTTGGGGTCTGGATGGGTGTCAACAGACTCAAGCTCAACTTGGATAAGACGGAGTGGCTGTGGGTTTTGCCTCCCAAGGACAATTCTATCTGTCCGTCCATCACCCTGGGGGGGGGAGTCACTAACCCCCTCAGAGAGGGTTCGCAACTTGGGCGTCCTCCTCGATCCACAGCTCACATTAGAGAAACATCTTTCAGCTGTGGCGAGGGGGGCGTTTGCCCAGGTTCGCCTGGTGCACCAGTTGCGGCCCTATTTGGACCGGGAGTCACTGCTCACAGTCACTCATGCACTCATCACCTCGAGGCTCAACTACTGTAATGCTCTCTACATGGGGCTACCTTTGAAAAGTGTTCGGAAACTTCAGATCGTGCAGAATGCAGCTGCGAGAGCTATCATGGGCTTTTCTAAATATGCCCATGTCACACCAACACCCCGCAGTCTGCATTGGTTGCTGATCAGTTTCCGGTCACAATTCAAAGTTTTGGTTATGACCTATAAAGCCCTTCATGACACTGGACCAGAATATCTCCGGGACCGCCTTCTGCCGCACGAATCCCAGCGACCAGTTAGGTCCCACAGAGTTGGCCTTCTCTGGGTCCCATCAACTAAACAATGTCGTTTGGCAGGACCCAGGGGAAGAGCCTTCTCTGTGGCGGCCCCGACCCTTTGGAACCAACTCCCCCCAGATATCAGAGTTGCCCCCACCCTCCTAGCCTTTCGTAAGCTCCTTAAAACCCACCTCTGTCATCAGGCATGGGGGAATTGACATGTTCCCTCCCCCTAGGCTTATAAAATTTATGCATGGTATGCTAGTATGTATGATTGGTTTTAATTTGTGGTGTTTTTTAAATTAACTTAAATATTAGATTTGTTTTACATTGTATTGTTATTGTTGTGAGCCGCCCCGAGTCTGCGGAGAGGGGCGGCATACAAATCTGATTAAACTAAACTAAACTAAACTAAACTATGTAGGACCCCCAAAAATGTGGCTTTTGGAAACAAGATATATTCCAATTCTTGGTCTGCTGAAACAGCTTCAGAAAGAAGTGAAGGCACAAGAAGAAAATCTCTATCATCTCCATCTCCTCCCCCTCCTCCTTCTCCCCACCCCTACCAGTAGAATTCATCTATTGATTTATAAGTCACTTGTAATAATTTGTGAGGCAAAATTCTGGATCCAATCCTATGACCATAAAGACCTAGAAAAAAAATGATATTGTAAATCTTTCCCACACATTGGAGTGATTCCAGCTGGAGGAGACTATTCATTTGGTACAATAAATGGTTTTGTCAATATTTTGGGAGTGTATCAACAGGAAGGAAAAAAATCAGTCAGCAGGATTTTCTTCTGGAATAACATACACACATGTTTGTTTAAATGTGGTTGATTAGAGCACTTGTTTTTGTGTTTAAAGAAATAGTTTGATGCTACTTTGATGACTGCCTATGTAAGATAAATATGTCTTCAAGAGCTAAGCTGTCAGAGTTACATTTGTAAACTGCTCACATTGCTGCCAGTTGGAAGGAATACATATTTCAGGTATCAAAAAATAGTATTTCTTCATCTCAGATCCTACTTTTTGGCTGCTCAACTGCAGCAATCAAAAAACATATTGTTGGGGTGGATCAAAATGATAAGTTTCCGGGGAAAAATTGTCATTGGCATCTGCATTTTAGGATATCAGCAGTGATGGGTAGAAAATACGGTCAGGTACGCAGAACTGGTAGAAAATTTGGGTCAGGTACAAAGAACCGGTAGAAATTTTTTTTTTTTCTTTTTTCCCCTTCTGGGCTCTGGGTATGTTTTTCCTATCGCAGTAAATGAGGTTGAATGTGTATCATTTTAGAAGAGCTATGTGTGTGTGTGTGTGTACATACACATACAGTTTATATAATTGATAATGTATAGTTTTGCGTGCCTGTGTGTAATATGCATGACATATATACATAGGATTAAATAGTATATTTTGGATATTCAGTAATTCAGAGTTGGCCTTCTCCGGGTCCCGTCAACTAAACAATGTCGTTTGGCGGGACCCAGGGGAAGAGCCTTCTCTGTGGCGGCCGCGACCCTTTGGAATCAACTCCCCCCAGATATCAGAGTTGCCCCCACCCTCCTAGCCTTTCGTAAGCTCCTTAAAACCCACCTCTGTCGTCAGGCATGGGGGAATTGACATGTTCCTTCCCCCTAGGCTTATAAAATTTGTGTATGGTATGCTAGTGTGTATGATTGGTTTTTAACTTGTGGTGTTCTTAAAATTAATTTAATATTGGATTTGTCTTGTATTGCTGTTGCTGTGAGCCGCCCCGAGTCTGCGGAGAGGGGCGGCATACAAATCTGATTAAACTTAAACTTAAACTTAATAGTAAATAGATAGGGAAATTGTATCTCTTTGAAGTGAGGAGAGGCCAGGCACCCTCACCCTAACCCAAACCCTCGATATGAATGATGTCAAATTGGCCACCTTTAAGCCAGTCACATGACCTTTCA
Organism: Erythrolamprus reginae; assembly: GCF_031021105.1. Lineage (NCBI taxonomy): Eukaryota > Metazoa > Chordata > Lepidosauria > Squamata > Dipsadidae > Erythrolamprus > Erythrolamprus reginae. The sequence continues at coordinate 238,240,363 of NC_091952.1, read as the reverse complement.
GCAGCGATGGGCTACGAGCCAGAATGCTAAATTGCACTCGCCGCCACGGCTCGTAAGTTCTTATGGGGCCAGCGCGATTCTGTTGCTGCACCTGTGGAGGCAGCAAAATTGCGCACGGAGCCGCAAGTGCAGCCGTGTTTCGGTGAGGGTTTTTTTGCTCCCGCGCATGCCAAACCATGAGTGCACCTGCGGTCCCATGTGCAATTTTGCTACTTCCACAGGTGCAGCAGCAATATCGTGCTGGCCCCACAAGAACCTATGAGCCGCAGCAGCGAGCACAATTTAGCATTCTGGCTCATAGCCCACTGCTGCCTTTAAGCCATCTCCGGTCACATGATCACCAAGCCACTCCCACCTGATCACATGGCTGGCAAGTCACACCCACAAATTAAGCCACGCCCACACTGTGGTAGTAAAAAATTTGCAGCCCTTCACTAGATATCAGGATTATTAAACTGCAAGGTTTATGCTCAACCATTGTGATGCACCTCCTCGCGTTCCTCCCTGTGCATGCACTCATAGCTACTACATGTGCCCTGCCCCTTGTGCATCCCCCCAAAAAGAGTTTGCCAATGAGAGGCGCATAAGAGTATGCACAATGGAGCTGAGCTGGGCAACGGCTCGAGTGCCTGCAGAGAGGGTAGTAGGTGTCAGCTGTGTCATGCTTACCATAGGTTCGCCACCACGGTTATAGACCACAGTGTTTTTTAAAAAAAAGATCTGAAAAAGATATTTACTCAAGGATGGCCCAGGATGGTTTTCTGCCCAATGCAAAGAATAAAATAGCATTTTCCTCTCATACTGTTCTGTCGGGCTCTCTGGTACACTCCTCCCAAAAATTCACAGGTACAAATTTCAGACACACACAAGTTTGAAAATTCAAAACAATGTTCTTTATAATGGAAATTCACTTAAACTAAGCCCTCTTTTGGTATAGCAAAGAACACTGGCCTCCAACCAAACTGGTAATTTGTACAAGTCCCTTATCGGTTCTGTGATACTTAGATTGCAGCTGTGAGGCAATTCACAGTCCTTCTTTCACAAAGTGAAACACACTTTGCTCTGGTTTAGTTTCAAAGCGGGGGAAAATCAGCACACAAAAGGTCAAAGTCAGTAAAGCAGGCACGAAACACAACAATCAGATAATCCTCCACAATGGCCAAACCCCCAGGCTGCTCTTTATAGCAGCCTCACTGATTACCACAGCTCCACCCAACCACAGGTGGCCTCATTTTCTTTGATAATAATCTCTCAGTTGTTGTTGCCTATGCATTGCTCTCCGCATGCGAGGCTGTATCATTAACTCTTGTTCTGAATCCAAGGAGGAGCTAGATAATTGATCTCCTTCTGAGCCGTCTGCCACACTCTCCTCCTCCCTGTCACTCATGTCTTGTTGGTCAGAGGAGCCTTCCTGAGAAGATTCCACCGAGGGCAAAACAGGCCTGCAGCATGTGGATGTCTCCCCCACATCCACAGTCCCTGGGGCAGGAACTGGGCCAGAGCTAACCACAACACATACTGGGTATGGGACAAAACCAAACAAACTAACAAAATGAACTTTTGTTCCTCCTTGGTGGTGACACATGGTGATAGTTATGACTATATGCCACTCAAGACAAAACTATATCACCTTATCTAATATCAAGGTTGACCCTGTATACTAGAGACAATGGGAGAATGGACATACTGTACACGTCTGATATGATAGCTGTCTTCCAGTTCTTGTGGACTATCATAGTGAAGAACTTGGCAATTTATTCTACAGTTCACCTGAGGTCAGGACAAGAAATAACAGGTGGATGATCATTAAAGAGAGATCCAAACTCAAACAGAAATTTTCTGGCAGCGAAAACAATTGATCAGTGGAATGGCTTACAAACAGAAGTTGTGGGTGCTCCATCACTAGGGGATTTCAAGAAGAGATTGGACAGCCATTTGTCTGGAATTGTACAGTCTCCTATTCGAACAGCTAGTTAGACTTGAAGACCTCCAAGACCCCTTTATGTGTAATTCTAATTCCAATTCCAATTCTACTCTATCCTACCCTTCTCTACCCTACCCTACCCTACCCTTCTCTACCCTACCCTACCCTTCTCTACCCTACCCTACCCTTCTCTACCCTACCCTACCCTACCACACCCTACTCTATTATACTCTACTCTACTCTATCTACTCTACTCTACTCTATCCCATAGAAGTTTCTATTCTGAGAAATATGTAATTCCCACCTAGGTGGAATGTAAGGAATTATGGAGCAGTTACTAAAGAGAACATGGTGGGCTGGTAGCTTAATAAAATATGACCCCCCCAACAGTTAGGAGACAAATATAAATAAATGCAACATACCCCACCTCACTTGAAGTATGACTTTCTTGTTGGTCTCCTCTTTGGGCCAGGATACTGACTACTTCCTGGTACCCTTTTGTTTTTCAAAAATGAAATAAGTAAGGCATAGACACTGACTATTAGGAAGGCAAGGAAAATAATTTTATAAGCCTGGGTGCTTTATTTGTGTGAATTGGGTAATGAAACCTTGGGGATCATTCCTCCAGCTAATATCCTTCAATTCTTTAACGAAGTCTAGAGCTAGAAGCTGATGTTTCTTCTAAGTCCATAATTGCAAATGTGCTCCTAGCTGTCAGAATTCACAGAATATGGTTTCCTTCTCTCTCTCTCTCTCTCTCTTAGCTAGTCTCCCCTGACCTTTTAAAAATGTGATCCATGTCTACAGGTCATAAATTTTATTGTGATCCCCCCCCCCCAATTTCTCTCTTTCCTCCACACATATTTTTAAAGTAGTCACTAATTGAGCTGAAAGGCATCGGGGCTGCCCCAGATAAAGTAGGCACTTTTAAGCCCCATCAGTTTGTATAAAGTAGAGAAATGTGGTGGGAAATACAGCATATCCTTAATACTTAGCGCTCCCATGATGACAATTTAAACTTTGGTTGGGTTGCATCCGCAACAATTACCCGTATTGACTGCACAAAAAATAATACAACCATTCCACTACACTTTGAACATTCCAGATGCAGCATTTGGAATGGTTTGAATTCTCAATCAGAAAGGAAATAAGGCAAAGCCCTTAGCTATTCCCCCGGTATGGCATGTTGTAACTCTTCCTGGGTGCTGATCAGATCTGCCACCTATTTACTGGTTGTGTAGATTGTTGTTAGTACTCTACAAAACAGTTGGGTTTGCAATATATAAATAATCTAACAATGGATGTTTGTATATAATGAAGTAGTGTAGCTTTAAGAGGCAATGTTGCAAATTGCCATAAGAGGGAGCCAGAAAGCATGGTTTTCTCTCTCCTCTCTCTGTTCTTTTCTGCTGATTCACTGTGACTGATGTAGTAAGCTCTGATAGTTTGATGTATTTGTAAGCTGTAATATATGTTTGATATGTAAGACAAAGCCAGGCTTGTAATATTATTATTGTATTGATATTGTATTGTATTGAGATATACAATTTGAATGTGTATTACCGGACTGTTTAACTTGTGTAAAAGTGTATAAAATAGTGTATAAGCACTATTTTATACACTGTAGTGTATCTCTTTTGTATGACTGAATAATTATTCATAGCTCCTGGATATCTGCTGGAATTCCACCTCTGTGCATGTTCTTGATAACTCAAGTGTCCTTCTGCACACTCCTTAACCGTTGTTATTTATATCTTGTCTCAACTGCAGAGTCAATCTGCAGTTGAGCGACAATTAAGTTAAACAAATACATAAATAAACAGAATACCATTAAAATAGAACATTCTTTTATTTAGCAGCTCTATAGTGCATAGCAGGTAAAAATGATGAACTGGGATAAAAGCAACAGCAGGTAACAGTCTTTTATACAGCTTCATTCTTTTTTCCCCAACCTCTCTTTCAATTTTTAATTGTCTCCGCTCCGAGTCTTCAAATCTAATAAAAAAATACTACTACTACTACTACTAATAATAATAATAATGTAAAATCAAAATGTATCAAAATGTAACTCAATGTCGTATGGGCAGTTGGTGAAACAAAGCATTGCATGGACAGTTCTTGGAGAAGATTGAAGGCAAAGTGGATAAAGAAAAGACCTGGCCATGGTTTACAAGTGGAATACTCAAAAAGGAGACAGAAGGACTAATACTGGCGGCACAAGAACAGGCCATTAGAACAAATGCTGTCAAAGCCAGAATTGAAAAATCAACAGACGATCCAAAGTGCAGACTCTGTAAAGAAACAGATGAAACAATCGATCACATAGTCAGCTGCTGCAAAAAGATCGCACAGACTGACTACAGGCATAGACATGATGCTATGGCACAGACGATCCACTGGAACTTGTGCCGGAACTACCATTTCCCAGTGGCAAAGAACTGGTGGGATCATAAGCCTGAAAAAGTGGTCAAAAATGAGAAAGCAAAACTACTGTGGGACTTCAGACTTCAGACTGGCCGAATTCTGAAGCATAACACACCAAACATTGTGATCGTGGAGAAAAAGAAAGTATGGATCATCGACATCGCAATCCCAGGAGACAGCAGAATTGAGGAGAAGCAGCAAGAGAAATTAGTGAAATACAAAGATCTAAAAATCGAGCTGCAACGACTCTGGCATAAGCCAGTGAAAGTGGTCCCAGTGGTACTTGGCACGCTGGGTGCAGTACCAAAGGATCTCAGCGGACATTTGAAAACCATCGGAACTGACAAAATCTCCATCTATCAATTGCAAAAGGCCGCTTTACTGGGATCAGCAAACATAATTCGCAGCTACATCACTCAGTCCTAGGTGCTTGGGAAGCGCCCGACTGGTGATGAAATACAAAATCCAGCATAGTGATCTCGTTTGCTGTGTTGTACTGACATAATAATAATAATAATAATAATAATAATAATAATAATAGTAATAGTAATAGTAATAGTAATAGTAATAGTAATAGTAATAGTAATAGTAATAGTAATAGTAATAGTAATAATAATTGTTTGCTCATTCACCTAAATTCCAGAACTTCTAAACTATCGTACATCTGTTCTCTCTTATGAAACATATAATAGAAACATAGAATTTGGTCATCTTATCATGGGGAAGAAATGTATCCACTCTTTTACTATATTATCAATGCTGGAGAATTTCACTTCCTCCATATTTTAAGATGGATTGGTCTAAATTACACAGGCTAAATTAATATGCAGAAAAGAGCACAATTACTGCACACTTTGGAGTCTACATTTTTCTGGGTTGAAATGTTGCCTATAAAAGAACTAGTCTATTTATACAAGTGGAAAAAGCCAAGCCAGGAAGTTTTCTGCAGTGAATTAAAATGAATAGCAATAAATTACTGATAAGATTGTCTTGTAAGATTGACTTAAAAAAACATGAACTTTCCAGGACTAGAGAAATTAGTTGCCTTGATCTTTGCTACCCAAAGAATTGGTGGCCAAGAAAGTATTTTTTTAATCAACCGCAGCGGCATCAGAATGAAGAAAAAATTAATCAAATTCCAGACAGAAAATTGTATTAAAATAACATTCAAAGTAGCAACTGAATCTGAAACCTAAAACTTTGGTGTTAGTGGTTGCCCTAATGCATTAATTTCTAAGGTCCTGTACTTTTCAACATTTTCATTAATGCATTGGATGAGAAGATAGAGAAAATGCTTATTAAATTTGCAGATCACACAAAACCGTGGAAATGGTAATAATGTGAAAGACATAAATAATATTCAAAATGATTCTGATAGGTTAGAGAAGTCAGCTGAAGAACCGCACAGTAAAATGGCTAGAAAAGTTCTTCAGCTAAAAGAGGAGAGGAGATGAAACGAGAGGAGACGAGAAGAGATGAGAGGGATGCAGAGGACATGATGGGCTCCATAAAGTGGTCTCTGTATTTGTATTTGTATTTATTAGATTTGTATGCCGCCTCTCTCCGTAGACTCGGGGCGGCTAACAATAGTAAAAAGACAATGTAAACAAATCTAATATTAAAAAATCTAAAAACCCCAATTTAAGAGATCAGTCATACATATAGTCATACCATACATAATTTTTATAAGCCTAAGGGAAGGGAATATTTCAATTCCCCCATGCCTGATGAAAGAGGTGGGTTTTTAAGAGCTTACGAAAGGCAAGGAGGGTGGGGGCAATTCTAATATCTGGGGGGAGTTGGTTCCATGGGGTCGGGGCCGCCACAGAGAAAGCTCTTCCCCTGGGTCCCGCCAAACGACATTGTTTAGTTGACGGGACCCGGAGAAGGCCAACTCTGTGGGACCTAACTGGTCGCTGGGATTCGTGTGGCAGAAGGCGGTCCCGGAGATATGGCCATGGCCAACTCACCACACTGCAAGACAACTTGACATAACCATCTCGCTACAACTCCCAGCCGAGTAAGAGTTACGCTAATATCAAAGAAATTGTGGAAAATAATCATTAGAGAAAGGATGCAAAAGCAGGGACAGAATGTAATGTGAATGGCAAAAAATAAATTATTTTTTATTTATTTTAAATAACTAAATAGAATTGTTAAATTGTCCCATGATAAGTTGGCCATGATGTGTGGTTGCAGCGAATTGGCTGTGACAAGTTGTCCCATTTATCCTGTAAGAGTACAGTGTTCCCTCAATTTTCGTGGGGGATGCATTCCGAGACTGCCCACGAAAGTCGAATTTCCGTGAAGTAGAGATGCGGAAGTAAATACACCATTTTTGGCTATGGACAGTATCACAAGCCTTCCCTTAACACTTTAAATCCCTAAATTACCATTTCCCATTCCCTTAACAATCATTTACTCACCATTATTGCTGGTACTCACCATTGAATAAGACACTTAGTGATCCTGATATTTATAAACATAAGTATTTAGTAACAATAATATTTTTTTTGTTATTTATTTGCAAAAATTATTAGTTTGGCAATGACATATGACGTCATCGGGCATGAAAAACCGTGGTATAGAAAAAAACCCTGCAAAATATTTTTTAATTAATATTTTTTTGAAAAACCGTGGTATAGGCTATTCGCGAAGTTCGAACCCGTGAAAATTGAGGGAACACTGTATTTGTGAAAAGAGTACAGGTAGTTCTTGAGTTATGACTGCAATTGAACCTGGAAATTATGGTCATAAGTCATGACAATTGTAAAATGGCTCATCATATGTCCAGACTCAAGGTTATGATCTTTTTCGTGAAAGTGATTCATGAATAGTCACAGTTCGTAAGCAGTACTGTGATCATTAAGCAAACTCATTGTTTGCTGTAGGCCAGTGATGGTGAACCTATGGCACAGGTGCCACAGGTGGCACACAGAGCCATATCTCCTGGCACGCAAGCCATTACCCTAGCTCAGCTCCAATGTGTATGTGTGTGCAAGCCAGCTGACTTTCGGCTTCCCCGGAGGCTGTGGGAGGGCATTTTCACCTTCCGGAGAGTCTCCAGAGGAGTGGGGAGGCCATTTTTGCCTCTGGAGCTTGGGAGAGCAAAAAAACGGACTTACCGGGGCCACCAGAGTTTGGAAAATGGGCTGTTTCAGGCCTCCAGAGAGCCTCCGGGGAGCGGGGGAGGCCATTTTTGCCTCTGGAGCTTGGGACAGCAAAAAACGGACTTACCGGGCCCACCAGAGTTTGGAAAATGGGCTGTTTCAGGCCTCCAGAGAGCCTCCGGGGAGCGGGGGAGGCCATTTTTGCCTCTGGAGCTTGGGACAGCAAAAAACGGACTTACCGGGCCTACCAGAGTTTGGAAAATGGGCTGATTCAGGCCTCCAGAGAGCCTCCGGGGAGCAGGGGAGGCCATTTTTGTCATCCCCAGACATTGAATTATGGGTGTGGGCATTTGTGCATGCACAATAGCACAGGTACACACGCTTTCAGCACCCGAGGTAAAAAAGGTTCATCATCACTGCTCTAGGCCATGTTTTGCCAGAAACCAGACATAAACACCACTTTATGGCAAAATCATAAGTCATAGTCACTTGACTGCAGGGAGCTGCAAACAACTGTAAATGTGAGCCATTTGTCAAATGCTCAAAACCCAATCACTTGACCATGGGAGGATGACATCAGAACTTAAAAACTGGGTATTAAGTGTTCTGGTTTCTGGTAGAAATTTAGCAATTACAAATAACTCTTATTAAATGCATTATATCATGAATAAAGAAACTCCATTTATTTCTCTGCTCTTCTGGAATTCAAACACATTTCATACAGGCAGTTGGTCCGTTATCTCCTTTAACTGCATTTCTCACATGCCTTCTCCTTCTCCACTTAACAAGATTCATTTTCCTAACAGCATGATTTCTAAAACAGTAGCCCTGACTGTTAATCAACACAGAATACTTTTGCTTACTTGAGAGTGGCAAGGAAAACATCAATTTTTCTCTTCGGCAATGTTGAAACTCCACCCTTCTTCCCCACTGACCCCCTGACGTGCCAAATACATCACTACAGTATTTAACCCATTCCTCTCCTTAATATTTTCTTCCAGATACCTGTTCTCTACGTTTTTGGGCCCTTCTGAATTTAGGGTTAACCCAGCAAACATCTGGATGGATGGATAGATAGATAGATAGATAGATAGATAGATAGATAGATAGATAGATAGATAGATAGATAGATAGATAACTTCAAATGGCCACTAAGTAACTGGTCATTGTTCTGACCTAGGCTTCACAAAATTATGAAACAGACTACTTGTCCCGGAAAAAACTATTTATTTGACTAATGTGAATTTCTAGCATTCACATACAGAAAAGTTCCGGCAATAAGCCTTTCTAGGGTGAATTGCAACCACAGCTCTTATCAGTCCTTGGATAGTTGCCAGGCTGATAGCTTCCAGGTGCAACGTTGTACAATGAAATACTTGGCAAGTCTTTATTGCTAGAGAGCATCTGTTTGGGAGGGTTTGATAAATCAATAGAAGAAAATATTTGTAGGTTGGGATTGAACTGTGGGACCATTGATGCTCCCCGAACTTGGTTACCTAGTTTGGTAATGAAGAAAACAAGAAAACAACCAAGGGGAGGAGGGCAGAAATGACCCCACAGTATGATATAATCTGCTGCTTGAATCCTGCCCCTTCTAACATCCCAAGTCTATCACCCATCTGCGTTTGTCTTCTATGTTTCTCTGGAGTTCCTAATTCATTTTGAATTCACTTTGTAAACCTTGTGACTATTGCATTGCACAATGTTTACCATTTGTCTGCTGAGCAACACTGGAAGTTTTAAAGAAGATGTTGGATAACCATTTGTCTGAAGTAGGGTAAGGTTTCCTGCTTAAGCAGGGATTTGGACTAGAAGACCTCCAAGGTCTCTTGCAACTCTGTTGCTGTTGTTGTTGTTGTTACAATTAAATTTTAGAAAGTTATATCACTCAACACATTTAACACACTGAAAGGTTTATCTCTGGAGCAGAAGCACTGAAGTATCAGCTGAACAATGACGGATTTAAGTTCCATTGATTTCAGTGGCTTTATTTCTAAATATGTTAAGATTCAAGTGCATGTTTTGTGAATCCAAGTATGAAATAAAAGCTTATTTTATTTTTGATTGTCTAAAATAAGTGTCCCCCTTTTTAAGTGGTATATCTCTGTCAAAACACAATCCATGGCCTAAAATTAATTCAGGTTTTGGAAAATATCTTTCTCTGAATAAGATGCATCTTTCAATAGATTTTTTTCATTGTCTACTTTTCCATTTTAAATAAATATATTTCTTTGGAAACTGTTTTTGTTCTTTGCTTTCCTGTCACTGAATTATATTTAGTATCAGAAAGGATCTGAAGTATATGGGTGATACAGCCTGTGAAATTTAATCTTAAATATGTAGGAGTGGGAGGAGGGGGGAAATTGCACCCTTGGAAATGAAAGCAAGTTTTATACACCCAACATTACTCTTAGTCTTATTTGATATATGGTAAAATACAGTAATTTAATTTAGCATCAGGCTTTATAAAGATTATCCATGCTAGCAAAACATGTTTCAAAACAACAATACTAACAAGATATTGTAAATTATTTTGCACTTGACTGCTACACATAGCGTTAGAGTTGTTTTTCAATACTTAATTAAAATTAAACCTACAGCCACTTAAAATTCAACGCCTGTCAAAAGAATTAATAGGCAACAAAGACCAGATGTTGGAGATGTTTGGGTGTAGGCTTTGAGATCACAACTGACTTGATTCAATCTGTTTTACAGGGGCTAATTTGAAAGCCGACAATTAAAATGTTGCTACAAATTTGGGACTGTGAAAATTTCAACTCATGATGCCGCCTTGCCTGAGTCTAAAGTTTGTGTTTTCTGTGTGATTTATTGCCAAATCTGTTATCCATTAAAAAAAAAATCATGTTAGCCTTTTTTCTCCACCAGATTAAAAAAAGGAGATAATATTCACAAAGCAGATTAAGCTCAAAAGTTTAGTTAAGTAGTATGCGTGGGCTGATGTTTTACTCCTAGCACATGAGAATCGTTGATCAGGCTTTGAGTCTTACTGTGTCATTTGAACTCAAAATAGCCTCCGTGGAGCTTTCTGTACAGAAAATCTGTAACCTGTAAAAACCTTAGATGTGCTCAGAAACCTGACGTGACAATCATTCTGGGATTAAACAGAGCACGAAGTCATAAAATTTGTTTGAAAAGTAGCACCATATACTATCCCGAGAACAAACAGAACGTCAGTTCCATTCTTCCTCCTGACCATGTTAACTTGGATGTTTGGAGAGTGGGTTTGATATTTTCTAGAGCATGGTTTCTAGAACAGCTCATATGTCTGGAATCCACACCATATATCGGACATTAATATGATTGAGAATGTCCAGAGGTACTTCACAAGAAGTGTACTCCACTCCTGTAGTCACAATAGAATTCCCTATGCCACCAGTCTCGAAAATTTGGGGTTGGAAAACCTAGAACTCTGCTGCCTACAATCTGACCTAAGCATAGTACACAAAATTGTCTGCTACAACATACTACCTATCAATGACTACTTCAGTTTCAACCTCAATAATACATGGGCCAACAATCGATACAAACTCAAGGTAAACATCTCCAAACTCGATTGCAGAAAATACGACTTTAGCAACAGAATGGCCAGTGCCTGGAATTCTCTACCTGACTCCATGGTTACATCCTCTAACCCTCACAGCTTCAACCTTAAATTGTCCACCGTGGACCACACTCCATTCTTAAGAGGTCCATAAAAGGGGGTGGGCATAAATACAACAGCGTGCCTACCATCCCTGTCCAACCGTCCCCACTTATTTGTATTTATTTCTTTCTTTTGTAAAAATATGTTTATTGGTTATATACATTAAAAACAGAATACAGAAAAGTAAAGGGAATATATATAATGTACATTCTAGCAATTATAGTGTACTTATATAGCATGCGTGATTGGGGAAGGAGAGGAAAAGAAAGGGAAAAGGATTTAGAAAGAAGGGAAAGAAATACAAGAGGAGGACGAATAGAAAAACAGAGTAAGAAAAGAGTAGTAAGAAGAGTGTGGGGGGCCAGCGTTAGAGCTGGGGCTTCTATGTTTTGCGTCCTGTGGTTTAAGCATATAGGTGGCATAGATTTTCCTGAAGTTTTATCCATATGTATTTGACGTAGTGGCTAGTGCCATCATTTATCAATGATTTATGAGTTTGTTCATTCAGTTTCTTTGTAGTTCAAAATTTGTGTCGATCGATGTTTACGTTTTATTGTGTCAATTTGGTATTATGATTCATATCATTGTTTACTGGTTTTACACGTTGTTTTAGTTGGACATTTTTCTTGATGTATAATTTTTAAGTAATTTCTTTTTTTTAACCAATGGTACCATTTGCCCCATGCTTTGTAGAAATCTGTCTCATCCTTGTTTTGCAGTTCATTTCTTTCATTCATGTCCATGTTTATATTTGCACCAGCTATCTTGTACATGTTTGACAAACTAATACATAAATAAAAATAAATAAGAAATATTAATCACTTTTAACTGGCTGTATTAGACTATCTTATGTAGGCAAGGTGCCCACATAATTTTGGTTGCTAACCAAGGTTGTCAAGTGAGTCATGTCTAATTTTATGATTCTTTCTTGCCAGAGTAAAGTGGATCCTTGCAATTGTTAAGTGGATCACAGAGTGGTTAAACAAATCCAGCTTTTCCTATTGATTTATTTTATTTTTATTTTTTTTATTTTGCCAACTTCGTATTGATAATATACGTAGATATAACATTGTTTATATACATGAGATGGGTACTGATAAGAGGGAACATTAGCACAGGGATAGTAGGCATAGTTGTGCGCTTATGGATGGCTCTTACTGACCTCTTAGGAATCAGGTGAGGTCAATAATGAACAGTCTAAGGATTAGGTGATGAAATCTCAGAGTCCGGTAGTGAGTTGAGTTGTATTCTAGGATTGGTCTGGCAAATGTTTTGTTGTATGCTCTGATTAGTAGTGTGATATTACCAGAGCAGAAACTATGTAATATTAGGTCAACAATTCTTGAAGCCTCTTGGGAGATGTTGTTGCAGTGGGCTTTGAAGAGTATTCCAAGGTCTTTGACAGAATGAGGGTCATCTGCAAGGTCTTGTTTATTCAGCTTGTATTTAGTGTTCTGATTCTTTTTGCCAATATAAGGAACAAAACATTTCTTGTTTGAGATTTGGAATTGCCAGAGGTTTGACCATTCTGACACAAATTTAAGGTCTTTTTGGAGGGTAGCAGTGTTGGTGGTGGTGTTGAAGATTTTCACATCATCACTGAAGAGAACACAGTAACTTGTAATGTGATGCACATAATGTATAAAGGGTGTTGATCCTAGTAGGCTGCCTTGGGGTACACTACTGTTAACAGTAATGGGACTAGATAGGGTGCTCCCTATCTTGACCACTTGTTGTGTGTTTGACAGGAATGTAGTTATCCAGTCATGTAGGGATCCAGAGATGCCGTAGGATTTCAGTTTCAGAAGTAGTTTATCATGAACCACTGACTTGAAAGTTTTACAGAAATGTATGTCAATTGCATCTATTGTTTTGTCCTGGTCAAGTTTTGAGGTCCGTATGTTTTTGCAGTGTAGTAGTTGTAGACTGAAGGATAATTTTTTTCTTGAAACCAAATTGCTTATTTGAAGGTAAGTTGATAGTTTGTTTCTTGGTTATGGTGGTTATTAGTGGTACATGTAGTCTGATAGTTCTTTTGACTTCAAACAAGAAGATGTTACAGAGGTCATCGGCAGTGTTACCACCAGAGAATAGAGTTTGCCAGGCAAGAGTTGAGAGGTCGGTGTTTATCAGTTCATAGTTGGCTTTTTAAAAATTGTTCTTGGGTGTCCCATTATTAAGGTGATTCTTGAAATGGTGTAGATTGAGGCTGAAGTCTATCACGAATCCCAGCGACCGATTAGGTCCCACAGAGTGGGCCTTCTCCGGGTCCCATCAACTAAACAATGTCGGTTGGCGGGCCCCAGGGGAAGAGCCTTCTCTGTGGCGGCACCGGCCCTCTGGAACCAACTCCCCCCGGAGATTAGAACTGCCCCTACTCTTCCTGCCTTCCGTAAACTCCTTAAAACCCACCTTTGCCGTCAGGCATGGGGGAACTGAAACATCTTCCCCTGGGCATGTTTAATTTATATATGATATGCTTGTGTGTATGTCTGTTAGTACATGGGGTCTTTTAAATCTTAAATATTTTAAATTGTCAGATTATTTATGATTTGTTTCCACGTGTTGTGAGCCGCCCCGAGTCTTCGGAGAGGGGCGGCATACAAATCTAAGTAATAAATAAATAAATAAATAAATAAATAAATAAATAAATAAATAAATAAATAAATAAATAAATAAATAATAAATCATGCTGTGGTCACTGTTGGAAAAGGGTTGTATAAATAAATAAAGAACATAAAATAATTTAAATGACTATGAAAACAGAATGACTCATTCTAAACATGGTGTTTTCTTACAAATTTAGCCTAATCTAGAGAATAAAGAGAAGAGAAAGAAGTTCCCTGATCAATTCTAGATCAGCAATTCCCTACTAAGTACTTTCTTTTGACAAATGTTGCATTGACATATGCAAGTTTGCAGCCAGCAGATGAACATCTGGGTGGATTGAAATGTTTCCCTCTTACTTTTCTCTGGAGGTTGATGTTTGTATGCCAGATTTGGATCCATTTGTTCTGTACCACAGAGATTGGCCTGTTTGTCCTTTGCAGACAACAGATGGCATCGATGCCATATAGAAAGATGTTCAGGAAAATAAGTGTCTGACAGTATGGCTGTTATTATTAGGTGCTGTAATAATGTTGCCTGAGAGGATGTGATGAGAGAATCCACATCTGGGTTTATTTGGATACGTACCCTCGCCTAGCTGTTTTCACAGACCATTCCAGATGCATGCAAAAATAATGTGGAGCCAGATGAGAGGTTTGTCTCTCTTTTTTTTAAAGGGTCCAGTTGAGCCACAGTCCAACTTTGGCAACTTTAAAACCTGTGGACTTCAACTCCCAGAATTCCCCAGGAAGTTGAGGAAATCTGGGAGTTGAAGTCCATAAATATCAACAGTTACCAAGGTTGAACTTCCCTGATTTAAGGGAAACGGGGACTCCAGGAAGGACATCTCAGTGACGTCAAAGCTCCGCCCCTGGAATACCCTCGTGGGATTCCCTACCTCCTTTTGCACCTCCTGACTGGCCGACAGCTCCCCGGCTGTTCTGGGAAGCAAGGCCGCCCAGCTGTCACCTTCAGAAACAGCCGGGGTGCTTGTCGGCGGTCTCCCGAATGCCAAACCCGGAAGTTTGGCAAAAGTTTGGGTTCAAGTTTGGAAGAGCGCCAGGAAGTGCCCCGACTGTTCCGGAAGGTGACAGCTGGGCAGCGGCGCTTCCTGGCGCTTTCCCGAGCACCGAACTCGAAAGTTCCGCAAAAGTTCGGGTTCAGGTTCAGGTGCCGAACCCGAACCCAAACTTCATTGGGTTCACCCAACACTATTCTTAAGACCAAGCTTTAGTTTATCTTCAAGGTTTAAGATTCCTGGATTTTTGCATATACAGTATATAGTGGGAGTGGATTAGATATTTTCCTCCATACCCAGGATTTAGATTAAAAGCTCCTTCTATCAAGAAGAAAGTCACTTTATCAGTATCAGTATTTTTATTGGAAATTTAAGAAAAGGGCTGCATGCTTAAACTTTTCCTCTTTGACTCTTAAGACCCCAAATTGTTCGCACTCCCTGGGGAGTACGGGTGTAGGGAACAGAGCCAGCCTGTGTTAGATTTGTATATGTTCATTCTCCGGGCTGAACCATCATATTTTCACATCTCCAATTTCACCAAAAATATGCATTTCTAAATACTTCTGTCTCAGAGGAACTATTGTAAGTGTTGCTTCTTCCAAACTGTCAAGATGCATGGAACTGAACACTTTTTCTTGAAGCATACACTATTTAGCAAACACAAAGGGATGTGGACAGGGGTGGGCAGCAGTCAGGGTGCTCAGGTGCTCCGTCCTGGTAGGAAATTCAAGGATGCGTGCGCAGCTGTGCACCCCAATGCACCCCTACGGACCCCCACATGATATTTGGTTTCTGCACATGCGCAGCAAGTGGAATCTTGTGTGAGGACATTTACGCGAGTGAAATTTTAGCGATTTTTGCCAATTTTTTGCTTATGCATGCATGGAAGCAAAAATATCGGTAAAAATTGCCGAAATCTCACTTGCGCGTGCAAGATTTCAGGCAAGATTTCTCTTGCTGTGGCAAGATTTCTCAGGTAAGATTTCTCTTGCTGCGCATGTGCAGAAGCTAAATATCATGCCAACGGGAGCATGCATGCCCAATGGGTGCGCGTACAACCACAATGGCCTCGGAGGGTGCACTGGTAGGAGGCAAGATGAGTGGCCCTTCACTGGGTGTGGAGCAGAGGGGGGTTCCTCCAGGTTCAGACTGGTTTGCCCAAACCAGTAGCAACCTGCTGGTGACATCACAATAACATCACACAACCCGATTGGTTGGTGCTGGTCCATGGAGGCCGCCATCTTTTTTTAAAAAAAATATTTTTTTTCTGATTTTTTTAATTGGAATTTTTCTGCCACAGGTCAAAACTTTTCTTAGAATTCTTTCCGCTTCTTATCTTCTCTAATTCTTATTTTCTGAAGTTCACCTGGAATGATATTGAAACCTCCAGAGGAAAATCAAGTTCAGGGTTGGCATCTGATCCTTAACTGTTTCTTTTTCTGCATCTGGTCCTCTGCCCAGTAACACTACTGCTGTTTAATGCGTCTTCCTCCATCTACCTTCTGCAAATGGATTGATTTATTTAGCACTTTCTGCTCACGAGCTCATGGTGGAACTGCAAAAGAATTCAGCATCAGAATATATACAGCTCCAGATGTTCGCAGTTCGCCCTCCCTTTCTTCAGCAGACATTTTAGGTGATTGAAAAAGGAAGAAGAGGGAAGGGAAGGACGTTTTGCCAGGGAGGAAAATCTCAGAACAATGGTTTTCTGCTCTACCACTTACTACTTGTACCACATACTACCTGGAAGCTAAAGATTAATACAAATTCTCAAGGAAAAAAATGATATTATAGTATTTATTTTATTTATGTATTTATTTTGTCAAGTGCGTATTGGTGGTATACAAAGATATAACAATATTTATATTTATTTATTTTATTTATTTATTTATTTTGTCCAATACACAATGAGGGTTTTAGAGTGTGTGTGTGTGTGTGTGTGTGTGTGTGTGTGTGTGTGTGTGTATATATATATACAAAAACATAACATCAAAACCTCATTTTGCACTAACCAAAAAATATCTAATATCCTAAGGAGCCCCAAAGATAAAATCCAATTAGAATACCAAGGTATCTATGAAATCCCTTGCAAAACATGTGCAGCCACATACATTGGACAAACTAACCGAAGAGTGAGCCAGCGCATGGCAGAACATATGAATGCAGTCAAGAAACAGGAGAAGACCTCCTCCCTTGTCCAGCACATTAAAAGAACAGGGCACGAAATTGACTTTGAAAAAACTAAATTACTCCACAAAACAGAGAATTTATATAAAAGAATCTCTCTAGAAGCTATTGAAATTGAAAAAAGATCTTTTTGTTTAAATAAACGGGATGATACCTCGCGCCTGCCAGAGATTTGGAAACCAGCCTTAAACAAAATAAAAACTTCATTATAATCAATATGTCAATCCTTTAATTATTATGATTTTAGAATTTTATATTTGGAAATCAGACTTAAACAAAACACTTCATAATCTTCATACCATTCCTTCTATAACCATGATTACACCAACCAATCAGATCACGGAAGCATAGTCACCCAATCTATTTGCTACATTCAAAGCAAATCTCCACCCCCACACTACATGCTAAGAAGGAATGTCAGTTGCTAATATTCATTTGCAAAAACACAGAGATTGGAACTCCAGCCTGATGATGGTAAATGTGATTTTACCGAAACGTCGCATAGACATGCAAAACATTACACAGGGCAAAACCCGAACTCAGAACAATCTACATATATATATATATATATATGTCACATGTTTAAGCTGAATTTGAAAATTAAGGGAGACTAGGATAGATCTATTTCGGCCTTATTTTGGCCTCATCAGCTAGCTATACCCACTGGGACTTGAACCTGCAACCTTTGCCTTGTAAGGCAGAGAATTATCCTCTAGGCTACAGTATCCAATCCCTTCAGCTCTGTACCAGGGAAGGGTTACATTTTGTGTCGAATCACCCTGGTATATTGAAGGAACATCACAGCTCCTTTTTTTGCCTCTCGGCCCAACATACATATATATGCATAGTGAAATACATGATAAAGGTTATAGAGGAGATACTCATAGTAAAATATATCTAAGAAATAATAGAAAAGAAGGTATAGTAATACAGTGATCCCTCGGTTAGCGCGGGGGTTACGTTCCAAGACCTCCCGCGCTAACCGATTTCCGCGTTATACTGGATGCGGAAGTAAAAACACCATCTGCGCATGCGCGCCCTTTGTTCCATGGCCGCACATGCGCAGAAGGTGGAGCGACGCAAGTTCGGAGGCTGGCAATGCAATGGTGATTTTTCCGGGCTCCTCGCCGCTACCCACAGGGCAGCGCTGGCGGCAATGGCAATGGCAACCCTCCCTCCTTCCCTCCTTCCCTTCTCTCCCTCCCTCCTTCCCTCCTTCCTTCCTCTCACCGGCTTTTTTGGGGCAGCGCTGGCGGCAATGGCAATGGCAACCCTCCCTCCTTCCCTTCTCTCCCTCCCTCCCTCCTTCCCTCCTTCCCTTCTCTCCCTCCCTGGTTGAGATTTTGGCCAATCAGCAATCAGTATGACGTCATCGGGCGGGAAAAACCGTGGTGTAGGAAAAAAAACGCGGACTTATTTTTTAATTAATATTTTTTGAAAAACCGCGTTGCAGCGTTTCGCGCTAATCGAGAACGCGCAAATCGAGGGATCACTGTAGAACATATCAATGAAAGAATAGAAGAAGAGATATAGGAATAGAAGAAAGGTATAGGAGATATAGGAGAGCAATAGGACAGGGGACGGAAGGCACTGTAGTGCCCTTGTACTCGCCCCTTACTGACCTCTTAGGAATCTGGATAGGTCAACCATAGATAATCTAAGGGTAAAGTATTGGGGGTTTGGGGATGACACTATGGAGTCCGGTAATGAGTTCCACGCTTTGACAACTCGGTTACTGAAGTCATATTTTTTACAGTCAAGTTTGGAGCGGTTAATATTAACTTTAAATCTGTTGTGTGCTCTTGTGTTGTTGTGGTTGATACTAGTAAAAGAGAAACATTAGGACAGGGGACGGAAGGCACTCTGGTGCACTTATGCATACCAGTGTCTATGAACTGGTACACTTGCTGGTGTTCGTGGACCTGAGATTACATTCAAGATTTTCATTCAAAATTTGAGGAACCATGGTAGCCCAGTGGTTAGAGTGCAGTATTGCAGGCTAGCTCTGCTCATTGTCAGGAGTTCAATCCTGACTGGCTTAAGGTTGACTCAGCCTTCCCTCCTTCTGAGATCAGTAAAATGTGGACCTAGATTGTTGTGGGCAAGATGCCGACTCTGTAAACCACTTAGAGAGGGCTGTAAAAGCACTATGAAGTGATGTATACAATAAGTCTAAGAGCCATTGCTATTTTCTGCAGGATTTGTGTGTGTGTGTGCTTATGAGTTAAGACTGATAGAAAATCACACAGTAGCTCCTTCTGTGATTTTTCTAATTCTTCCACACACATCTGCCACATGGGGATAATATTATAGACTTTCCTTTTATGGATCCTTTGTCAATACGAAGGAGATGATGTGCTGTGAATACTAACCACCCAAACTAAATGTGCTAAAAGGCATCCAGAATTGGCTGTTCCCACATTTTTTTTAAAAAAATCTTAAAAGTAACTGGGTTGTGTCTGTATATGGGAGGTATTTGATTAGGACTGTGGTATGGGAGAAAAGGAATTTGATCTTTCTCCATTCTACATTTACAGCCAGACTCAGACACAGATCTACATACAGTACATTATTAGAGCATTGGTACACACACCCATAGTCACTTGTAGCAACATCCAAAACAAAGACTTTAAAGATATGGTTTGTACAACAAGCCACAACTGGGCTTGTTTGCTAATACGTTTGCAACATATTAAGTCAAAAATAGTGTTGGGCGAACCGAACCTGCACAATTCGTGTCCGTACTGAATTTTGTGGTGTTCGGCATACAGAACCCGAACCCGAATTTTTTTAAAAATTTGTGCTCCGGTTCGGCATTTGTGCCGAGCACTGCGAAGCGCCACCGCCTCCTCCTCATCTGCTGAGAAGAGGAGGAGGAGCCGGGCACCGGTGACGACAGAGGAAGGCGAACACCAGGGAGCTGTCAGCCAGTCGGGAGGCACAAAAGGAGCTGGGGAATCCCACGAAGGGATTCCGGGGACGGAGCTTTGACATCACGTATACCGGCAGGTTGCTAAGCACGCCAAGATGATCACTTCCTGGATTCCAGGGGTGGCACAAGAATAATGGAGGGAGGATGGAATCCAGGAAGTGATCACCTTGGCGTGCTTAGCAACCTGCCGGTATACATAATGTCAAAGCTCCACCCCTGGAATCCCATCGATTTTTTATTTTTATTTATTTTTATTTTTACATGAAAGGACCTCCCTTTCCTTGCGGCACCGCTGCGGCATCCTTTCATGTAAATTTTTTTTTAAAAAATTTACGTGAAAAAACCTCTCTTTGCTTGCGGCATCGCTGCAGCGTTCTTTTTCGTAAAAATTTAAAAAAAATCCGTAAAAATAAAAAGTGATGTGATTCCAGGGGCGGAGCTTTGATGCCACAGACCATTCAGGTTTGGGTTCAGGTTCGGCTGAACTTTGCGTGAAGTTCGTCCAAATTCGCTGAACCCGAGCACCGTTGGGTTCGCCCATCACTAGTCAAAAACCAACCAGTCAAATTATGCCTTGATGTGAACTGAGTCACAGTGTTAAGAATTGCTGCTGACAGTGGGAGAAAAATAGCTCATTCCACCACTCAAAACAACAAGTATGGTTATTTTAATATGTATTTTGCAAAAGGAGAATGAAAGAGAGAGGGGGGAAGAGAAGGAGAGGGAGGGAGGAAGAAAGATAAGGAACAAAGAAAGGGGGAAGGAGAGGGAGAAGGAGAGAAAGAGAAAGGGAGGGAGGGAGGGACTGGGAGAGAGGGAGAGGGAGGGAGGGGGAGAGAGAGAGAGAGAGAGGTAGAGAGGTGTTTTAGAAGCATCTGTCCTTAATTGTTTCCTTTCTTTCACTAAACCTTATGCTCCATTGTTTCTTCCACTCTTGTTGACTCAAAGCTGGCTTCCAATGGTTGAAATTGCTCATTCAGGGTCCATATTTATATTATAGATTATTTGATCTCCCAACTTTTGTCTGGCCATCAAAACTGAATTATAGTTTCAACTAATTGGGATATTATTACTGCCTCATTTTAACAATATGGCCATTCAGTTGAAAATTTACATGGAATATTTACAAATGAGACTTTCTTTAAAACTTGGAGGTACAGAAAAATATAACATAAAACAGAAGAGAATGGTGGCAAGAGAGAGGAACTAACTAACTAAAAAGTTACTTTCAAAATTAAGCATGTGGCTAAAATGTTTGCACTTCAGTAGGACCAATAATTCATATAGAGGAAACCTTAGCCTTCTCTGGAGGTTGCCTGAACAAAGATTTAAGATAGGATAGGATGACAGAGGCAAGCTTGCTTTTGAGACTCTGCTATATTAAAACTCTCAATATGAGACTCTGCTATATTAAAACTCCCAATTTGAGCCTTGGCTATATTAAGTAGCAAAGTCTGCAAATGAAAATTAAGAATGTGCGGAATGTTCCTCCTGTTCATGGACCAAGATAAAGCAAGATTCATGCTTATGAGTTTGAACACAAATAGAAACTGTAGAATCTTCTTGATCAATGCAGCAAAGACTCAGACCAAAGGGATGGATCATAGGTAGTGGAAAGGAAAGCAAGAAAGCCATCCTTGATTGCATCATCAAACAGGGAACTGCTTTTGGCCTTAACTGATATTTAATAGACAGTAAAGCTTATTCTCTAGGAATGCAAGGCAACTCAAATCACTCCAAAAAAACTACGCAAGAAGGTAATTCAAAATTTAGAAAACCACATGAACATAGAATAACAATTGGGGTAGAGCAAGAATGGCATTAGGAAAAGGACAGAAAGTCAGCACTGGAACCTATGGAAGTTCTAGGTTGGTTAAACCAATCAATTTGTGCAAAAACCCCAAATGTGAAAATTTAAATTCAGTTGGATCCGTGGTAGGTTGCTATCGGTTCACCCTGATTCAGGCAAACCAGTAGCGATGGGGGTGGGAGGCTAGGGCTTCTGATCAATCCCCTTTAATTCTCGGAGAGTTGGTATGCTCCAATTGAAGCCAACCCTTACTGCCGCCTGCCACCACTGTAGCGAGCACAGCAAAGCCCCCTGCTTGCCGCCCCGTTGCCCCTGCAGGTTCTGGGGGTAAGTAAAACCAGGAATGGAGGAGGGAGGGGGAGGAGGGAAGGAAAGAAAGGGAGCATCTCTACTTCGTGGAAATTTGACTTTCAAGGGCAGTCTTGAAACGTATCCCCCATGAAAGTCAACGGAACACTGTATATCCAGCTTGGACATTGCAAAGTCACATGTGGGAAGGATGGAAAAGAAAAGGTATTGAGAGTCTGCCTGATCTCTCTTGATCTGAAGGTAGCTTGCTTCAGGAAAGCTATATAAATCTGAACTGCGTGATTCATCTGCTAACCTCTAAATCAGTGGTTCTCAACCTAGAGGTTGGGACCTCTTTGGAGGGGAGGGGGTCGAACGACCGTTTCACAGTGGTCACCTAAGACCATGTGAAAAGACAAATCTCCCATGGTGTTAGGAATTAAAGCTTCCATTCTGGCTCCTTGGAACATATTTTTACAATCCGATCAATCAGATGTTTACAGTCCCTCTGACCTTCCTGCCAATCAGCTTAAGGGGCGTGCATATGTGCACCTTTGTGCCTACTGTTCCTGTCCTAATGTGTTTTTATCTTTCTATCTCTACTTTATACTTATATTATGTTAAACATGCTACAATACAATACTATATTTGTATGACAAATAAATAAACAAACAAACAAACGAACAAATAAATAAATAAATAAATTGCTAAAGAGCTGGGGTGGCGCAGCAGGTAGAGTGCTGCACTGCAGGCCACTGAAGCTGACTGTAGATCTGAAGGTCAGCGGTTCAAATCTCATCAGCGGCTCAAGGTTGACTCAGCCTTCCATCCTTCTGAGGTGGGAAAAATGAGGACCCGGATTGTAGGGGCAATATGCTGGCTCTGTTAAAAAGTGCTATTGCTAACATGTTGTAAGCCACCCTGAGTCTAAGGAGAAGGGCGGCATAAAAATCGAATAAATGAATGAATGAATGAAGGAAGGAAGGAACCAACCAACCAACCAACCAACCAACCAACCAACCAACCAACCAACCAACCAACCAACCAACCAACCAATCAATCAATCTCTTTTGGGAGAATTGGCACTAGACCTATGGCTGGGGAGGGTGTCACCACAATATGTATTAAGTATTAAGGGGTCACAATATTAGAAAGGTTGAGAACCAGTGCTCTAAATCCTTTTCCTCCAGAGTCAAATGCTTGGATTCTTCCTGATTTTGAGCGCGTGTGTGTTTGTGTGTGAGAGAGACCAAACAAAACTCTTTCTAGATGGAGACATCAATCTTCACCAACTTTATCCACCCTGCGTGCCTTCCAGATAGGTGGACTTCATTTCCCACAACTCTCCTGCCAGCGTGGCCACCGCTGAGATTTCTGATAGTCTATCTAGCTGGAGGCTGCTCAGGATGGAAATTTCTGGTTCTCACAATGTTTTTAATCTATGATGGCAAAATGAACAAAATGGGAAGCAGGACCATTAATGGCTTAATCTCTCCCCCACCACCACCTCCAACTCCTACACCTTGGAATCTGTGGCATGCTCATTTATCTTCCTCTATTTTTCTTTCCTCCTTGGATCTCAATATGTGCCAAAATGCTGCTTTTAAAAAGAAGGCTGTCTCAGTAAAGCTGAAGAAGCATATTGTCGGTCAGGGTGGGAAGAATTCTAAGTTTGTGGAGTTGGCAATGTATATGATTCTTACCCGATGAGATCATTTATTTTGTAGCTCATTTTTTTTTTCTACGGGAAACTTTGGTCAGACAGACCAGAGATGAAGAACGTGGAGGTAAAGGGAAATCTTCACTCATTTTTGATGGGAAAATAAACAGTCACGTATTACATTCCTTTCTCCTTCAACTAAGTGACCAGACAAAAACCCCAAAGTGTCTTGCAAATACAGACGGATAAATAATAAACTGAACCTGTCAAATAATAAACACACAGCTTAACGCAGAGTCAAAAAAAAACCCCAGCTACAAAGACAACTTGTCACCCACAATATTAAAATAAAAATTGCATTACTTCTTACGAAGAGACAAAGATCTCTTCTTCTTTGAATCCATCTGCTGCGGCGTTTCCCAATCTGGTGCTCTTTTAATGTAGAATAATAGGATTGGAATGGACCTTGAAGGTCTCCTAGTCAACCCCCCCCCCCCCTGTCCAAGTATGAGACTCTATATCCGTGATGGCAAAACTATGGCACGTGTGTCACAAGGGACACGCTGAGCCATATCTGCCAGCACGCGAGCTGTTGACCTAGCTCAGCTCCAGTGTGCATGTAGAAACATAGAAACATAGAAAACTGTCGGCAGAAAAAGACCTCATGGTCCATCTAGTCTGCCCTTATACTATTTTCTGTATTTTATCTTAGGATGGATATATGTTTATCCCAGGCATGTTTAAATTCAGTTACCGTGGATTTATCTACCACGTCTGCTGGAAGTTTGTTCCAAGCATCTACTACTCTTTCAGTAAAATAATATTTTCTCATGTTGCTTTTGATCTTTCCCCCAACTAACTTCAGATTGTGTCCCCTTGTTCTTGTGTTCACTTTCCTATTAAAAACATTTCCCTCCTGAACCTTATTTAACCCTTTAATATATTTAAATGTTTCGATCATGTCCCCCCTTTTCCTTCTGTCCTCCAGATTATACAGATTGAGTTCATTAAGTCTTTCCTGATACGTTTTATGCTTAAGACCTTCCACCATTCTTGTAGCCCGTCTTTGGACCCATTCAATTTTGTCAATATCTTTTTGTAGGTGAGGTGCTGGCCAATTGATTTTCGGCTCACACAGAGGCTCTAGGAGGGCATTTTTGGCCTCCAGAATTCAGGGGAGGCAATTTTCGCCTTCCTCAGGCTTCAGGGAAGCTACTGGAGCCTAGGAAAGGCAAAAAACTGGCCTACCAGGCTAGTGTGACCAGATGTCCCGCTTTCAGCGGGATAGTCACGCTTTTTCATTATTTGTCCCACGTCCCGTGCCCTTTAAAAATGTCCCGCTTTTTTCCCCTCCCAACCAGCCCCCTTGGGAAGAGGCTGGAGGGAGGGGATTCCGAGCTCTCCTCTGCTGCCTCGCCCTCCCCATCCCAACACAGCTTGTCTGGAGGTCTCTGTGCTGACTTCTGGCCAGCTGTGCAGGGTCTTTGCTCACCCGTTTCCCCTGCCCCGCCTGCTCTCCTGCCTTTGCCTCCACCTGGGCACCATTGGCGCAGGGAAGCCGGGTGGCTCCTGTGCTGCAGACATCCTGCCCATCGGCCTCTGAGCCCGAAGGAGGGGTGGAAGCCCTGCCCTATCTCTCCAGGTGAAGCTGCTCCTGGGCTGGAGTGCCTATTGAGCCCCAAGGGAAGGGGCTGGGTTCGTGGGGGGGGAGGAGGGAGGGGAGAAGAGGAAAGAAGGGAGAGAAAGAAAGAGAGGGAGGGAAGGAGGGAGAGAGAGAGAGAAAAGAAAGAGGGAGAGAAAGAGAGAGAAAGAAAGAAAGAGGGAGGAAGGGAGAGAAAGAGGAAGGAATAGAGAAACAGAAAGAAAGAAAGAAAGAAAGAAAGAAAGAAAGAAAGAAAGAAAGAAAGAAAGAAAGAAAGAATGAAATGTTTTTTGGCAAAACTTTTTTTATCCCCCCCCCCCCCCACTCAATGGTGTCCCTCTTTTCCAATCTTAAAATCTGGTCACTTTATACCACGGCCACCAGAAATTGGGAAATGTGGGGGGGGGTCATGCACGCATGCATGCAGTGCAGGGATATGTGGGGGGGGGGGTTCCCATGTGCATGTGAGGGGGGCAGGGCATGTGGGGGCATTAAATTATGGGTGGGGGTATGTGTGTTTTTGTGCGTGTGCGATTGGGCCTATATAATTCCATGCAAATGATTGTTCGCTCTCTTTTTGAAAGCTTCAGTGATGGAGTACCCACAACATTTGAAGGCAAGCCATTCTACTGACCAATTGTTCTCTCTATCAAGATATTGTTCTTTAGTTCTAAGTTTAGTGATCTTCCACCTGTTACTTCTTGTCTTCCACTAAAGTGCTTTGCAGAATAGCTTGACTGTCTCTTCTGCATAGACTGCTATGATTTATGACATCTCCTGACTCTATCATGCTATCCCATTCTATTCAACTTTTTGAATATAGTTTCTATTTGTAAAAAAAGAAGGAAAGGAAAGGAAAGGAAAGTTAAAGAATTTGGCCTTAAGTCTTAGGCATAGAAACAGTATTCGGAGAGGAGCGGCATACAAATCTAATTAATAATAATAATAATAATAATAATAATAATAATAATAATAATAATAATAATAATAGAAATATAGAAGATTGACGGCAGAAAAAGACCTCATGGTCCATCTAGTCTGCCCTTATACTATTTCCTGTATTTTATCTTAGGATGGATATATGTTTATCCCAGGCATGTTTAAATTCAGTTACTGTAGATTTATCAATCACATCTGCTGGAAGTTTGTTCCAAGGATCTACTATTCTTTCAGTAAAATAATATTTTCTCACGTTGCTTCTGATCTTTCCCCCCAACTAACCTCAGATTGTGCCCCCTTGTTCATGTGTTCACTTTCCTATTAAAAACACTTCCCTCCTGAACCTTATTTAACCCTTTAACATATTTAAATGTTTTAATCATGTCCCCCCTTTCCCTTCTGTCCTCCCGACTATACAGATTGAGTTCAAGTCTTTCCAGTAAGTTTTATGCTTAAGACCTTCCACCATTCTTGTAGCCTGTCTTTGGACCTGTTCAATTTTGTCAATATCTTGTTGTAGGTGAGGTCTCCAGAACTGAACACAGTATTCCAAATGTGGTCTCACCACCACTCTATACAGCGGGATCACAATCTCCCTCTTCCTGCTTGTTATTCCTCTAGCTATGCAGCCAAGCATTCTAGTTGCTTACCCCTACCTTTATTAGATGCTTCTACTATAAATTTCTAATGTCTGAGCACAATGGTACTGTTGTTAAATGACAAAACATAATTCATTTTGTGATTAATTTAATGCTTCCTTTTAATTATTAGTCTAGTTTCATTTTTATTTGTTGTATTTGTTTATGTTGTTTACTTTTATTATCTTACTAGCAAGCAAAACAAAAAAAAATACCCTCCAGTTTTACTACAAGTGTAATACGTTGATTGCACATTTTCAATAAACAAACCAAACAATCCAGCAGTCATTTCTTTTAATCAAGGACACATTGTAACCCGATTGGTGTGTAATACAATGGTATGTAATTTCAGAGAAAAGGTTTGCTGTGATTCATCAGCATGCTTTTCAGAGAGGTGATACTACAGAAAAATCTGTTCTTTTATTTCTCAAAGACAGTTTGCTAACTCTATCTTCCTTCTCCTCCCCTACCGTGTGCATGAAGACTATATTTGTCAATGATTCAGTGATTCAGGCAGTAAAGGGCTGCAAAAATTTTTACTACCACACTGTGAGCGTGCTTATTGTATGGGTGTGGCTTGCTGGCCATGTGACCAGGTGGGAGTGGCTTGATGATCATGTGATGGAGGAGGTGGCTTAAAGGGCATGTGACTGGCTTATATCTGCTAGCACGCTGCTTGTAATGCACATCACTTACAGACGCCATTTTGAAACACTGCTGCAGCTACGCTATATGTCTGAAGAAACGCAAAATTTACGCACGCACTCCTGACAATTCAAATAATGTATATCTAACATTTTGCATTTGTACCATTACTGTAGGCTGAGAAAAAAATATTTTGTGGGTGTGGTGTGGCTTGCTGGTCATGTGACAAGGTGGGAGTGGCTTGACAATCATGTGACTGGGAGGTAGCTTAAAGGTCATGTGACTGGCTTACAGGTGGCCAACTTGACGTCACTCACATCAAGGGTTTGGGTTAGGGTGCCTGGCTTCTCCTCGCCTCAAAGAGATACAATTTCCCTATCTATTTACTATTACTGAATATCCAAAATATACTATTTAATTCTATGAATATATGCCATATGTATGCATACATATTACACACATGGCACACAAAAATATACATTATCTACTATATAAACTGTATGTGTATGTACACACACACACACACACACACACACAAACACACAGCTCTTCTAAAAGTATACACATTCAACCTCATTTACTGTGATAGGAAAAACCTACCCAGAGCCCAGAAGGGAAAAAAAGAAAAAAAATTCTACTGGTTCTGTGTGTAGGAGCCCATCACTGGGTTCAGGGGTATCAAACTCAAGACCCGGGGGACAGAGCCAGCCCATGGGGGTTGCTTAGATCTGACCTGTGGGGGTGCCTTGGAAACAGTGAAGGACCAGTTTACATTGCCTCTGCCAGCAAAAACGGGCTCCCAATCTCTGTTTTTGGCTGGGATGGCCTCCTGCAACCCTGTGCCAGCAAAAAAGGAACTCGGGAGGGCCACATACATCTTTCTTGGCAGAGCACTCAGGCCTCCACAAATGAGATCACACTGGCCACACCCACCCATTCACCCCAAGTTTAAATACAACCCTGATGCGACCCTTAATGAAATCGAGTTTGACACTGTGATCTAGTTGATCACAGGATAAGCTGGGTGGTATCTATAGGACAAATGAGAAAGCACTTTTTAAAGAAATTATTATTATTATTATTATTATTATTATTATTATTATTATTATTTTAAATATTTTTAAATTGTTTTTCATTAGACAAACAAGACAAACAACATTCAACATTTAAAGGAGCTACCATTGCTCCGCTTATCCCAGATGTCTAACTAATACACACAAAAAAAGTGTAACTATAATCAGATCAATACAGAAATATAACACATACATTCTATGTTCTTGTTAAATTTAACTCTATTATCTTTATGTTATAGTTCATATAACTTTAATAAATTCTCTTATCTATAAGATATCAAATTACTTAAACTAGTAGTAAAATATAAAGAATAACACTTTAAAATTTATAATATTGCAAAAATACTCTATGGTTATATTATTTTTAATCTATTACATTATATCTATTATTATCATTTTATACAATAGTTAAAATTCACTTATTCAATATAACTAAAAAAAACCCCAACCTTATCATATTAATTTCCAAATATTCTTTCATATATGTATTCAATTTAATAAGTTCAAATGGTTATAAATTCATACTTATGTATTTTTACAACTATTTTTAAAATTCCACCATTTATATACTTTGTCCCATATTTTATAAAATTCTGTTTCCGCTTGATTGTTCAAACATTTTGTCATCATGTCTAATTCTGCACATATTATTATTATTATTATTATTATTATTATTATTATTATTATTATTAAATTAGATTTGTATGCCGCTTCTCTCCAAAGACTTAGGGAGAGAATGAATTGCCGGTCCTTCATCTATGCTTCCTGACACAGTTTTTGGCTTATGAATATTGCACACAATAGCAAACATTGATTTGAATGCCCATGGATTCCAACTAATAATTAGCGGCAGCGATCCATCTCGTTCCCAAACGCAAGTGCTTGTAGCTTGTGGTCAAGTCATCCGTGCCTCGGAGAGATGCTTCATGCTGTGAGAACTCCTGTTGTGATGAGTTGATGTATGAGTTGTGCAACAGGGAGGCATTAATATGTGCCAGCCATCACTGCCTAAGACAGCACCAGAATTGCTGACATATTAGGTTAAACATTCCAGATATCTAGACACACATTCCATTTGCATGAGCATTCTTCTAAGACAAGGGACATGAGATAATTTCTCCTTGCGTTACAAGAAATCCGTTTGTGGCAGTCTCGGAAAAGTGAAGCAAAATGGCACAAAGGAAGATGACCAGATTCCCAGAATCAAAACCCAGTACACACTACAGGCAGTCCTCATTTTACAACCACAGGACAGATGTTAATTGAATTTGCCCCATTTTATGACCTTGTTTGACCCAGTTGTTAAATGAACCACTATAGCCATTAAGTTAGTAACGTGTTACTATATTTTTCAGAGTATAAGATACACCAGAGAATAAGACACACCTTACTTTTGGGGGAGGAAAAAAAAAATACCTACCAGGTATTCATCTGACTAGCATCCTAAGTCTGTTCAGCACATTATTTTATATCTTGGTTAGGGATGAAAAAGCCTTTTTCAGAGGGAGTAGGAATGAAAACAAGCCTGCAAAGACTTAGGGCAGGAAAAACTGCTTTGGATGGTGTAAGAATAAAAAACAAATGCTGCAAACTAGGAAGATCGTTAACACCGCGTTAGAGCTGAAAAAGCATTTTTCAGAGAGAGTAGGAATGAAAACAAGCCTGCAAAGACTTAGAACAGGAAAATCTGCTTTGGATGGTGTAAGAATAAAAAACAAATGCTGCAAACTAGGAAGATCGTTAACACCACATTAGAGCTGAAAAAGCATTTTTCAGAGGGAGTAGGAATGAAAACAAGCCTGCAAAGACTTAGGGCAGGAAAAACTGCTTTGGAAGGTGTAAGGATAAAAAACAAATGCTGCAAACTAGGAAGATCGTTAACACCACATTAGAGCTGAAAAAGCATTTTTCAGAGAGAGTACGAATGAAAACAAGCCTGCAAAGACTTAGAACAGGAAAATCTGCTTTGGATGGTGTAAGAATAAAAAACAAATGCTGCAAACTGGGAAGATCGTTAACACCGCGTTAGAGCTGAAAAAGCCTTTTTCAGAGAGAGTAGGAATGAAAATAAACTTGCAAAGACTTAGGGCTGAAAAAAAACTTCAGAGGGAGTAAGAAGCCGGGAAAATCGTTAGCACCTAGCTAGGGCTGGGAGAAAAAGCTTCAAAAAAGCTACATTCGGAATATTAGACACACCCAAATTTTCAGCCTCTTTTAGAGAGGAAAAGGGTGTATTATATACTCCAAAAAATATGATAAGTGAATCTGATTCCCCTATTGACTTTGCTGGTCAAAAGATCACGAAAAGGGAGCACATGGCCTTGGGACATAGCAATGGTAATAAATATGAACCAGTTGCCAAGCAAATTTTAATCATATGACTTTGGGGAGTGCTGCAAAGGTCATAATGGTGAAAAATGGTAATAAATCACTTTTTTCACTTTTTTTTGTGCAGAAGCCACCCCGAGTCTTCGGAGAGGGGTGGCATACAAATCTAATAAAACTTAAACTTAACTTAAAATTGCAAAAATCACCCAAATCTCACTCACACAAACGTCCTCATGTGAAATTTGGCTTTGGGTGCATGCACAGCTATACACGCATCCCCAAGTTTACTACCACTCTATAGAGTGGCCCACACCATGAACAGCCCATCACTGCCAACACCTTAAAACGCCTTAAAATATAACCCCGCAATAAAGTTAAAACAAATAATCCTGGTATTGCTTCTTGTCTTGACTACATTACAAGGCGAATATCAATCTTGCAATTTTGAAAATGCTCTTTCTTTTTCTGGTAGTCTTATCCAGTCTAGCAAACCAGATGTTGGACTGGATTAGAAGTTGATCTGATCCAATAAGACTCTTTCTAGGTTTTTTTTAAAATAATTTTTATTTCAAATATTTACATAAACAAGACAAAACAAGGACAAAACTTTACATAACCCACACCACTCCTGCTGTCTTCTTGATAGCCTACTTTGTATCTATCGTACGGTGTATACAACCAACAGTTAACTATTCGGTCTTAAGTATGACCAATTTTTCAGGTTTCAAATATTAAAAGTTCATTTATATCTAATCCATTACTATAAAAATCACATTTTGATCTAATATCTATTAAAGAGTTCTACTAAACTTATTTGTTCCCATTTGACGTAGCATTCTTTTTATTTCCTCTTTTGTCCAACTATGCATAAAATTCTCCCCGTACTTCATAATATCTTGTGTCTTCTCTGTCCTTGAGCTCCAGTGTCATTCTATCAACTTCTACACAATCTAAGATTGCTCTTTCATTTTTTGGTAGTCTTATCCAGTCTAGCAAACCAGATGTTGGACTGGATTAGAAGTTGATCTGATCCAATAAGACTCTTGGACTTAGATTCAAATGGTTCTGGAGGAACAGATCAACTATTAGAAGTTGATCTGATCCAATAAGACTCTTTCGAGGTTTAATCCAAATGGTTCTGGAGGAACTATCAACAACATTATTATTATTATTTATTAGATTTGTATGCCGCCCCTCTCCACAGACTCGGGGCGGCTCACAGCAGTGACAAAAACAATATACAATAACAAATCTAATATTAAAATCTAAAATAACAATTTTACATTAAAAAACCTAAAAAAACCCTTATATAAAAGCATACACACAAATATTCCATACATAAAATTACCTAGGCAAGGGGAGATGTCTCAGTTCCCCCATGCCTGACACCAGAGGTGAGTTTTAAGAAGTTTACAAAAGGCAAGGAGGGTGGGGGCAATCACATCCCCTTGATGAGAGAGAGCGGGGGGGGGGGGCAGGTTTAAGAAAAATAATAATCAGATTGTTCAAAAGTGAGATTAGGTTAGATAAATAATATAAATTCTATCACCACCACCACTTTATTTTCATTGTTATTTTTATCTCTATTACCTATTCCCTCTATTACTGTTATTTAAATTTATATCTTCCAAGAGTTCCAAGGAACTTACATCAGAATTGCCGTCATTTTATTCCAGCAATAACAATTCTATGAAGTAAGTTGGGCTGGGAAAATGACTGGCCAAAAACTACTTGATAAGATTCCTTGGATGGGAATCTAAGTCCAAATAATCCCTGCACTGCATTATCCTTGCTGTCACCACACACTCTTCAGAATCCATTAATCGATGAATAAAATAGGTTATGACCTATAAAGCCCTTCATGGCACCGGACCAGATTATCTCAGGGACCGCCTTCTGCTGCACAAATCCCAGCGACCAGTTAGGTCCCACAGAGTGGGTCTTCTCCGGGTCCCGTCAACTAAACAATGCCGCTTGGCGGGACCCAGGGGAAGAGCCTTCTCTGTGGCGGCCCCGGCCCTCTGGAACCAACTCCCCCCAGAGATTAGAATTGCCCTCACCCTCCTTGCCTTTCGCAAGCTACTTAAAACCCACCTCTGCCGCCAGGCATGGGGGAATTGAGATGCTCTTTCACCCTAGGCCTTTACAATTTTATGCATGGTATGTCTGTATGTATGTTTGGTTTTTATATTAATGGGTTTTTAATCATTTTTAGTATTGGATTATTACTGTACACTGTCTTATTATTGCTGTTAGCCAGCCCGAGTTTCCGGAGAGGGGCGGCATACAAATCCAATAAATAATAAAAATAATAATAAAAAAGCAGTAACCAACAAACTTCCATAGAAAGCAATAAAACAATGGGAATAAATGCATTTAAAACTTGTTCTGTCTGGGTTCCCCCAGATGCCAACACCAACTAAAAAGAGTAGCCAGACACGCTGCTAAAAAGCAAAGTCATTTTATATCTTTGAAAACAAACACAGATAACAAAAACTGTTCTTACAAACTGGAATGCTATGAAGCTTCACAGAAGAGTCACAACGGCTAGACAATACAACAGGCTTCTTGCTGGCACACACACCACTGTAGATAATAAAACCCACGCCTCCCCCAAGTTTTCAGCCTTCGAGGCCACAAGCCAGAATCAGAGATGCCAAGGATCGAAGCAAGGTCACAGGACTCCCAACTCTCCACAATACAGGAAGGGCGGGCCTGCCTTTTCAACCTTTCTGAGGAGAACCACACCCAAACCCAGCTGTTGCTTATTAGGGATGGAAATACCTGGCTAATTGTCCCCTTCGTTGTGCTGCCCTTCTCTGCCTCATATCTATGATGGCTTGTGCGTTCTCATCTAATGATTCCAGGCTACTCGCTGGGGAGAGCTCCCCCCCGGGGGTCTCAGGCTGTTCCCCCTCCTCCTCGTCCTGACATTCCTCTTCCCCGTCTGCCTGGTCCTCCTCCTCCTACTGTTCCTCGTCCTCCCCCTCTGAGCATGGAGCCGGCAGAGTTCCAGCCGCTCCCTGAGGAGCCTCAGACTGAATCACAACAAAAACTATTCAATTAAAAGCAGGTCTAAGAACAACAGTCGTGGGGCAGTTCTAACCATCCCCATTGATGCTTTGTTCCCAGCACAGCAACTCTTCTTACCACCCAGTTTTCAGTTCAATCGGTGAGTTTATTTCTTTTCTTTTCTAAGCTGTTCCCAATTTTGCAGCCAGAAATAAGTGAGCAAATGAATGTGCGGACGCACCTACTCCCTGGAGAACCTATCAAATGCAGCATCTGGATTTTTTACGATCAGAGAGAAGCATTTTATTTGTGCCTGTACGTAAATAGCAGATGAGACAACCCACTTAGTGTAATAAATCAGGGATACGAACACCCAATAAGGGTGTGCTCTTTGCCCTTTCCATGTTTATATAAAAACACCACGTAGAACCATATCATCATAGAAACTGTTTTATTGTGTAAAATACACCCAGTTAATATTTTAATATTTTGATAACTGCAGGCTCTGTCGAAGTTCATTGTGATAAGGGTTGATAATTCTCACTTATTTATTTGCAACTTTTGCTATTCTCATCATCCCTGTTCTTATATGTTCATCATAAAATGACATTTATTGTTACTGTTATTGTTTTTTGGATTTATATGCCGCCCCTCTCCAGGGACTCAGGGCGGCTTACAACATATAAAAAAGACAATATATATCAAAATCCAATTAATGAAAATTAAAAGTTACATGCTCTCTACATAGGGCTACCTTTGAAAAATGTTCAGAAACTTCAAATCGTGCAGAATGCAGCTGCGAGAGCAATCATGGGCTTCCCAAGGCATGCCCATGTTACACCAACACTCTGCAGCCTGCATTGGTTGCCGATCAATTTCCGGTCACAATTCAAAGTGTTGGTTATGACCTATAAAGCCCTTCATGGCATCAGACCAGAATATCTCCGGGACCGCCTTCTGCCGCACAAATCCCAGCAACCTGTTAGGTCCCACAGAGTTGGCCTTCTCCGGGTCCCGTCAACTAAGCAATGTCATTTGGCGGGAGCCAGGAGAAGAGCCTTCTATGTGGTGGCCTCGGCCCTCTGGAACCCAGCTCCCCCCAGATATCAGAGTTGCCCCCACCCTCCTTGCCTTTCGCAAGCTCCTTAAAACCCACCTCTGTCGTCAGGCATGGGAGAATTGAAATTTCCCTTCCCCCTAGGCTTATAGAATTTATACATGGTATGCTTGTAGGTATGAGTGGTTCTTTAAATTGGGTTTTTTAAGATTATTTTTAATATTAGATTTGTTTACATTGTCTTTTTATACTGTTGTTAGCCGCCCCGAGTCTTCGGAGAGGGGCGGCATACAAATCTAATAAATAAATAAATAAAAACTAAAGAACCAATTAAAATACACACATATCCATTCAATCAACAAACCCACTATACGTTCATTGGCCAGGAGGCAGAATCTAATGATCCCAAGCCTGGCGGGATAGGTGAGTCCTTACACTCTTACGAAATGCGAGGAGGGTGGGGGCAGTATGAATCTCCAGGGGAAGCCGATTCCAAAGGGCCGGGGCCACCACAGAAAGGGCTCTTCCCCTAGGTCCCACCAAGCGACATTGTTTAGTTGACAGGACCTGTAGAAGGCCAGTCACTTGGATTCATGCGGCAGGAGGCGGTCCCATAAGTACTCTGGTCCCATGCCACGTTGGGCTTCATAGGTCATAACCAACACTTTTAATTGTGTCCGGAAACCAATTGTCAGCCCATGCAGACTGCGGAGTGCTGGAGAGATTATTATTATTATTATTTATTAGATTTGTATGCCGCCCCTCTCCATAGACTCGGGGCAGCTCACAGCAATAACAAAGACAATGTAAGAACAAATCTAATAATTTAAAAAACACTAAAACCCCCATTATTAAAAGCAAGCATAAACACAAACATACCATGTATAAACTGCATAGGCCCGGGGGAGGTGTCTCAGTTCCCCCATGCCTGACGGCAGAGATGGGTCTTAAGAACTTTACGAAAGGCAAGGAGGGTGGGGGCAGTTCTGATCTCCGGGGGGGAGCTGATTCCAGAGGGTCGGGGCCGCCACAGAGAAGGCTCTTCTCCTTGGTCCCGCCAAACGACATTGTTTAGTCGATGGGACCCGGAGATGTGGACATGTCTAAGTAGTCTCATGACTGCTCACGCTGCTGCATTCTGTACAATTTGTAGTTTCCAAACACTCTTCAATATAGCTCATTGATTGGTTTATTCCATATTTGCTTTTCATACAAACAGGTTGAATTTTGTCAGGATACCTCATACCCCATTCCAGACACGTTGAATTCTGTCCATGGCACAGAATCTGGAATCCCAAATCACTCTACTTTCATTTTTTTTTTTTTTAAATCAATATAGGCCTCATGATAGTGGAAATGTATTTGAAGATATTCAAGTTGTTCTAACAAAAGGCTCTACTTTTACAAAGACAGCTATTTCATCATCTTGGCCTCTAGTCAAGGGATTTACAACTCAAAGAGGTTTTTTAACAGCTGCGCAACTGGCCAAAATCAACATTATCCTGGCATGAAAATCATGCTTTCCAGGCGCAGAGATGCAGTAATGAAGGTTTCATGGGTCTAATTAGTTCTATGATATTTATATTATTTATCTATATTCCTCCTTCTTGTAACTCATGCCAGTAGAATCGCAACTCTATTTGCGTTGAGAAATAGGGACTGACAAAGGCTTTCTAGGGAACTTTATTGGAACTTCTCAATCACATAATGTCTATTGATTCAGTATTCCAACAAATGTATTTACTTCCACTTTTCGTGAAGCTGCATTAGCTTCAAAGTTGTGTAATCATTCCTTGTTTCATTTAAAGCCTTCTATGATGCTGAATCAGAACACACTGGACAACAATGACCAGCACTGAATCTGTCCATCTGGTCTTGTCATCTAAAGAGGCCCTCTTCAAACTTCATGAGTTTTGGACAACCCTGTGTGGAACTATCCAGAGATTCTACCAAATGTGCTGGAAATATGTCTGCATTCAAAATATGTACATTAAACCAATAAGTCTATCTCCAAAAGATTTTTAAGTCCAGAATAATTGCAAATATTAAAGTATGAAAGGGCTTAAGTCACCCAGTGGATTTTATAGATGACCAAAAATCTTTGGGTAACTCTGATCCATAAAAATTGTCGGAACTAACTATAAAATCTCTAAGGAATCGCTTTTCAAATCTGGATTTGCAGGATCTTGAACTTTAGACCATTTGCAATTTGGGTGCTTCATCTCTCTCTTCCTCCTTCCTTCCTTCCTTCCTTCCTTCCTTCCTTCCTTCCTTCCTTCCTTCCTTAATTTTCCTTTCTTCCTTCCTTTCTTAATTTTCCTTTCTTTCTTTCTTTCTTTGTTTCCTTTCTTTCTTTCTCTTTCTTTCTTTCTCTTTCTCTCTCTTTCTTTCTTTCACAGTGGTCCTTTATCTGAAATATTATCTGCCATGTTGGCATTTTGAGACTTTGGTCAGGCAGGTTTTAAATCCCTTCCCTCTACAAAGGGGGCCCGACTTAAATGTTTGCAATATAGATGCGAACATACGAAAGGCATAATTGCTTTCAGTAAGGAATTCCCTTTGTGTCTGTATATAACTATGTGTGTGCACGCTCATGCACAGCCACTCTTCCACACCCTAGAATTACAGTGTAGTCATAATGACCCCAGAGACCCCTTCCGAGTGTGTGAGTCTAAACAGAACCATTGATTGATGCTTCCCCCAGCACAGCTTAGACAGAAATGAACATATCAGCAATGCTGACCTCCTTAACAGTGCATAATGCACATGACAGAGCCCTATCAATGTTAAAAATGTCTCACAGGTTTAATTCGCACTACTTTTAACCCCAGCAAATATAAAAACTATTTCCTCTTTTATTCCATTGCATACTGACTTTTCGGAAGGAGGGTTAGCATTGCATTCAAGGCATGCTCTCCCACAATTTTATGGGAATTTTGGAAAATTCCAGAATGAAGGAGGAAGGCCGGTTTCCTGAGCATTTCAAGGAAGTTTCTAGCATTTAAGATTGGGTGAGGGAGTTGCAAAATCATGCTGACCAAGTTTCCCACAGTCCCTCACATTGCAAAAACATAGTGCATTTCTCAGCCCATGCGCTGTAGTTACTTCCATCCATCTTAGCAATGGAGAAAGTTTTAGACTAGAGGACTGAAACGTTGCCATTTCCCCCCCTTCTTGTTACTTCTCCAACAATACTTAGAGCAACAACTAACTGTGATACAATGCCGGCTAAAATAAACCACACATTAACAAACCATGATTCTCTGGGCCCATAACCAATGTTGGCTTGTCTCGATATAGCTATGCTATGAAAACCTTCGACATCACCGAACAGAGAATTTTAACAGAGCGTGGATGTGTGATAAAGCCAAGACACAGACTTAGTTAAATAAGTATTATTTACATATAAACAAAATATAAACAATCCAGAATCAAGTACAAGTTAACTCTTTAAGTGACAGTAACAACTGTAACATTTAAAGTGACAGTACAAGTTTGGTACAAGTGTACAATATGCAGTTTACAATGGCAATCCCTAACAACCATGTACCCTGTACTAACAGAAATATACTGCTCAAAAAAATAAAGGAAACACTTAAGCAGCACAATATAACTCCAAGTAAATCAAACTTTTGTGAAACCAAACTATCCACTTAGGAAGCAACACTGATTGACAATCAATTTCCCATGCTGTTGTGCACATCCAACTTTGTACAGAACAAAGTATTCAGTGAGAATATTTCATTCATTCAGATCTGGGATGTGTTCTTTGAGTGTTCCCTTTTTTCTTTTGAGCAGTGTATAAGACATTTGCTTCACAGGGAAAAATAAAGAACCTTGTGAAATTTCTAATCCATTCAGGTTGAATAATTCATTTTTTTCTCAGGGCAGTTTTCCCATCATCTTCTCCTCTCCTTATTTATCTTTTATTTTTAAACAGAACGCTGGCATGACAATACCTAAAACCATTTGCAGATTACAGTACAGGCTGGCTTTTCAGAGAAGCCCATAAAGAGAGCCAGAAGTCTGGCAAAAACCCCATATCTCTAGAGCTGCCAATTTCATATGAAAAGGAAAAAGTGTGTGCTTGTGTGTGTGTGTGCGCACACGCACACACAAACGCACAGTCATAAACAGAGAAATTCCCAAAGAATAATGTCAAAGGTTACACATTGTGTTAGGGAGCCCTATGCTTGAAATGCAGGTGGAAGTAATAAAATTGGGGGAATCTCTCAACCCAGCTTGTGATTAGAAATATTTTGACCAAAATCGAGTGGATGAGAGGTTATGGACAGATTGTGTCCTTCCTTATTCAGAGAGGCAAACACAGTGTGTATACATAGCCTTCCCCCTTTTCAGTTCCCCAGGAATGCTCTTGGACATCTGTTGGCTACAAGCATGTACAAACAAGTTGCAAAAAACCCACCAAAAACAACCAACCACAGAAGGATTAAAAAAAAGCAGCTAAACATAACAGAGCCCCCTCCTCACCATTCAAGGTCTGATCAACAGCAGATTGGCTTGTTGTGGTCGCTGCTCGGCTTCTGAAATTGGCACAAGTTCCGTTCATTGGATCAAGCAGAGGGACTGTTAGACAGATTCATGTAACACGGCATTATTGAGTTGCAATGACAGCTTTGAAGAGAGGCAGACTTCCTTCCTTCCTTCCTTCCTTCCTTCTCCCCTCCCTCCCTTCCTTTCTTGTAAGTGAATTAAGGTAGAGGTGACCAATTCTTTCTTTTCTTTTCTTTTCTTTTCTTTCTTTCTTTCTTTCTTTCTTTCCTTTCTTTTTCTTCTTTCTTCTTTCCTTCCTTCTTTCTCTCTCATTCTCTCTTCTTTCCTTCCTCCCTTTTATTTATTTATTTATTTATTTTCTTTTCTCTTTTCTTTCTTCCTTCCTTTCTCTCTTTTTCCTCTTTCTTTCTTTCTTTCTTTCTTTCTTTCTGTTCTGTCGGGCTCTCTGGTAGACTCCTCCCAAAAATTCACAGGTACAAATTTCAGACACACACGTTTGAAAATTCAAAACAATGTTCTTTATAAGGAAAATTCACTTAACCCAAGCCCTCTTTTGGTATAGCAAAGAGCACTCGTCTCCAAACAAACTGGTAATTTGTACAAGTCCCTTATCAGTTCTGTGATAGTTAGCTTGCAGCTGTGAGGCAATTCACAGTCCTTCTTTCACAAGGTGAAACACACTTTGCTCTGGTTTAGTTTCAAAGCGGGGGAAATCAGCACACAAAAGGTCAAAGTCAGTAAAGCAGTCAGGAAACACAAGGATCAGATAATTCTCCACAATGGCCAAACCCACAGGCTGCTATTTATAGCAGCCTCACTAATCACCACAGTCCCACCCAACCACAGGTGGCCTCATTTTCTTTGATAATAATCTCTCAGTTGTTGTTGCCTATGCATCGCTCTCCACATGCGTGGCTATATCATTAACTCTTGTTCTGAATCCAAGGAGGAGCTAGATAATTGATCTCCTTCTGAGTTGTCTGCCACACTTTCCTCCTCCCTGTCACTCATGTCTTCTTGGTCAGAGGAGCCTTCATCAGCAGATTCCACCGGGGGCAAACCAGGCCTGCAGCATGTGGATGTCTCCCCCACATCCACAGTCCTTGGGGCAGGAGCTAGGCCAGAGCTAACCAGAACACTTTCTTTCTTTCTTTCTTTCTTTCTTTCTTTCTTTCTTTCTTTCTTTCTTTCTTTCTTTCTTTCTTTCTTTCTTTCTCTCTCTCTCTCTCTTCTCCTCCTCCTCCTCCTCCTCCTTCCCTCCTTTCTTTCCTCCCTCCCTCCCTCCCTCCATTCCCTTCCCTTCCCTTCCCTGCAAGAGAAAGTTAAGACAGAGGTGACCAGTTCATCTCACCATTTATATTTGGAATTTGCAGACTGAGAAAAATACCCACCGAAGGTTGAGTTTTAGGTGGAAAAGAGGTGTGTGCATGCATGCATAAAACATGAAAACCATTCAAACCAACTGAAAACAGCAGCTATAGTTAGGAAACTAACAACAGCTGAAGGACCTTACTGAAGCTGCCATTCAAAACTGATTTCGATCAAATAGCTCTAATCTGGCTCCAGCATGAATAAAGATGAGTGCCACCTGGAAGTCCTAGAGAAAACAATTGTTCAGGGTGAGGAAGATCCTTCTCAATACTTACTTACTAATAACTACTAGCCAGGAAAAGGAACAGTATGTGAGATACTTACCTATTGTAAGTAGAGTAAACGTCTATCCAGTATAAATAGACAAGCACACTGAGGCCCAAACCAGGTCACAGGTAGTCCTCTACTCACAACCATTTGTTTAGTGAATCATTTGTTCAGTGTGTTGTTTAGCATAAAAGCACCGAAAAAAGTAATTTATGACCATTTTTCACACTTATCTCTGTGGCAACATCCCCATGGTCACACAATCAAATTTTGTCATAAGTCATAAGAATCATTAATCAGGTCACCATGTGACGGCACCCAATGTTACCTTTCTTGTGGTGGTTTGTTAAGCGAACGTGGCAGTCATAAAGTGAACAATGTGGTCATTAAGTGGACGCCATAGTTGTCAAACAAAACCATTGTTTGCTATGAGACATTTATTGCCAGAAACTAGACAAATCTCTTATTTTCTAATTGTTTCAGAATGTTTGTTTGTTTGTTTATTCATTCATTCATTCATTCATTCATTCATTCATTCATTCATTCATTTATTTTGTCCAATACACAATGAGGGTTTTAGTGGGTATATATCTATACAGTGATCCCTCAATTTTCGCGGCGGTTGTGTTCCCAGACTGCCAGCGAAAGTCGAATTTCCGCGAAGTAGAGATGTGGAAGTAAACACACCATTTTTGGCTATGCCTGATCTGCCCCTTTCACCGGCTTTCTTGGGGCATGGGTCCTCCTGCAGCAGCGCTGGCGGCTACGGCTTCTCGTCCTCCTCATTCGGCCACTAGCCGCTCTGAGCGCTTTGAGAATGCCCGCCCCGCCCCTCTCGCAGTCCCTTAGCTGAGAGCGCTTTCATCCCAGCTGTCAATGAGGGGGCTGCAGGAGAGGCGGGGCAGGCGTTCTCACAGAGAGAGAGCAACAGATTAAAAAGGAGAGAGAGAGCGAGAGAGAGCAAGAGGGGGGAGAGTGGAAGGTAGAGAGAGAGAGAGAAATGATAGAAAAAAGGGGAGAAAAAAGAGAAATGAGAAAATGATTGAAGCAGAGAATGACAGGAAAGAGAGAAAGAGAGAGAGAAGTGACTCTTGGTGATGACGTATGACGTCATCGGGTGGGAAAAACCGTGGTATAGAAAAAAAACCAGTGGAGTATTTTTTAATTAATATTTTTTTAAAAAACCGTGGTATAGCCGTTTCGCAAAGTTTGAACCCGCGAAAATCGAGGGATCACTGTATACACATAGTAAAATACATGATGAAGGTTATAGAGGAGATACTCATAGTAAAATATATCTAAGAAATAATAGAAAAGAAGATATAGTAATAGAACATATACTTTGGTGAGTGTGCAGGATTAGATGGATGTTTGACATGAAGGTAGACTTGAGGAGAGAATGAGGACTAGGGCAGCAATGATTAATCAGCAGAAGACACTTTACCTCAGGTTTGTCAAACTCAATTTCAATGAGGGCCGCATCAGGGCTGTGGTTAACCTGGAGGGGGGAGGGGGAGAATGACTGAGTTGGTGTGAACAACTCTGTGGGCGTGGCCAATTTGATATCACTCACTGGGCATGGCCGACTGGATGGGTGTGGCCAGCTTGATGCCACCTCCCCACGTTTCCTCTTCACATTGGGTGGACCAGGCTAAAGTGACATGGCAGTCCCTTACATTTTCCAGAATGGCCTTGTGGCCCAGATGTGACCATATGGCAAGCAGGATCTGGCCCACGGGCCTTGTGTTTGACATCCCTGCTTTAGCTGAAGGATTTGAGCTTTTAGAAGATAAAATAAAGGTTGACAATTCCCTAATCTAGGACTAATAATCATAATAATAATAACCACAATAATCCCAATAATCATCATAATAGCAGACTTGGAAGAGACCATGGAGGTCTTCTAGTCCAATCCCCTGCTTAGGCAGGAAACCCTACACTACTTCAGACAAATGGTTATCCAAGAAACATAGAAACATAGAAACATAGAAGATTGATGGCAGAAAAAGACCTCATGATCCATCTAGTCTGCCCTTATACTATTTTCTGTATTTTATCTTAGGATGGATATATGTTTATCCCAGGCATGTTTAAATTCAGTTACTGTGGATTTATCTACCACATCTGCTGGAAGTTTGTTCCAAGGATCTACTACTCTTTCAGTAAAATAATATTTTCTCATGTCGCTTTCAGTGTTCCCTCTAATTTTTTGGGGGGGTGGGCGGAAAAGTATAGTGTCTGAGCGGCAGTCCCTTTGGGACTGGGCGGCACAGAAATAATAAATAAATAAATAAATAAACAAACAAACAAATAAAAAACCCACCCTGTTTTGCCTCAGAGAATTTCAAAATAAAATACTGTACTGTGTGTCTATAACAGTGAGCTCATAATAGGGCAACTCTATCAATATCAAAATGCCACTTAAATAGTTGAGCTAGTTTCAAACTAGATTTTGATTTTCTTTCTCTCTTCCATTCTTTTTCTTTCTCTTTTCCTTCCTCTCTTTTTCTATCTGTTTCTCTCTCTTCCTCTCTTCCTCTCTCTCTCCTTCCCTCTCACTCTTTCCCTCTCGGCTTCTGGGCAGGTTTGGAAAACTCTGAGTTGATGATGATTTTTAAGTGAGCGATTGCTCACTGCTCAGCTTAGAGAGAACTATGGTCGCTTTTGATCTTTCCCCCAACTAACTTCAGACTGTGTCCCCTTGTTCTTGTGTTCACTTTCCTATTAAAAACACTTCCCTCCTGGACCTTATCCAACATTTTCTTTAAAACTTCCAGTGTTGGAGCATTCACAATTTCTGGAGGCAAGCTGTTCCACTGATTAATTGTTCTGTCAGAATTTTTTTCCCTTAGTTCTAAGTTGTTTCTACCCTTGTTTAGTTTCCACCCATTGCTTCTTGTTCTACCATCAGGTGCTTTGGAGAATAGTTCAACTCCCTCTTCTTTGTGGCAACCCCTGATATATTGGAACACTGCTATCATATCTCTCCTGGCCCTTCTTTTCATTAAACTAGCCATGCCCAGTTCCTGCAACCGTTCTTCATATGTTTTAGCCTCCAGTCCCATAATCATCTTTGTTGCTCTTCCCTGTACTCTTTTTAGAGTCTCAACATCCTTTTTACATTGTGGTGGCCAAAACTTTCTTTCCCCCTTCTCCAATTATACCAACCAAGGATGCCCATAAGGCATAGACTAGGAGTTGAAGTGTACACATCTTAAAGTTGCTAGGATTGGATATCCCAGGCATAAACAAAGAAGTCAAAGCAGCAGC
Source organism: Erythrolamprus reginae (assembly GCF_031021105.1). Lineage (NCBI taxonomy): Eukaryota > Metazoa > Chordata > Lepidosauria > Squamata > Dipsadidae > Erythrolamprus > Erythrolamprus reginae. Next base: position 238,195,982 of record NC_091952.1, on the reverse strand, counting down.
TACTATGGTAAAGTGTTCTACTTTTTGTTTTTATTAAGGAGCTCTGATTGCACTATCGCAGTTGCCGTTTTGACTTAGAAACATAGAAACATAGAAGACTGACGGCAGAAAAAGACCTCATGGTCCATCTAGTCTGCCCTTATACTATTTCCTGTATTTTATCTTACAATGGATATATTTTTATCCCAGACATGTTTAAATTCAGTTACTGTGGATTTACCAACCACGTCTGCTGGAAGTTTGTTCCAAGGATCTACTACTCTTTCAGTAAAATAATATTTTCTCATGTTGCCTTTGATCTTTCCCCCAATTAACTTCAGATTGTGTCCCCTTGTTCTTGTGTTCACTTTCCTATTAAAACACTTCCCTCCTGGACCTTATTTAACCCTTTAACGTATTTAAATGTTTCAATCATGTCCCCCCCTTTTCCTTCTGTCCTCCAGACTATACAGATTGAGTTCATTAAGTCTTTCCTGATACGTTTTATACTTAAGACCTTCCACCATTCTTGTAGCCCGTCTTTGGACCCGTTCAATTTTGTCAATATCTTTTTGTAGGTGAGGTCTCCAGAACTGAACACAGTACTCCAAATGTGGTCTCACCAGTGCTCTATATAAGGGGATCACAATCTCCCTCTTCTTTGTCCATACTGTGTGGATACCACAGAATCAATTCTAGGACGAGAAGCCTCAAAGAAGGAAACATTTTAAATACTCTTATTAGAAGACATTGATATTTAATTAGGCTAGGTGTCTCTTTGAATCCTCCATGGATGGATGGTCTTTTGTATACTGTAGGCCTTCCTTTTTCCAAATACCTTATTAGTGTAACTCAGAACATTCTTTTAGAGATCCCTGTGCTATTCGGAAGATATTTTCCATTCAAGCAGAGATCCTGGAAAATTGGTGCTCTGTGACATCTACTGACTAACAGAGAGAATCACAGGTTTGTTTCACATTGATCCCTAAGCCTAGTGTCTGTTATCAGGATCTATCAGCTTTAGCCTTCTCTGGGTGGGCATATAGAAATCTGGGAAGAATGTAAATCATTGAATAGATTACCCACGGGTGCAAGAAGATCCAGACACAATCTGAACAAATCCAGTGGCGTTTGCTCTTTGTGATTGTGGTGACATGCAGATAACAACACAAATTTATACCTGCTCTTTGTGGCCAGATCAGGGTACATTTAAGGACCTCAATGTTGCTAGTTTAAATGTCTCAAAGGACATTTAGTGGACCTCTGGGCAAGGTCTGTTTAATTTGTACATATTTTAACCTTGTATTTTAGATTTTAGGTTTTATGTCATATAGTATGCCTTGTTTTTCTGCGCCAACTCGGGAAGCTCAAATTGCCCAAGGAGCTGCTGATACAGTTCTACAGAGGAATTATTGAGTCTGTCATCTGCACCTCTATAACAGTCTGGTTTGGTTCTGCAACCCAACAAGACCGACACAGACTTCAGAGGAGAATCAGAACTGCAGAAGAAACAATTGCTGCCAACCTGCCTTCCATTGAGGACCTGTATATTGCACGAGTCAAAAAGAGGGCGGGGAAAATATTAACTGCCCCCTCACATCCTGGACATAAACTGTTTCAATTCCTATGCTCAAAATGTCGCTATAGAGCACTACACACCAAGACAACTAGACACAAGAACAGTTTCACCCCCCCCGAACGCCATCACTCTGCTAAACAAATAATTCCCTCAACACTGTCAAACTATTTACTAAGTCTGCAGTACTATTACTACTAGTTTTTTCTCATCATTCCCATCACCCAGTTCCTCCCACTTATGACTGCATGACTGTAACTTGTTGCTTGTATCCTAAGATTTTTATTAATATTGATTGCTTCCTTGTTGCTTATTTGATCTCTATGACAATCATTAAGTGTTGTATCTCATGATTCTTGACAAACGTATATTTTCTTTTATGTACACTGAGAGCATCTGCACTAAAGACAAATTCCTTGTGTGTCTAATCACACTTGGCCAATAAAGAATTCTATTCTATTGTTTTAATTGTGATGCTTCTGATACAAATAAACTCTGTAGTTTTATAGAGGACAAATTGTGAATAGATATAAATATCCTGAATATGTCTGTCAGCTAAGTTGCTAATAAGATGGGTTGCAACCTCACATATCGCTAATCACTTATATTTTGCATACGGTAGGAATGTTGAGAAGGAAGGGGGGGCATTTGCCCAGGGTCGCCTGGTGCACCAGTTGCGGCCCTATTTGGACCAGGGGTCACTGCTCACAGTTACTCATGCCCTCATCACCTCGAGGATCAACTACTGTAACGCTCTCTACATGGGGCTACCTTTGAAAAGTGTTCGGAAACTTCAGATCGTGCAGAATGCAGCTGCGAGAGCAGTCATTGGCTTCCCAAGGTATGCCCATGTTACACCAACACTCTGCAGTCTGCATTGGTTGCCGATCAATTTCCGGTCACAATTCAAAGTGTTGGTTATGACCTATAAAGCCCTTTATGACATCGGACCAGAATATCTCCGAGACCGCTTCTGCTGCACGAATCCCAGAGACCGATTAGGTCCCACAGAGTAGGCCTTCTCCGGATCCCGTCAACTAAACAATGTCGGTTGGCGGGCCCCAGGGGAAGAGCCTTCTCTGTGGCAGCCCTGACTCTCTGGAACCAGCTCCCCCCAGAGATTAGAACTGCCCCTACCCTCCTTGCCTTTCGTAAACTCCTCAAAACCCACCTTTGTCGTCAGGCATGGGGAAATTGAAATATCTCCCCCGGGCCTATACAATATGGTATGTTTGTATGTATGTCTGCTTAATAATGGGTTTTTTAAAATATTTTAAATTGTAAATTATTAGATTTATTATAAACTGTTTTATTGTGTTGTGAGCCGCCCCGAGTCTACGGAGAGGGCCGGCATACAAATCTAATAGATAGATAGATAGATAGATAGATAGATAGATAGATAGATAGATAGATAGATAGATAGATAGATAGATAGATAGATAGATATAGATAGGTAGATAGATATAGATAGGTAGATAGATAGATAGATATAGATAGATAGATAGATAGATAGATAGATATAGATAGGTAGATAGATAGATAGATAGATAGATAGATAGATATAGATAGGTAGATAGATAGATAAATAAATAAATAAATAAATCACATGATCTCCTAAAGATCATTCTCTAAAGCAGTGTTTCCCAACCTTGGCAACTTGAAGATATTTGGACTTCAACTCCCAGAATTCCCCAGCCAGCGAATGCCAAGGTTGGGAAACACTGCTCCAAAGCAACAGAATGCTGCATCCCATATTAAGAAAAAGACATTTGATCCATTCTGCTGGTGTTATAGTTACTCCCCCCAAATGAAAACGGCAAGGAAGTGAGAAGGGAGAAATGGCTCCAGAAGGGAAGGAAACGCCACTCATCCTCACTCCTCCTACTATCCAGCTGGCTTTTGTATTTTATTTTTTTTTGTAAGAAGGGCAAATTAAATGCAAATATAGATTTAAAGTCACATCCAGTCTGGCTTTAAGAAGCACTTGTCTCAGCTGTAGGGAAGAGAGAAAGATGATGCATGCTGTTTACAGCGCGTGAGGTTGCTGGCCTTAAATGAAACCTCTTAAGAACTGCTGATCAAGGGCAGTCAATTTCTTTAGACACCCAAAACTTTGCAATTGATTGTCTGCTATTTAAATTAGGACTACTGATTTTTTGTCCTTTTTTTCCCCTTTGCAATGGCAGGCAAAACAATGAACATGAGGCCCAATGAAGAGGAGGAATTATATTTTCAGCAGTTCTGCACCCCAGATTTGAGTGAGATGAATCACATTTGTGGGTGTCACAGTATTTACAGTTTTTTGTGTGCGTCTGAAAGTGGAGATATTTGTGGATTTTTTTTTTCAGCAGCATGATTTTTTTAATGGGCTGTCAAAAAATCATTCATGATTTACAAGCTGTCCAAACCAACCTTAAACCTAATTAAAAGTCTGCCCCAAAATGTTGATGAATTTGGATAATTATTCTGAAGCTTCTTTTAAGAATTTTCCTGTAAATTTAACTGGGGCTACAAAATTTGGGGAAAACACTAGATGGCAACAAAGCGTTGGTGTTTTGTGATGTTTCTCTGCTGCCATCTTGTGGCCATCCCAAGCTTTTCAGCCTAGAATGTCGTAATGTTGCTGTCACATGCCGTATCACAATCTTTTTCCCCTTTGCAGAAACTGAGGTGGGTGTGGCCTCTGCTTGATGAATTTGACCCGTGGGCTGCCAGTTTGACCCCCCTGCTGCTTAAATAGTCTTCCCTTTCCCCAGTACTCATTAGATTTCTGAGTCCATTAAAATCCTACATTAAAGTTATAAGCCTTATTAAATTTCATATTTAAAAATGTGGAGGACTGCCTTTATTCATATTACTCCATTTACATGTTTTAAGGACTGTAATGGAAATACTTCTTACTTTCTTTATCTGAGATTTGTTGGGTTCAATCTCACCCAGGGACCACAGAATATAACTGCAGGATTTTTTAAAAATTCTAAAGGCTTTTCATTTTATTTGTTGAAAATTTGCTGGAATTCTGAGAATTGTTATCATTTAGTTTTTATTAATCTCTAATCTAGTATTAGTTATATTTAATTCTGGAAGCTATCCTGACTGGGTTTTCATTCTTCCATCTAAAACATTTAGCTTGGATTAAAATATTGAAAAGTCACTTATCTGGTGTGAAAGTTGAGTCACAATTGTAAGAAAACCAACTCAAACCCCACAATACAATTAATTCACAATAAAATAAGGCAGAAGCCAAACGTTTTATGAGAAGTTCTAAGCAACCTCAAAATCCTTTGGAAGCCATCAAAGGTCACATCACAATGATGTACGCAATCCACTTTCATTAACAGAGATGGATTTATATGTCATTCTTGTCTGACAATTTACATGACTTCCAATCACACACAATAATTTGTTCTCCCACACTCAAACTCAATTTTTTCAAGAAGAGGCCCAAAATTGGTCCTCACCAACCCTCTGAAAACAGAGCAACCCTAAGCTACCTCTCAATTTAAATTAAAATGGGTGTTTTTAAAGCTTTCCTTCAGATTTCATCCATTGTTATAACTAAAATCTCTGTTTTTGTCAGCTTCTTCTGAAGCTCTCGGCTGTGGCCCAGGTTGGCAATCAAACCCTGCCATTCAGAAAGGGAAATATGAGTCCGAAGTAGAACTTCCAGCTCTCCATCTTCTGTGCCATCAGGCTGCCAAGTCTTCCACCCACTTTAAGCCAAGAGAAGTGACTAATGTGTAGCTTTCCTTCTGTTGGAAAGGTTGGCAGACTGACATAAATTGGAAGGCTGTGGTGGGCAGATCTGTTCCAGCTATTTTTTGCCTTCATGCAAATAGCACCGAGCCAAATGCCAAGCAGTCATGGCATGTGACTGACAGCGCTGTCAATCCCACATTGCACTGACATTTGGGAAGGCGGAACAAGCGAAACCGTTTCCTTTAATGGAATAGATAAAGGGCTGTTTTGGAGAAAGGCATGTTGCACAAAACGGCTCCAACAGCCCGGCGAGGGGTTTATCAAATCAAAGAGAGACATACAGCCTGCACTTCCTGCCAATGAGAAGCTGCTTCAGATCACACAGAGTCAACCTAAAGTCATGACAGCCATGAATTGTGCAAGCATTTTAAAACAGTTCCATGTAGGGTGAGACCTTTGATTTATGTACATCCCAAATGCTGCATGGCACCAATAAAATAAACACTCCCTTCTAAATCTAGTGGCAGCTCTTTAAATATGGTGGAACGAGATAGAGTGGGCTATCTGGATTTAAACAATAATTTCAGATTATTTGGGGAGAGAGTGGAATAAAAGAAAGATAATCTAACACTGGAAGAGTTGCTTCTTTTATACCTTTATTTCTTGGGGGTGGTGGTGGTGGAACCTTTTACCAAACCCAAGACAATCCCAATTGAATTTTGCAATTAACTTTATTAAGTGCAGGGAATAAAATTATGATTTTTCCACTCCAAATTTATCTCAGCCTTCTACCAAACATCAAAACACTGTAAGATTGGCGAAGAAATGAAATTGTGGGCTTAAAATTACATTATTGAGTAAATTCCCTATATTGATGGAGCTTAACTTTTTGTTTTAGTATATTAACTAAGTCACTTCTAGGCATGTTAAATTAATGACTAATGGCTTATTAATTAGCCCAGTGAATGAACATGTTATTCAACAATAGCTTAGTCCTTACTTAAGTGGATGTGAACTCCATGCTCTAATAGTTTACACAAAGTTACTTTACCTGAGTTTCTTGGAAGAATCTTTGATAAGTTTTATTAATGTTGAAATGAATAGCATTCCTTTCCTTTACAATTTAAAGGAGCATGATCAGGATATATATTTGGAAAGAATCCACCCAAAATATTTTCTACTTCAAAAATGGGAGGTGAAGATATCAGTCCTTTGACTTTTGCATCAATTACTGTCAAAATATTGTTTTGTTGCTGGGCATGGCATATAGTACTTGAGTCGATGTGTTCAGCAGTTGAGGTTGCCAGTGGTGGGATTCTAATTTTTTTACTACGAATTCTGTGGGCATGGCATGTATTGGTGGGCATGGCAGGGGAAGGATACTGAAAAATCCCCATTTCCTAATAATCAGCTGGGATTTGGGAGGCAGGGAATAGCTGGGACTTGGGAGGCAGAGATGGGGAGGGCAAGGCCAGTCAGAGGTAATGTTTACCAGTTCTCTGAACTATTCCATCTGTCCGTCCATAACCCTGGGGGGGAATTATTGACCCCCTCAGAGAGGGTCCGCAACTTGTGTCCTCTCCTTGATCCACAGCTCATATTAGAGAAACATCTTTCAGCTGTGGCGAGGGGGGCATTTGCCCAGGTTCGCCGGGTGCACCAGTTGCGGCCCTATCTGGACCGGGACTCACTGCTCACAGTCACTCATGCCCTCATCACCTCAAGGTTCAACTACTGTAATGCTCTCTACATGGGGCTACCTTTGAAAAGTGTTCGGAAACTTCAGATCATGCAGAATGCAGCTGCGAGAGCAATCATGGGCTTCCCTAGGTATGCCCATGTTACATCAACACTCCGCAATCTGCATTGGTTGCCGATTAATTTCTGGTCACAATTCAAAGTGTTGGTTATGACCTATAAAGCCCTTCATGGCATCGGACCAGAATATCTCCAGGACCGCCTTCTGCCGCACGAATCCCAGCGACCGGTTAAGTCCCACAGAGTTGGCCTTCTCTGGGTCCCGTCGACTAAACAATGTCATTTGGCGGGACCCAGGAGAAGAGCCTTCTCTCTGGCGGCCCTGACCCTCTGGAACCAGCTCCCCCCGGAGATTAGAACTGCCCCCACCCTCCTTGCCTTTCGTAACGTTCTTAAGACCCACCTCTGCCGTCAGGCATGGGGGAACTGAGACATCTCCCCCGGGTCTATACAGTTTATACGTGGTATGTTTGTGTGTATGTTTGCTTTTAATCATGGGTTTTTTAGTGTTTTTTAAATTATTAGATTTGTTCTTACATTGTCTTTGTTATTGTTGTGAGCCGCCCCGAGTCTACGAAGAGGGGCGGCATACAAATCTAATAAATAATAATAATAATATTCAAAATTTCCACTACAGGTTCTCCTGAACTGGTCAGAACCTGCTGAAACCCACATCTGAGTTTGCCTCATTACCAACTTAAGCTAGGTCAAATAATCATATAACCCAGACATGAAGTATACTTCAGAGTATTCAGCCTAGGCATGAACACTTAAGCTAAGGGTCAAAAGTTTGGCCATTTGTTCCAATGCCACTCTAAACAAAGAATTCTGTTCACACGGCCATTGTTTTCAAGGTCAAAAGCCTTCTTTGATTTCTACGATGAACCTGGCTGTTTGTGCTCTCCTGCTGGGCACCCACATGGTCCAAGTCTGAAACCAACAAGAATCCTTTCAGTCCTGAAATATGTGTTTGTAAAATCTCACTGTAGCATGGCTTGCAAAATGCTAAACAGAGAAGCATCCAGCTGAGGCTGTGCTCAGGCTGCCTATCCAGGTCATACTATCCATTGCTTTCATTTCCATTTTTTTCCCCCTCAAGTTCCTGACAGTGTAGAATGAAGACACATCAAGTGAATGAAGCATTTGTAGACAAACTGGCAATGCAGACTCTGGATATTCAGGGCAAAGCCCCAAGCACCCCAGGTGTATCAACAAAAGGTAGCGCTATGCGATGGTTCTCACTGAGGCTCTTGTTAGTTTTGGCATCTGGAGAGAACCTACTCTCCTTTGCAGCATTTTAGTTTTCAGACCTTCACAAGGAGTGTTAAACCCAACCAGCGCCTTGAAGGAAGATCAGACAAGACACCCATCTTTCCAGTCTAGCAAATCATACAGGGTTGTGTTACAGATGAGGAGGTGGCGGTAAGCAATGTGTATGCCACCCGGATCCTCTTAAAGATCCAGACTGAACTAGGTCATTTCTAACTTTTTATATCTGGGCTTTTTTTTTTTAAAAAAAGGAATGCACCAAGTCAAGAAGATGGGGATAGAGGTGCAAAGATTAAAAATAAAGAGGTTTAGGGTTAGGCTTTTTTCCCCTCCTAGTAATTCGTAACATGCTTTGTGTCATATCCCCTTAACCCAGTTAGGAGGTGTTCTGTCCGGCTCTCTGGTAGACTCCTCCCAAAAATTCACAGGTACAAATTTCAGACACACACACACGTTTAAAAATTCAAAACAATGTTCTTTATAATGAAAATTCACTTAACCTAAGCCCTCTTTTGGTATAGCAAAGAGCACTCGTCTCCAAACAAACTGGTAATTTGTACAAGTCCCTTATCAGTTCTGTGATACTTAGCTTGCAGCTGTGAGGCAATTCACAGTCCTCCTTCTTTCACAAAGTGAAACACACTTTGATCTGGTTTAGTTTCAAAGCAGGGAAAAATCAGCACACAAAAGGTCAAAGTCAGTAAAGCAGGCACAAAACACAACGATCAGATAATCCTCCACAATGGCCAAACCCACAGGCTGCTATTTATAGCAGCCTCACTAATTACCACAGCCCCACCCAACCACAGGTGGCCTCATTTTCTTTGATAATAATCTCTCAGTTGTTGTTGCCTATGCATCGCTCTCCGCATGCGTGGCTGTACAATTAAGTCTTGTTCTGAATCCAAGGAGGAGCTAGATAATTGATCTCCTTCTGAGCTGTCTGCCGCACTCTCCTCCTCCCTGTCACTCATGTCTTCTTGATCAGAGGAGCCTTCATCAGCAGATTCCACCGGGGGCAAAACAGGCCTGCAGCATGTGGATGTCTCCCCCACATCCACAGTCCTTGGGGCAAGAGCTGGGCCATAAATAGCAGCCTGTGGGTTTGGCCATTGTGGAGGATTATCTGATCGTTGTGTTTCGTGACTGCTTTACTGACTTTGACCTTTTGTGTGCTGATTTTTCCCCGCTTTGAAACTCAACCAGAGCAAAGTGTGTTTCACTTTGTGAAAGAAGAAGGACTGTGAATTGCCTCACAGCTGCAAGCTAAGTATCACAGAACTGATAAGGGACTTGTACAAATTACCAGTTTGTTTGGAGACGTGTGCTCTTTGCTATACAAAAAGAGGGCTTAGTTTAAGTGAATTTTCATTATAAAGAACATTGTTTTGAATTTTCAAACGTGTGTGTCTGAAATTTGTACCTGTGAATTTTTGGGAGGAGTCTACCAGATAGCCCAACAGAACACTGTGCATATGCAGAAGTTGAATCTCATGCAGGCGCACACGTGTATACTGTATGTGGGGGATATGGTGACATGTGCACATCTCAATTGTTCCAACCGGGACTGTGCACCAGACCATCCATGCAACAGCTCACTACTGAACCAGAACATCTAAATCTAGATGCACCAAAAGAGAACATCCTTTTCTATGGAAGAAATGCATCGGGAGAGCGAGAGAGAGATGGACAGCTTTGTTGCAATGACAGCGGTGTTAACAGGCTAAGAGACAAGCAGCAAAATCTATTTTAGGTTTCAAAATTAAACTGAATGGTTCTGACAGCATCCCAGTGACCAGCACAGGAGCTAATTTGTACCTTGTAAGTCTTGTAATGACTTTGTAGACCTGACTAGACAATGATGTGCAATGCAAAATCCTCTGGAAATGCAGTTAATTACTTGCGAATTTTCACCTCTTCCTTTTCAACAGTACAGTGGTGCCTCTACTTACGAACTTAATTCGTTCCATGAACAAGTTCTTAAGAAGCAATTTTTCCCATAGGAATCAATGTACAAGGAAATAATATGTGCGATTGGGGAAATCACAGGGAGGGTGGAGGCCCTGTTTCCTCCCAGGAGATTCCTAGAGAGGCCCCATGGAGGCTTCTCCCTCCCCTTTTCCGGCCCTATTTCCTCCCAGGAGATTCCTAGAGAGGCCCCATGGAGGCTTCTTTCCACCTTTTCCAGCCGTTTCCTCCCAGGAGATTCCTAGAGAGGTCCCACAGAGGCTTCTCCCCACTTGTACCAGCCCTGTTTCCTCCCAGGAGGCTTCTCCCTGCCTTTTCCGGTTACAGTTTCGAAGGTTGGGGCTTGTAAGTGGAAAATGGTTCTTGAGAAGAGGCAAAAAAAATCTTGAACATGCGGTTCTTATCTAGAAAAGTTTGTAAGTAGAGGCGTTTATAGGTAGAGTTACCACTGTACTGATGAAGTTACCTATTTATCCAGTTGGGCAATACCCTGGAAAGCAAACAATCAAAGCTCAGAGAGCTATAAAAAAATCTAGATTTTACAACCCAATGAAACATTTCATCGTTCATCATCATTGCATTGATTCAAATCACAAGGCCTAGAATTCTGCACTAATGAGACCCTTCGATGTGTAGGAAGGGATGTTGATAGCCAGTGTGAGATAGGGATGGAGGTGTCTTATACAGTCTGGAAGAAACCAGAATGCCCTCATCACCTCGAGGCTCGACTACTGTAACACTCTCTACATGGGGCTACCTTTGAAAAGTGTTCGGAAACTTCAGATCGTGCAGAATGCAGCTGAGAGAGCAATCATGGGCTTCCCTAAATATGCCCATGTCACACCAACACTCCGCAGTCTGCATTGGTTGCCGATCAGTTTCCGGTCACAATTCAAAGTGTTGGTTATGACCTATAAAGCCCTTCATGGCACCGGGCCAGATTATCTCAGGGACCGCCTTCTGCCGCACGAATCCCAGTGACCAGTTATGTCCCACAGAGTGGGCCTTCTCCGGGTCCCGTCAACTAAACAATGTCGGTTGGCGGGGACCAGGGGAAGAGCCTTCTCTGTGGTGGCACCGGCTCTCTGGAACCAACTACCCCCAGAGATTAGAACTGCCCCTACTCTTCCTGCCTTCCGTAAACTCCTTAAAACCCACCTTTGCCGTCAGGCATGGGGGAATTGAAACACCTCCCCCGGGCATGTTTAATTTTATACATGGTATGCTTGTGTGTGTGTCTGTTAGTATATGGGGTTCTTTTAAATCTTTAAATATTTTAAAGTTATTTGGATTATTTATGATTTGTTCTATCTTGTTGTGAGCCGCCCCGAGTCTTTGGAGAGGGGCGGCATACAAATCTAAATAATAAATAAATAAATAAATAAAGAGCCTTCTCTGTGGCGGCCCCGGCCCTCTGGAACCAACTCCCCCCAGAGTTTCAAGTTTTATTGGATTTATATGCCACCCCTCTCCGAAAACTCGGGGCGGCTAACAACAATCATGAAAATATACAATAAAATCCAATACTAAAAGCAAATTAAAACCCCTTAATATATAAAAACCAAAATATATACAAACAAACATACCATGTATACAGTTAGAGATAGAGATTAGAATAGCCCCCACCCTCCTTGCCTTTCGTAAGCTCCTCAAAACCCACCTCTGCCATCAGGCATGGGGGAACTAAGATAATCTTGTCCCCTAGGCTTCTACAATTTATGCATGGTATGTTTGTATGTATGATTGGTTTTAGAACAGGGTTTTTTAGCTGTTTTAGTATTGGATTTCTACATTCTGTTTTTGTCACTGTTGTTAGCCGCCCCGAGTCCACGGAGAGGGGCGGCATACAAATCCAATAAATAAATAAAAATAAATAAATAAATCAAATCCACGTTGGGCTATGAAAGCTCACTGGGTGAATGAACTAGTTGCTCAATCTTGGCTAGCGGAACCCACAGAATTGGTGTCATACGGAAAACTATGAGAAAACAAATACAGGGCATATTGCCTGGAGCTCCTGGAGGGAAAGAAAGGGTGTAAATAAAACAAACAAATAAATGGGTGCACTTGTTCCAGATATATTATGCTCTTTGTGCAAGCTTAGCCCATTAGCATTTGAAACATAAAATGACTATGTGGAAATGCACGGCTCTTCGTCTAGTAAGATCTGTGCCTTATGAATGAACAAATGAAGTCAAATTCTGCTCCCAGTTATGCTGCTATAAATCCAAAACTGTGCAATTGAGTGCAATGGAGCTACTGCTTTATTAACATTTTGAGTTCTGCCCTGGGTGATTCTCTTTCTCTACATCTTATTAGAGTGAATAAATATGAAAGACGTCCCAATCCAGCACACCTTCCCTAGGTGTAACCCCACCTGAATCAGGGAGGCTTAGTTTTGAGTAAGTAATTGCAGGTTTAAATAGCAAGTTACCTAATGGCAATTTTAAAGGAATCATTTATTTTTGTCTGCCGTTTCATTCCTTCTTTAGCTGTTTCAGATTCCATAAAATTAGTTGTCAGCGGGTTTGTTTACAAATTCCCACAGCACTTCCAGGCATAGCATCCAGACAGCTTGATTTGTATATACTTTAGTTGCAAATAGAGGGAATTTTTTCCCTTATCACACCATCTTTTTTTTTTAAAAAACCCAACAACTGAAGAAATATATCAGCTGCCAGTTTTCACCCCCCAAACAAGATAAAAAGGTTTGTCTTGGCAAATTAAATGTTTGCCTTCTTAGGCTGTGAAAGCAGCCGTACAAATCACAGTGCCTGCTAAACTATGCCTGGCAAGTTCTTGTTCGTTTAAATTTGGTGTGTTCCTTGGGGACTATATTTCCCACCATCCTTGACAGCTACTTAGGGATGTCCATCACCCTGGGGGGGGGGAATCATTGACCCCCTCAGAGAGGGTCCGCAACTTGGGCGTCCTCCTTGATCCACAGCTCACATTAGAGAAACATCTTTCGGCTGTGGCGAGGGGGGCGTTTGCTCAGGTTCGCCTGGTGCACCAGTTGCGGCCCTACTTGGACCGGGAGTCAATGCTCACTGTCACTCATGCCCTCATCACCTCGAGGCTCAACTACTGTAATGCTCTCTACATGGGGCTACCTTTGAAAAGTGTTCGGAAACTTCAGGTCATGCAGAATGCAGCTGCGAGAGCAATCATGGACTTTCCCAAATATGCCCATGTTACACCAACACTCCGCAGTCTGCATTGGTTGCCGATCAGTTTCCGGTCACAATTCAAAGTGTTGGTCATGACCTATAAAGCCCTTCATGGCACCAGACCAGATTATCTCAGGAACCGCCTTCTGCTGCACGAATCCCAGCGACCAGTTAGGTCCCACAGAGTGGGTCTTCTCCGGGTCCCGTCAACTAAACAATGTTGCTTGGCGGGACCCAGCGGAAGAGCCTTCTCTGTGGCGGCCCCGGCCCTCTGGAACCAACTCCCCCCAGAGATTAGAATTGCCCCCACCCTCCTTGCCTTTCGTAAGCTTCTTAAAACCCACCTCTGCCGCCAGGCATGGGGGAACTGAGATACTCTTTCCCCCTAGGCCTTTACAATTTTATGCATGGTATGTCTGTAAGTATGTTTTGTTTTATAATAAGGGTTTTTAACTGTTTTTATATTGGATTGTTATATGCTCTTTTTATTACTGTTGTTAGCCCCCCGCCCCCGAGTCTAGGGAGAGGGGCGGCATACAAATCCAATAAATAAATAAACAAACAAACAAACAAATAAATAAATGGACTTGGACTGGATCCCAACACATACAAAATGCATCTCACGGAACTATCAGTTTCAACAAATGGATGACATCTGAATGGAATGTAGTAGTAGATGCTTGGAACAAACTTCCAGCAGATGTGGTTGGTAAATTCACAGTAACTGAATCATGCCTGGGATAAACATATATCCATCCTAAAATAAAATGCAGGGAATTATAAGGGAAGTATAAGGGCAGACTAGATGGACCATGAGGTCTTTTTCTGCCGTCAATCTTCTATGTTTTCTATGTTTCTATGAATTCCTACATTTCACAAGTCAATAAAGTGGATGTTAGTTCTTACCTGATACTCAGCTGGATACCGCTTGGAGAGAAAAAAACAGTGCAGCACATTCTGCAGCCCACTTGATCACCAAAAAGCCACAGCAATGTTAGGGAAGTCCAGGAAAAGTTCCTAGAAACAAAGTCCCAAAAATCCTGACCTCAAGGAGCGATGAAAATTGCATCCAAGAACAGAGGACTGAGGATCCATCATCAGGGAGGCGGATCCTCAGAAAATTCAACCCAGTCCATGTTATGCCGGGCTTCTCATTAATAGCCCCCAGTGAGGAATGCAAAGTCAAACACACACACGCCGGGCAGAAGAAATAAAAGTAGTTTATCTGAAAGTGTTTAAAGCACACACCTTTAAGCAGAGGCAAATTTCTCTGACCCAGATAATAGTCCTGTGGTCAAAAGAAGAAATAAAAGAGAACAATTAAGGCAGCTGTGATTCCTCACAACTCCCCCTTCTTTGAGTCCACAAGAGTTAACTGTGAATTGTCCAGAGTCAACAGAAATCCTTGGCAATGATCCTTCTCCAAACAAATAAACGCCCACATGCGCACTCCCCAACGCCCGTAATTTATCATCAACCCCATTAACCTAATTGCCTGAGCAATAGGTGTTCTCCCTTATCTCCAACGATACCTGCAGAGTTGGTCCCTTCTAGCCATGAGCCTGCGCATTTGGGCATCTATCCACCGATCCTCCTCCGAATCTGATGACTCACTAATGGGGTCATTAACTAATGGGCTGGCTTGCACCTATGTCTCCGTCTGATTCAGCTTCGCCACCGTCTGACCTTGGCAATGAATCTTCACTATCAGAAGCTGCTGGCAATAATACCAGTCTCTGTGACCATGAGGATTCCCCTAATCAACGTCCAACTTCCCTGTTGCAGGAGCTGGCCCAGAGCCAACCACAACAGTCCATAGAACTTTGGGGCCAGACTCTTCTTTCGATGTGAGGGAAAATCATGGTAAAAGATACATAGCTATATTTTCCCCCCTTAGGTGAAAAGGACTCAACGCATTTAAAAATATATCAAAAACATTCATTTTCCAGAAAGTCCTACCAAAATAGTGTTAGGCACTTTAAAAGGCATCTGATTAAGAAGGCAATCCTGAATGCATTTATTAATACCTTTATTAATACACTACAGGCAGGGTGTCACCTATCAAATGTAATGGGGAAAAAAATCATTTTTATGATGTTAAAATGGTAGGTTGATGGAGGCTAGTATTTTGTTCTGAAACATTTCTGATTATCTGCGGGAAAAGAGGAGGGGATAGCTTCTGCTGTCCTTTCTGATCCCATTTGTGATGCAATGTGGCTGGCCTCTGTTCTGTCTGGGTTCCCCCAGACCTCAACACCAACTGGAAAAAACAGCCAGACACTCTGGTAAAAGCCAAAAGTATTTTATAACTGGAAAAAATAAGCACAGAGGAAAACCTGTTCTTCCCAACAGACAGGCTATAATACGTTACAGCAGGGTCCTGATGTCCAGACAATACAGCAAGCTTCTTGCTGGCACCCCCCCCCCCCCCAAGGTTTCAATAGTCAAAGGCACAAACCAGGATTCCAAGACGCCAAAGTTCACAGCCAGGTCCCACGACTCTCAAAGATAAAACTCCACAAGCCAGGAAGGGTGGGTCTGCCTTTTAGCCTTTCCCAAGAGCACCACACCCAAACCCAGCTGTTGCCACTTTAATGCTGAAAGTATTTAGCCAATTGATTCCGTCTCTGATTAGCTCTTCGTTGTCGCAGATCAATTATGGCTTGTGCACTTTCCTCTAAGGAATCCAGGCTGCTTGCTGGGGAGAGCTCCCCCTGGTGGGACTCTGGCTGTCCTCCCTCTTCTCCAGCCTGGGATTCCTCCTCCTCGTCTGTCTGCACCTCCTGTTCCTCAGCCTCTCCCTCTGAGCTGGAAACCGACAGAAGGTCAGCCGTTCCCGGAGGGGCCTCAGACGGAACCACAACAGCCTCTATAATTCTGAAGTCTTGTTGTGCTCTCAAGTTCATTTCTCCATTTTAGTTGCAACAAACAAACAAGGCAACACTGCTGGAAATTATTTTAAATTAAGGCAACATCTATTTTTGTGTTTTAAAAAATAAAATTCAAATCGTATCCAACATTGCTAAAAACAAAACATTCTCCAGTCTGTTTTCCTCTTCCCTGTTTGAGTGCTAGGCTTTCAGTCATCAGCAGGTTGTGCAAACTGGTACATTCTAGGCCAGGGGTCCCCAAATTCGGCAACTTTTAAGACTTGTGGACTTCAACTCCCAGAATTCTCCAGCAGCCATGTTGGCTGGAGAATTCTGGGAGTTGAAGTCCACAAGTCTTAAAGTTGCCCAGTTTGAAGACCCCTGTTGTAGGCAGTGTATGAAAATGTATTCAGAATTACATTATTTGTTCCAGCCTACTTCTTGTTGAGAACAAGCATGCATTCTCTAGGACAAACTATTCTTTAGTTTTCTTTATGAAATCAACTTTATACATAGAAACATAGAAGACTGACGGCAGAAAAAGACCTCATGGTCCATCTAGTTTGCCCTTATACTATTTCCTGTATTTCATCTTACAGTGTTTATCCCAGGCATGTTTAAATTCAGTGACTGTGGATTTACCAACCACGTCTGCTGGATGTTTGTTCCAAGGATCTACTACTATTTCAGTAAAATAATATTTTCTCATGTTGCTTTTGATCTTTCCCCCAACTAACTTCAGATTGTGTCCCCTTGTTCTTGTGTTCACTTTCCTATTAAAAACACTTCCCTCCTGAACCTTATTTAACCCTTTAACATATTTAAATGTTTCGATCATGTTCCCCCTTTTCCTTCTGTCCTCCAGACTATACAGATTGAGTCCATTAAGTCTTTCCTGATACATTTTATGCTTAAGACCTTCCACCCTTCTTGTAGCCCGTCTTTGGACCCGTTCAATTTTGTCAATATCTTTTTGTAGGCGAGGTCTCCAGAACTGAACACAGTTTTCCAAATGTGGTCTCACCAGCGCTCTATATAAGGGGATCACAATCTCCCTCTTCCTGCTTGTTATACCTCTAGCTATGCAGCCAAGCATCCTACTTGCTTTCCCTACTGCCCGACCACACTGCTCACCCATTTTGAGACTGTCAGAAATCACTACCCCTAAATCCTTCTCTTCTGAAGTTTTTGCTAACACAGAACTGCCAATGCAATACTCAGATTGAGGATTCCTTTCCCCCAAGTGCATTATTTTACATTTGGAAACATTAAACTGCAGTTTCCATGGCTTTGACCATTTATCTAGTAAAGCTAAATCATTTACCATATTACAGACCCCTCCAGGAATATCAACCCTATTGCACACTTTAGAGTCATCGGCAAATAGGCAAACCTTCCCTACCAAACCTTCCCCTATGTCACTCACAAACATATTAAAAAGAATAGGACCCAGAACAGACCCTTGTTACTATTTTCATATAAAAGAAATTCAGAAATAAAAGTTGGATCCGAAAATTAAAGCTTACATTGAATTTATCCATTGCCTAGAAATTCAAGGCTTAAATATACATAAACTGAAGTATAACAAATATATACATGTTTATTTAAGGTACAAATATCTGTGGTCTTTAAAAAGTTATTCTTCTTTAACAAATAACATCAAATATCACCATGAGATAGAAAGAAAACGTATTCAGTTCCTCATCGCCAACATGGCATTTATGTCCCAAATGAGAGTCCGCAATTGATCCATGATGTGCTTCAGCTGTTGATTCTTCTGTTTCAGTTTCTGTGAAGAAAGATGGGGGGGGGGGGAAATAAACTGTCAACAGCGCTGCTTGTTTGGGCTACACACTGTGAATTTTAATTGAGGCAACGGCAGTATACAGGACAGCAAAAAAAAAAAAAGTCTACTGCTCAGTGCCAAATCAAGGTAGAAAGCTCAAGATTAATAGCCGGTAGCCATTGTCTGCAAAGAGAATGAGTTACGAGACAGTCAAAGAAGAGGATCTCCTTTTGGCCCTCCTCTTGATTTCCCAACTGTAGGCTGCAACTTCTAAGCCAAATTGGAATAAAACAGCACGTCTCCTTTACTTAAAAAGGTATTTCCCTGTTAGCAAGCTTATGTCGATGTAGGGGCTACACAGGAATAAGAGCACTGAAAATAAGCAAAATGCGGGCTCCGATCAGGTAGTAAGGAGGTTAATATGAGGATGATATGAGGCAGCCTGGGGTTGTGGTTAGGAAACCAGGAGACTGTGAGTTGCAGTCCCGCTTTAGAGATGAAGGCAGCTGGGTGACCTTGGATTAGTAGTCATGCTCTCTTAACCCCAGGATTTAGGCAGAGAGAAACCACTTCCAAGGCCTTGCCAAGAAAACTGTAGGGATTAGTCCAGGCAATAGTCAGGAGCCAACAATGGAAGGGAAGAGAAGGGAAGGAAAAGAAAGGGAAGGGAAGATAAGGGAAGGAAAAGAAAGGGAAGGGAAGATAAGGGAAGGAAAGGTAAGGAAAGGAAAGGAAAGATAAGGAAACGAAAGGAAAGATAAGGGAAGATAAGGAAAGGGAAGGAGAGATAAGGAAAGGGAAGGGAAGATAAGGGAAGGGAAGATAAGGAAAGGGAAGGGAAGATAAGAGAAGGGAAGGAAAGGAAAGAGAAGGGAAGATAAAGAAAGGGAAGGGAAGATAAGGAAAGGGAAGGGAAGATAAGGGAAGGGAAGATAAGGGAAGGGAAGGGAATGGAAGATAAGGGAAGGGAAGATAAAGAAAGGGAAGGGAAGATAAGGAAAGGGAAGGGAAGATAAGGGAAGGGAAGATAAGGGAAGGGAAGGGGAGGGAAGGGAAGATAAAGAAAGAGAAGGGAAGATAAGGAAAGGGAAGGGGAGATAAGGAAAGGGAAGGAAAGGAAAGGGAAGGGAAGATAAAGAAAGGGAAGGGAAGATAAGGAAAGGGAAGGGAAGATAAGTGAAGGGAAGGGAAGATAAGGGAAGGGAAGGGAAGATAAAGAAAGAGAAGGGAAGATAAGGGAAGGGAAGATAAGGGAAGGGGAGATAAGGAAAGGGAAGGAAAGGAAAGATAAGGGAAGATAAAGAAAGGGAAGGGAAGATAAGGGAAGGGAAGATAAGGAAAGGGAAGGAAAGGAAAGAGAAGGGAAGATAAAGAAAGAGAAGGGAAGATAAGGGAAGGGAAGATAAGGGAAGGGAAGATAAGGAAAGGGAAGGGAAGATAAGGGAAGGGAAGGGAAGATAAGGGAAGGGAAGATAAGGGAAGGGGAGGGAAGGGAAGATAAGGAAAGGGAAGGAAAGGAAAGAGAAGGGAAGATAAAGAAAGAGAAGGGAAGGGAAGATAAGGAAAGGGAAGGGAAGATAAGGGAAGGGAAGGGAAGATAAGGGAAGGGAAGATAAGGGAAGGGGAGGGAAGGGAAGATAAGGAAAGGGAAGGAAAGGAAAGAGAAGGGAAGATAAAGAAAGAGAAGGGAAGATAAGGGAAGGGAAGATAAGGAAAGGGAAGGGAAGATAAGGGAAGGGAAGATAAGGGAAGGGAAGATAAGGGAAGGGGAGGGAAGGGAAGATAAGGAAAGGGAAGGAGAGGAAAGAGAAGGGAAGATAAAGAAAGAGAAGGGAAGATAAGGGAAGGGAAGATAAGGGAAGGGAAGGGAAGGGAAGATAAGGGAAGGGAAGGGAAGATAAGGGAAGGGAAGATAAGGGAAGGGAAGATAAGGAAAGGGAAGGGAAGATAAGGGAAGGGAAGGGAAGATAAGGGAAGGGAAGATAAGGGAAGGGGAGGGAAGGGAAGATAAGGAAAGGGAAGGAAAGGAAAGAGAAGGGAAGATAAAGAAAGAGAAGGGAAGATAAGGGAAGGGAAGATAAGGAAAGGGAAGATAAGGGAAGGGAAGATAAGGGAAGGGGAGGGAAGGGAAGATAAGGAAAGGGAAGGAAAGGAAAGAGAAGGGAAGATAAAGAAAGAGAAGGGAAGATAAGGGAAGGGAAGATAAGGAAAGGGAAGGGAAGATAAGGGAAGGGAAGGGAAGATAAGGGAAGGGAAGGGAAGATAAGGGAAGGGAAGATAAGGGAAGGGGAGGGAAGGGAAGATAAGGAAAGGGAAGGAAAGGAAAGAGAAGGGAAGATAAAGAAAGAGAACGGAAGATAAGGGAAGGGAAGATAAGGGAAGGGAAGATAAAGAAAGAGAAGGGGAGATAAGGGAAGGGGAGATAAGGAAAGGGAAGGAAAGGAAAGATAAGGGAAGATAAAGAAAGGGAAGGGAAGATAAGGAAAGGGAAGGGAAGATAAGGGAAGGGAAGATAAGGGAAGGGAAGGGGAGATAAGGAAAGGGAAGGAAAGGAAAGATAAGGGAAGATAAAGAAAGGGAAGGAGAGATAAGGAAAGGGAAGGGAAGATAAGGAAAGGGAAGATAAGGAAAGGAAAAGAAAGGGAAGATAAGGGAAGATAAAGAAAGGGAAGGGAAGATAAGGGAAGGGAAGATAAGGGAAGGGAAGGGAAGATAAGGAAAGGGAAGGAAAGGAAAGGGAAGGGAAGATAAGGGAAGGGAAGATAAGGGAAGGGAAGATAAGGAAAGGGAAGGGAAGGAAAGAGAAGGGAAGATAAAGAAAGGGAAGGGAAGATAAGGAAAGGAAAGGGGAGATAAGGAAAGGGAAGGAAAGGAAAGATAAGGGAAGATAAAGAAAGGGAAGGAGAGATAAGGAAAGGGAAGGAAAGGAAAGAGAAGGGAAGATAAGGAAAGGGAAGGGAAGATAAGGGAAGGGGAGATAAGGAAAGGGAAGATAAGGAAAGGGAAGGAAAGGAAAGAGAAGGGAATATAAAGAAAGGGAAGAGAAGATAAAGAAAGGGAAGGGAAGATAAAGAAAGGGAAGATAAGGAAAGGAAAAGAAAGGAAAGATAAGGGAAGATAAAGAAAGGGAAGGGAAGATAAGGAAAGGGAAGGAGAGATAAGGGAAGGGAAGGGAAGATAAGGGAAGGGAAGATAAGGAAAGGAAAGGAAAAGGAAGGAAAGATAAGGGAAGATAAGGAAAGGGAGATAAGGAAAGGGAAGGAAAGGAAAGAGAAGGGAAGATAAAGAAAGGGAAGAGAAGATAAAGAAAGGGAAGATAAGGAAAGGAAAAGAAAGGAAAGAGAAGATAAGGAAAGGGAAATAAGGAAAGGGAAGGAAAGGAAAGAGAAGGGAAGATAAAAAAGGGAAGGGAAGATAAAGAAAGGGAAGGGAAGCTAAGGAAAGGGAAGGAAAGGGAGGGGAAAGAGAAGGGAGAAGAGAAGAGAAAAAAAGATATTATAAGACTATACTTTCCATATTCACGTCGTAAGGATACGATACACCAGCCGTATGCTGGTCCTATTCTCTATCTTTTCTCTATAAGCTCTCGCCCTTTCTTCTCTTACCTAGCTGTTTTATTCCTTTTCCTTCTTCATTTCTCGCCTTTTGCTCTTCTCTCTTTCCTTCTACCCCTCTTTTTCCTTTTTCCCTGCTCTATCATTCATTCATTCATTTATTTATTTATTGGATTGGTATGCCGCCCCTCTCCAGAGACATCTCCTTTTTCCTGCCCCATGTAAATAATGTATACTATTTTAAAATTGCATACTTTAAAACTGCACGAATTTGTACCAATGTCTAAATAGACCTTTTGTTTTTTGTATTCCCTTCCCCCATTTATTTGCAATAAAGATTATATTTCAAATAGGACTATACTTTCCTCAGAGATAGAAAACCCTTTGCTGATCAAATCCTACTGATCTAACCAGGCTGCCTCACCACTAGCCATGCAGGCTGAAAACTGACATTCAATATGTATCTGGAAGCAACAAATTCCACACACTGGTTTAGCCCCTAGCATGCACCTTTCCATATTGTGGAATATTAAGTACATGGGAAATTCTTTATTTACCCGTGAAGGGTCCTTCATTTTCCAGGGCTCTTAAATCATGCAGAGAATATATAGAGAGGGCTACAGAATCATCCCTACTGCAGGAACTGGTTTTAAACATGGGAGCAAAACTTTGTAATACCAACGCTGCCTCTTTTAAGGAGAAACTCACTGGAAGATTCTATTTTACAGTAGAACAGGGGTGTCAAATTCGTGCCCAGATGCATCATGTGCTGGTTCCCCCCGCCCCTGAGTTTAGCAAAGGGGGGAAAAGTCCTGATATGTCATGTGACGCCGTGACACCGTGGGTTTGACAGCCCTGCAGCAGAATGATGTTTACATCTTGAAGGATTAACAACTGGTAGATGGAGCCATGGGGGGAAAAAGCCCTACCAGCTCTGCAGATGTGTGTGTGCGTGTGGATATATCAAACTTGCTTTCCAGCTGAGACTAATCCTGTTGCATGAAAATGAATAATCAAGCAGAATTCTATTAGGTTTGAAAGATCTACCAATAACTCGTTGGAACTAGAAATAGAAGTCTAAGGCACCATTCTGCTCAGCGGGGATTTTAGTAAGAAAGACAACTTTTACCTCCATTTCCCTGTCGTTTTAAGAGCTGGTGACTAATGAATCTGAACCTAGCATGTATGTATGTATGTATGTATGTATGTATGTATGTATGTATGTACTGTGTTTCCCCGAAAGTAAGACAGTGTCTTACTTTCTTTTTATCCCCAAAAGCCCCACTATGTCTTACTTTCGGGGTATGTCTTATATTGGGGGAAAAATGTCAATTTTTTTGTTTTAACCATAAAATTAACATTTATTAACAACCTGAATAGTATTGTATTCACCACAAAACAGCAGATGATACCCCAGTATGCCAGTGTGTATGTTTTACTGATGTATGATTAATACTGTGTGCATTACCGTATTTTAAGCAGGAGGCGGCAGTGACAAGTGCAGGGGACGGCGTGGTGACATATGGAGAGGGGGACGGCGCGGTGACGTATGGAGAGGGGGGCGGCACAGAAGTGGGCAGGAGGCAGCGCTCATTAAGATCAGAGGGAGGTGGCAATACCCCCGTGTTTCCCCGAAAGTAAGACATATGTCTTACTTTCGGGGTACGGCTTATATTAGCCGACCCCCCTGAAACCCCCGATACGTCTTACAATCGGGGGTGTCTTACTATCGGGGAAACAGGGTATGTATGTATGTATTTATTTTGTCCAATACATAATACACATTGAAGAGAATAAATATGTAATAATATAAATAAAGAAAAGAATAGAAGAAAATATATAAAAGTATTTGAAAGGAAGAAAAGATAAATGAGATAAGGAGAGACAATTGGACACGGGACGGAAGGCACACTGCTGCACTTATGCACACCCCTTACTGACCTCTAAGGAACTTGGAGAGGTCAATCGTGGATAGTCTAAGGGAAAAATGTTGGGGGTTAGGGGTTGACACTACTGAGTCAGGTAATGAGTTCCACGCTTCGACAACTTGGTTGCTGAAGTCATATTTTTTACAGTCAAGTTTGGAGCGGTTAATATTAAGTTTGTATCTGTTGCGTGCTCTTGTGTTGTTGCGATTGAAGCTGAAGTAGTCATTGACAGACAGACATTGCAGCATATAATCTTGTGGGCAATACTTAGATCGTGTTTTAGGCGTCGTAGTTCTAAGCTTTCTAGACCTAGGATTGATAGTCTGCTTTCGTAGGGTATTCTGTTTCGAGTGGAGGAGTGAATGGCTCTTCTGGTGAAGTATCTTTGGACATTTTCAAGGGTGTTGATGTCCGAGATGTGGTATGGGTTCCAGACAGATGAACTGTATTCAAGGATGGGTCTGGCAAAATTTTTGTAGGCTCTGGTGAGTAGTGTGAGATTGCCAGAGCAGAAGCTGCGTAGGATCAGGTTAACAACTCTAGAAGCCTTTTTGGCGATATTGTTGCAGTGGGCTTTGGCACTTAGATCATTTGATATTAGTATTCCAAGGTCTTTTACTGAGTGGCGGTTGGCTGTGAGATTTTGTTTATTCCGTTTATATATGAGGTTCGGATTCTTTTTGCCGATGTGGAGGGTAGAACATTTGATGGTTGATATTTGAAGTTGCCATGTGTTAGACCAATGTGAGACAAAGTCAAGGTCTTTTCGGAGAGTAGAGGTGTTGTCCGTGGTGTTGAAAAGTTTTTATATATTTTATGTACTTATATATTTATTATTTATTTATTTATTATTTATTAAGTTTTTTTTATTTTATGTATTTATATATTTATTTATTGCTGTGAGTAGGTGTGCCACATCTGCTCAGAACTTAAAACCCACTGAGTTGAACAGCACTTCATCTCAGGCCACAAGGGCTTGAATTTTATCCTCAATATTTAAGGAACAAAGGAAAAGATAAGCATAGTAAGTGGAGGCAAAGCTTAGAAAAACTGAAGGCAGCCCCTTCCTTTCCCAATTTAAAACCATTTGTTTAACGCCAGAAAACCGGACTGCCTCCGCAAAGCTTTGTACAAATAGGCTGTATTAATGACTGGCGTAGAGATGAATTAAGTTACTACAAAGTTCTGTCAAATGCGGTATTGAAGCGCTTTGATTTTGCCAAGGCCAAAAATTATAGCTTAGTCTGTGCTTTCTCTATGCCTGAGAACGGAGGCATTTGCAATTTCGGTCTCACAGTGTGATGTCACTTAGATCTCTCTGCATAAAGAATGTAACACTCGTTCCCCCCACCACCCCAAATCCATTTTACATTCAGTCCCAAAGTAATAATGTTCAATTTGGTTCGGCTGCATAGCATTTTGCCTCCTAGGTTAGCAAGCTCAATCTGAATTTGCAGTTAAAGATAGGAGCCATGCCTACTCAAGCATATTTTATCGGATGAATGCTTTTCCTGGGGTTCAGCTCTTTAGATTTTAGTGCTACACACTGTTGTGGCTTTCCTCCTCAACTGCCCCATGGGGTTCTCTCCAGATTACAACATGAATGCCATGCCATGCTGTGACTTTTAAACTAGATAGTGCTCAATGGATTTTTGTGTTGTTTGGCTTCTTCGAGGAACTCTTGACATAGTTCAATACTTCCAAATATTGGAATGTATTTCATGACTATATTAAGTTAACCGGTCTGTACTAAATCTTTCTAAAAACCATTCCATATTATAGTGCTTTTCAAAGCTATGGAATAGCAGAGTTGGAAGGCACCTTTGATGTCTTCTAGCCAATCCACTGCTTAAGCAGGAGACCTTATACCATTTCAAACAAATGGCTGTCCAATATTTTTTTTTAAAACCTCCAGTGATGGAGGCTACATAACTTCTGAGAGCAAACCATTCCACTTGTTAATTTTTCTCTGTTAGGAAATTTCTTCTCAGTTCTAGTTGCTTCTCTCTTTGATTACTTTCTGTTGTGGTTAGCTCTGGCCCAGCTTCTGCCCCAAGGACTGTGGATGTGGGGGAGACATCCACATGCTGTAGGCCTGTTTTGCCCCCCCCCCCCGGTGGAATCTGATGATGAAGGCTCCTCTGACCAAGAAGACATGAGTGACAGGGAGGAGGAGAGTGTGGCAGACAGCTCAGGAGATCAATTATCTAGCTCCATTCAGAACAAGAGTTAATGATACAGCCATGCATGCAGAGAGCGATGCATAGGCAACAACAACAACTGAGAGATTATTATCAAAGAAAATTTATTTATTTATTTATTTATTTAGATTTGTATGCCGCCCCTCTCCGCAGACTCGGGGCGGCTCACAACAAAGTGAAAAAACAATTTACAACAAATCTAAATTTCTACTAAAAACATTTTAAAAACCCCATTTTCTAAACACACATACATACACACATGTGGTTGGGTGGGGCTGTAGTAATTAGTGAGGCTGCTATAAATAGCAGCCTGTGGGTTTGGCCATTGTGGAGGATTATCTGATCGTTGTGTTTCGTGCCTGCTTTGCTGCCTTTGACCTTTTGTGTGCTGATTTTTCCCCGCTTTGAAACTAAACCAGAGCAAAGTGTGTTTCACTTTGTGAAAGAAGAAGGACTGTGAATTGCCTGACAGCTGCAAACTAAGTATCTCAGAACTGATATGGGACTTTTACAAATTACCAGTTTGGTTGGAGACGAGTGCTCTTTGCTATACCAAAAGAGGGCTTAGGTTAAGTGAATTTTCATTATAAAGAACATTGTTTTGAATTTTCAAACGTGTGTGTGTCTGAAATTTGTACCTGTGAATTTTTGGGAGGAGTCTACCAGAGAGCCCAACAGAACACTTTCCATCTGTTGTTTCTGGTTTAGCCTTCTGGTGCTTTGGAAAATAGGTTAACCCCCTACTGAAAATAGATTGACCCTCTACCCAATTTTTCTGACTGTTCTTCATATGTTTTAGTCTCTAGGTCCTTAATCATCTTATTGATTGATTGATTGGATTTGATTTATATATAAAGCTGCTCTTTACTGCACTTTTTCCAGAGTCCCAACCTCTTTTTTATAATGAGGTGTCCAAAACTGGATACAGTAATCCAGATATGGTCTTACTAAGATTTTCTTTAGTGTAATACTTCACATGATCTTGACTCTATCTAAATTTGGCAACTGTACCATTGGAACATCAACTTTCTAGTCCAACACTGGCTGGGGAATTCTGGGAGCCCAAGTCCACACATCTTAAAGTTTGGAAAACACTGTTATAGATCACATTCAATTACAAGTGCACTAGAGTGCCTTCCGTCCCCTGTCCTATTGCTCTCCTATATCTCCTATTCCTTTCCTCTATTCCTATATCTCTTCTTCTATTCTTTCATTGATATGTTCTATTACTATATCTTCTTTTCTATTCTTTCATAGATATATTTTACTATGAGTATCTCCTCTATAACCTTCATCGTGTATTTTACTATGTGTATATAGATATATACCCATTAAAACCCTCATTGTGTATTGGACAAAATAAATAAATGAATGATGAATGAATGAATGAATAAATGTTTTGTTGAGGAAACATAGAAACATAGAAACATAGAAGACTGACGGCAGAAAAAGACCCCATGGTCCATCTAGTCTGCCCTTTTACTATTTCCTGTATTTTATCTTACAATGGATATATGTTTATCCCAGGCATGTTTAAATTCGGTTACTGTGGATTTACCAACCACGTCTGCTGGAAGTTTGTTCCAAGGATCTACTACTCTTTCAGTAAAATAATACTTTCTCATGTTGCCTTTGATCTTTCCCCCAACTAACTTCAGATTGTGTCCCCTTGTTCTTGTGTTCACTTTCCTGTTAAAAACACTTCCCTCCTGAACCCTATTTAACCCTTTAACATATTTAAATGTTTCGATCATGTCCCCCCTTTTCCTTTAAGATTTAGTAATCTGTGCCCCCCACACCCGCTTTCAATGAGTTAAATGTGAGAAATTGTTGAATTTCTTTCATGTCTGGTGAAAAGTCCATTTCCAACTGCTAAACTTAATTACTTTTCAGCTGCTGTAGCTGTAATAAAACCTCTGCAATAAAGTTACAATGAGAAACATACTTTATTTTTACAGCAGAGAAAAAAAATAATAATTGCATATTATGGCTGGTGGAAAATAAATTCAAATTATCTGGCCAACCTTTTTCTTTCGCCTTTTAGAAGTACTCTAAAGAACGAAATCCTATAAAGTTTACTAGCTCTTCTTTGGCCAGCCATTTATCATGGGGACAGCTGTCTGGAGAGCTTTTTAAACATATCAAATAATAACGGATAAAACATGAACAGAAAATCAAGAAGAAAATGAAGTAATCTAGAAAATAGATATTAACAAACAGCCCCAGTAAGAGAATGATTTCGGAGCTTCAAATAGAGAATGCTTGGGGTTCATGCAGGCGCCTTGAAAACTGTCTTCTCTTAACTTGGAATTACAGTGTTCCCTCGATTTTCATGGGTTCAAACTTCGCGAAAAGTCTATACCACGGTTTTTCAAAAATATTAATTAAAAATACTTCACGGGTTTTTCCCCTATTCCACGGTTTTTCCCGCCCGATGACGTCATATGTCATCGCCAAACTTTCGTCTGCCTTTAATATTTTTTTTAAAATAAACTTTAATAAATAAACATGGTGAGTAATAATCTAAATGGTTGCTAAGGGAATGGGAAACTGCAATTTAGGAGTTTAAAGTGTTAAGGGAAGGCTTGTGATACTGTTCATAGCCAAAAATAGTGTATTTACTTCCGCATCTCTACTTCGTGGAAATTCGACTTTCGCGGGGCAGTCTCTGAACGCATCCCCCGCGAAAATCGAGGGAACACTGTATAACTCTCTTGGCCTTCTAATACATTTTATATACAGTTTTCTATGCTTTTATATTTTACTTGCACACTTCCTCTGTGTGTTACTCTGTGAAGGAAATGGGCATCTTCTAAAATAAATAAATAATAAACAAATGGCAATTTAGGGTAGGGTAGGGTAGTGTAGAGTAGAGGAGTAGAGTAGAGTAATTATTTACTGGTCAAGAGCAATTGGACACACAAGGAATTTGTCTTTGGTGCATAAGCTCTCATTGCACATAAAAGCTCTAAGTGATAAATCATGATCATCGCCATGATAAAATACATTCATCGTAAATCATAAGATACAACACAGTGATAAAATACACAGTGACAAAATCAATATAAATCATAGTAGGAAGCTAATTAAAACAACAAATTGTAAAGATACAAGCAAAAATAATAGTCATAAGTAGAGAAGGAGATAGGTAATAGGAAAGATGGAAAGAAGAATACAGTGATACCTTGTCTTACAAACTTAATTGGTTCTGGGATGAGGTTCTTAAGGTGAAATGCTTGTAAGACGAAACAATGTTTCCCATAGGAATCAATGGAAAAGCGATTAATGCGTGCAAGCCCAAAACTCACCCCTTTTGCCAGCCGAAGCCCCCATTTTTGTGCTGCTGGGATTCCTATGAGCCTCCCCTCCATGGGAAACCCCACCTCCGGACTTCTGTGTTTTTGTGATGCTGCAAGGGAATCCCAGCAGGAGAATCCCAGCATCACTAGCAACGGAAGTCCGGAGGTGGGGTTTCCCAGTGAAGGGAGCATCAGTGAAGTCGCAGCATCGCAAAAACACCGAAGTCCTCAAAACCCCACCTCTGGACCTCTGTGTTTTTGCGATGCTGAGATTTCATTGAGGCTCCCCTCACTGGGAAACCCCACCTCCGGACTTCTGTGTTTTTATGATGCTGCAGGGGAATCCCAGCAGGGTAATCCCAGCAGCGCAAAAATGGGTGCTTCGCTGGCAACAGAAGTCTGGAGGCAGGGCATCCCAGCAGCGGTGGTGGGTTTGTAAGGTGAAAATAGTTTGTAAGAAGAGGCAAAAAAATCTTAAACCCCGGGTTTGTATCTCGAAAAGTTTGTATGACGAGGCGTTTGTAAGATGAAGTATCACTGTATTAATATAGTCTTACTAAATGGTTTGACAGTGTTGTGGGAATTAGTTGTTTAGCAGAGTGATGGGATGGGGAAAAGCTGTCCTTTTGCCTAGTTCTTCTAGAAGTAATAAACAAACAAACAAACAAATAAATAAGCAAGTAAGCTAAACAAAGCAGTCATTAAGGTCCAGTCACTGGCACCAGATAAACAGGAACCCATCCACCTTGTTTCAAACAATAGGCCTTTAAAAAAAATAATCCAAGGATCTGGATTCAGAAAGAGAGGGAGGAATTGGTACTACATTTCGATGCCTAAGCATTCCTTTCCCTCTTGCTGCAACCTGAAATTTTTTTAAAGCTGATCAAATGTATGATTTCTCAACCCCAAGTGCTACCTTTGCTAGCTGATAAACATCCCATTAAAATGTTCTCTCACTTTAAAGAGTGTTAGTAGCTCAAGACATTTTAGAAGAGTGTATGTTCTCCCAGAAAATGAGGACTTTATATGGTAGGAGGGCTCAGTAGCTTCATGAGAGCAAGGTAGATATAAACATCAGGTCATCAGTGACAATAAGGTAAAAAGGAGATTAGGTTTATTGGATTTATATGCCGCCCCTCTCCGCAAACTCGGTCAAAGTGAAGTATAGTTCACAGAAGGGAGAGGAGAAGAGGTCTTTGCAGGGATGAAAGAAACCAATCCACTAGAAACTTCAAAATAGAAACTGGAAGAAGGCAAATGTAACTTCAATTCATATACAGGTGAATTAGAATATTTGTATTTGTATTTATTCGATTTGTATGCCACCCCTCTCCGCAGACTCGGGGCGGCTCACAACAGTGACAAAAACAATATATATTGGCAAATCTAATAATTAAAATCTAAGATAACAATTACACATTTAAAAAATCTAAAAACAAAGAACCCCAATATAAAAAAAACATACATACAGTCATATCATGCACTAGAACTACATAGGCAGGGGGAGATGTCTCAGTTCCCTTGACGACAGAGGTGGGTTTTAAGGAGTTTACAAAAGGCAAGGAGGGTGGGGGCAATTCTAATCTCCGGGGGGAGTTGGTTCCAGAGGGCCGGGGCCGCCACAGAGAAGGCTCTTCCCCTGGGTCCCGCCAAACGACATTGTTTTGTTGACGGGACCCGGAGAAGGCCCACTCTGTGGGACCTAACTGGTCGCTGGGATTCGTGCGGCAGAAGGCGGTCTTGTAGATACCCTGGTCCGGTGCCATGAAGGGCTTTATAGGTCATAACCAACACATTGAATTGTGACTGGAAACTGATCGGCAACCAATGCAGACTGCGGAGTTTTGGTGAAACATGGGCACACCTAGGAAAGCCCATGATTGCTCTTGCAGCTGCATTCTGCACGATCTGGAGTTTCCGAACACTTTTCAAAGGTAGCCCCATGTATAGAGCAAACGTTCATTTATTTCAGTAATGTAACTTAAAAGGTAAAACTTAATACAGTGGTCCCCCGAGTTTCGCGATCTCGATCATTGCGAAACGCTATATCGCGATTTTTCAACCCGGAAGTAAAAACACCATCTGCGCATGCGCACCCTTTTTTCTATGGCCACGCATGCGTAGATGGCGCCGGGCAGATCAGCTGCTGGGCGGCTTCCCTGGGTCTTCCCCCTCTTACTGGTGGGAGGGCGAGCGGCGGGCATCAGCGAGGAGTTTGCGTGGGCGGTGGGGAAACCCCAGCGCCGCTTCCCAGCTGAGTCCTGAAGCCAAATGCGGAAGTTCGCTTCAGGACTCAGCTGGGAAGCGGCGCGAGCGAACGGCGTGGGCGGGCGAAGGGCGGGCGCGCGGGCAGGCAGGCGGCGGACAAGCGGCGGGCGGACAAGCAGCGGGCGCAGCAGCAGCGAGGAGTTTGCGTGGGCAGCGGGGAAACCCCAATCTTCGGCTCCTCGCTGCTGCGGCGGAAGTAAAAACACCATCTGCGCATGCTTCCGCACCGCTACTTCGCGAAAAATCGATCATCGCGAGGGGTCCTGGAACGGAACCCTCGCGATAATCGGGGGACCACTGTATATGAGAGATATTCATAACATGCAAGGCAAGACAGTTCAAGCCGTGATTTGTCATAATTGTGATGATAATTGGAGACAGCTCATGAAAACCCTAAATCGGTCATCTCAGAAAATTAGAATATTACACGCGGTCAATAAAAAAAGGATTGTACATCGAACAATATCGGACTTCTGAAAAGTATAAGCATGGAAATGTACTCAGTCCAGTACTTGGTTTGTGCCCCTTTGGCAGCAATTGCTGCTTCAATGCGGCCTGGCATGGATGATATCAGCCTGTGGCACTTCTCAGGTGTTATGGAAGACCAGGATGCTTCAATAGCTTCCTTCAGCTCTTCTGCATTGTTCCGTGTCATGTCTCTCATCTTTCTCGCGGCAATGCCCCATAGATTCCCTATGGAGTTCAGGTTATGAATATCTCTCCTATATTAAGTTTCGCCTTTTAAGTTACATTACTGAAATAAATGAACATTTGCACAATATTCTCATTTTTCAAGTTTCACCTGTAACTACGAGACCGCCTTCTGCCGCACGAATCCCAGTGACCAGTTAGGTCCCACAGAGTTGGTCTCCTCCGGGTCCCGTCAACTAAACAATGTCAGTTGGCGGGACCCAGACGAAGAGCCTTCTCTGTGGCGGCTACGACCCTCTGGAATCAGCTCCCTCCAGAGATTAGAACTGCCCCCATCCTCCTTGCCTTTCGTAAACTCCTTAAAACCCACCTCTGTCGTCAAGCGTGGGGGAACTGAAACACCTCCCCCTGCCTATGTAGTTTTCTGTGTATGATATGATTGTATGTATGTTTTTTATATATTGGGGTTCCTTGTTTTTTAGACTTTTTAAAATGTATTATTGTTATTTTAGAGTTTAACTATTAGATTTGTCATTATATATTGTTTTATCGTTGCTGTGAGCCGCCCCGAGTCTACGGAGAGGGGAGGCATACAAATCTAATAAATAATAATAATAACTACAATTGCAGACAAATAAATCTACGGGCAAGGTTGAAATATCTAAACAAGTAGATGATTAGAGTTGAAAGGACTTCTCTAATGACCAGAGAAGAAGGCTGAATTTTTCACAGCTAGATTTGGAGGTGATGTTGCCAACTTTAATAGCTACCAGTAGCGATTATGCCAGAGTTGTTTTACCTCCCAGAAGGATAGAGAACAGGGGATGTAAAAAGACCAAAGCAAAGATAAATTGTAATAGCTGATGCAAAGTGCATTGGATGTTTCAGAAAGAAGTGACGCTCAGAGAAATGGAAGCCTTTTAACTCAAGTGGTTGTGCAAAACATTAAGGCCATTGCCAATAGAATGATGTTCCAAAGGGGGTTACTAATTTGACTATGCAAGTAATTCTGGGTTGATTACAGAAAGGTATTTCAGAGAATGCAAGTTGCAAAGTGTCTGCAATCTTTTGAAGCAGGTGCATCTTTCCCTGGCATTTCAGAACAGCTATGGCATGAAATCCCAGGAAAAGACCCAGCTGCTTTAGTGCATCTTTTTAAAAAAAAAATTTTAAATTAGTTTTCAAATATATTTTAAAACAGACAAATAAATACCAACAAAACAAAGAAAAACAACAACAACAACAAAATGCTCAAGTATATCTTATACTCCAAAAAATATGGTATATAGGCTGTCATCAATTTATTTATTTTATTTATTTATTTATTCAATTTTTATGCCGTCCTTCTCCTTAGACTCAGGGCGGCTTACAACATGTTAGCAATAGCCCTTTTTAACAGAGCCAGCCTATTGCCCCCACAATCCGGGTCCTCATTTTACCCACCTCGGAAGGATGGAAGGCTGAGTCAACCTTGAGCCGGTGATGAGATTTGAACCGCTGACCTTCAGATCTACAGTCAGCTTCAGTGGCCTGCAGTACAGCGCTCTACCTGCTGCGCCACCAAGGCTCATATGCTACTCTGTCACGAACAACTGATTATCCAAAGGCAAAAACCAGGCCACTGACAACATAGAAACATAGAAGACTGACGGCAGAAAAAGACCTCATGATCCATCTAGTCTGCCCTTATACTATTTCCTGTATTTTATCTTAGGATGGATATATGTTTATCCCAGGCATGTTTAAATTCAGTTACTGTGGATTTACCAACCACGTCTGCTGGAAGTTTGTTCCAAGGATCTACTACTCTTTCAGTAAAATAATATTATACTCTGCCCATCCCATTTTTACACAATGAGAGATCACCTCAACAACTTGGCCTGGGTTCTCTAAAAAGTGAAAGGAAAGAATGGCAAAACAAATCTTAGGAGGCAAGCAGCGAAGTTTAAAAGAGACGCCTTAAGCACAAGTACACATACATATTAAAAGAAATGCCACAGATTGGAATTCCAGAAATATCATATGAATAAGAGGGAAGTGCACCCAGAATGTAATTTGTACAAAGAAAACCAGCCACTCCTCAGCCCCCCTGAATCTGGCTCTTTAATTTAAATAGTAAGTCCTTTCGGCAAAAGAAAGTTGACACATTTTAAATTATTCAGATGGCAAGAATATCCAGATTTCGTTTTAGATTATAAATGGGGTGTGGAGAGGGAAGAGATTAGCTCATGAATATTTGGTACTGCAAAGCACGCTTGCTTTGTTTTGTTTTTTTTCCCAAGGAAAGGAAAACAAGAGCCTACTCATCGGTAACAAACCGTGAAAAGTGCTAGCACAAGTGCATAATGTTCTCGGAATCAAGGTGACCTGCCCTAAGCCATTGAAAGAGGAGGAGGAGGAAGGGGACAAAGAAAGGATAATCTTACACAGAAATCTGATATGCGAAAACATAATTTGCTATGAGAAGAAAAGGATTTAGGGGTTTGGTAGGGAAGGTTTGCCTCTTTGCCGATGACTCTAAAGTGTGCAATAGGGTTGATATTCCTGGAGGGGTCTGTAATATGGTAAATAATTTAGCTTTACTAGATAAATGGTCAAAGCAATGGAAACTGCAGTTTAATGTTTCCAAATATAAAATAATGCACTTGGGGAAAAGGAATCCTCAATCTGAGTACAGTGATCCCTCGATTATCGCGAGGGTTCCGCTCCAAGACCCCTCGCGATAATCGATTTTTCGCGATGTAGGGTTGCGGAAGTAAAAACACCATCTGCGCATGCGCACCCTTTTTTTCATGGCCGCGCATGCGCAGATGGTGGAGTTTGCGTGGGCGGCGGGGAAGACCCAGGGAAGGTTCCTTCGGCCGCCCAGCAGCTGATCTGCTCGGCAGCGCAGCAGCAGCGAGCAGACGAAGATCGGGGTTTCCCCTTTGCGTGGGCGGCGGGGAAACCCCGATTCGGCTCCTCGCTGCTGCTGTGCTGCCGAGCAGATCAGCTGCTGGGCGGCCGAAGGAACCTTCCCTGGGTCTTCCCCGCCGCCCACGCAAAGGGGAAGACCCAGGGAAGGTTCCTTCAGCCGCCCAGCAGCTGATCTGCTCGGCAGCACAGCAGCAGCGAGCAGACGAAGATCGGGGTTTCCCCGCCGCCCACGCAAAGGGGAAACCCTGATTCGGCTCCTCGCTGCTGCCGCGCTGCCGAGCAGATCAGCTGCTGGGCGGCCGAAGGAACCTTCCCTGGGTCTTCCTCGCTGATGCCCCCGCTCGCCCGCCCGCCCGCCGCCCGCCAGCAAGAGGGGGAGAGATAGAGAAAGAGAGAGAAGGAAAGAAAGAGATGAGAGAGGGAGGAAGAGAGTGTGAGAGAGGAAGAAGCAAGATAGAGAAAGAGAGAGAGAAAGAAAGATGAGAAAGGAAGGACGAGAGTGACGTCATCGGGTGGGAAAAATCGTGATATAGCGTTTCGCGAAGAACGAGATCGCGAAAATCGAGGGATCACTGTATTGCATTGGCAGTTCTGTGTTAGCAAAAACTTCAGAAGAGAAGGATTTAGGGGTAGTGATTTCTGACAGTCTCAAAATGGGTGAGCAGTGTGGTCGGGCAGTAGGGAAAGCAAGTAGGATGCTTGGCTGCATAGCTAGAGGTATAACAAGCAGGAAGAGGGAGATTGTGATCCCCTTATATAGAGTGCTGGTGAGACCACATTTGGAATACTGTGTTCAGTTCTGGAGACCTCACCTACAAAAAGATATTGACAAAATTGAACGGGTCCAAAGACGGGCTACAAGAATGGTGGAAGGTCTTAAGCATAAAACGGATCAGGAAAGACTTCATGAACTCAATCTGTATAGTCTGGAGGACAGAAGGAAAAGGGGGGACATGATCGAAACATTTAAATATGTTAAAGGGTTAAATAAGGTCCAGGAGGGAAGTGTTTTTAATAGGAAAGTGAACACAAGAACAAGGGGACACAATCTGGAGTTAGTTGGGGGAAAGATCAAAAGCAACATGAGAAAATATTATTTTACTGAAAGAGTAGTAGATCCTTGGAACAAACTTCCAGCAGACGTGGTAGATAAATCCACAGTAACTGAATTTAAACATTCCTGGGATAAACATATATCCATCCTAAGATAAAATACAGAAAATAGTATAAGGGCAGATTAGATCAGTGTTTTTCAACCAGTGTGCCGCGGCACACTAGTGTGCTGTGAGACACGGTGAGGTGTGCCGCGAAGCTCAGAGAGAAAGAAAACAAGAGAAAGAGAAAGAAAGAGAGAGAGAGAGAAAGAGAGAGAAAGCAAGAAAGAGAAAATAAAAGAAATAAAAAACAGAAAGAAAGAAAGAAAGTAAGAGAGAGAAAGAAAGAAAGAAAGAAAGAAAGAAAGAAAGAAAGAGAAAGAAAGAGAGAGAAAGAGAGGGAGGGAAGGTGGGAGAGAGACAGAGGGAGGGAGAAAGAAAGAGAGAGAGAGAGAAAGAGGGAGAAAGAAGAAGGAAGGAAGAGAAAAAGAAAGAGGGATGGAGAGAGGGGAAAAAAGAAGGGAGAGAAAGAGGGAGGGAGAGAGAAATAGAACGAAAGGGCGGAAGAGAGGAAAAAAATTTGTCCACATTTTGTTAGCGCCCCCCCCCCCTCAATGTGCCCCAGGGTTTTGTAAATGTAAAAAAGGTTGAAAATCACTGGATTAGATGGACCATGAGGTCTTTTTCTGCCGTCAGACTTCTATGTTTCTATTATGCAAACTAACCGTGCAACTTTTCCCAGGTTGGCACCTTCCAAACCTCCTGGGCTTCAACTTACAGGACTCTCGGCCATCTCTGCCAACAAGCCGGCTGAGATTTGATGGGAATTCAGATCCAACCATGTAGATTGCTACAGGTTGAGGAAGCTGGTTTAAGGTGACCCGGTTTGAAATGTAGCACAAACACTAAAAAGGCTGGTAAAATGTCAGCTTCGGACTGCGTAGGTTACAGTGAAAGGCAGCCTTGACTTGCAGCCAATTTAATTCACTTCAATATATGTCTGCATCATTGACAGGGAAGTGCAAATTAAATATTGATTCAGGAACGGGACACACGGTTCACGCTGGCTACTTCGGCTGGTCCTCCATAGAGGGCAGCGAACGGAGCGAGGCTCGGTGCCCTTCAAAGAATCAAATGCTGACCCCGAAAAGTTTCCATTCAGATTGTGTCCAAGGCGAGTCTTAGTTCAAGTTAGCAACCCCAGTTTAAAAGATTGCCACAGAGAGCAAAAAAGACATTGAAACTCTGGAGAAGGTGCAGAAAAGAGCAACCAAAATGATCAGGGGTCTAGAAACCAAGACTTACAAAGAGAGACTGCGGGAACTGGGCATGGATAGCCTAGAGAAAAGGAGGGCCAGAGCGGACATGATAGCAGTCTACAGGTATACGAGGGGTTGCCACAGAGAGGAGGGGATCACTTTATTCTCCAGGGCACCGGAGGGCCGGACGAGGAACAATGGCTGGAAGCTGACCAAGGAGAGATTCAACCTGGAAATAAGGAAGAACTTCCTAACGGTCAGAATGATCAACCAGCGGACGTTGTGAACTCCAATACTCTGGACATTTTTAAGAGGAAATTGGACTGCCCTTTGGCTGGGATGCTATAGGGCAGTGATTTTCAACCTTTTTTGAGCCACAGCACATTTTTTACATTTACAAAATCCTGGGGCACACCACCAACCAAAATGACACCCTAAGACACTCTCCTTTCTTTTTCCATCCCTGTCTCCCCCCCCCCCCCTTGTGTGTGTGTGTGTACACATTCTGGAACCCTTTCCAAAAACAGGTGAGGGCTGGGGGGTTTTCCTTTCTTATTCTTTGGGTGCTTTTTATCATATGCTTTAAATCAAGAGTCACTTCTCTCTCTCTTTTGTTTCTCTCTCTTTCCTCTCATTCTCTCAATCATTTTCTCATTTCTCTTTTTTTCCTCCCTTTTTGCTCATTTCTCTCTCTCTCTCTCTCTCCCTTCCTCTCCTTTTCTCTCTTTCTCTCTCTCTTGCTTTCTCTCTCTCTCTCTTTCTTTCTCTCTTGCTTTCTTTCTCTCTCACTCTTGCTTTCTCTCTCTTTCTCTCTTTTCTCTCTTGCTTTCTCTCTCTCACACACTCTCAGTCTCTCTCTCCCTCTCTCTTGCTTACTTTCTCTCTCTCTCTCTCTCAGCAAAAAGTTGCGAGACCAAAACCTGAGCTTCCTTCTTCACGGCACACCTGACCATGTCTCACGGCACACTAGTGTGCCACGGCACACTGGTTGAAAAACACTGCTATAGGGTTCCTGCTTAGGCAGGGGGTTGGACTTGATGACCCGCATGGTCCCTTCCAATTCTAACAATCAATCAATAAATAAATAAATAAATAAATAACAGCACAAGCTGATATTAAGGAAGAAATGAAATTCTCTGTGTGAAGAACAAAGAAGCAGCTTTGAAAGGCGCATTCCATCTTTTTAATTAAAGCCGTGGTGGCGAAGTGGTAAGAGTGCAGCACTGCAGGCTACTTCAGTACCACCAATCGATAGTGAGACCACACTTGGAGTACTATGTACAGTTCTGGCCACTGCACCTCCAGGAGGATATAATGAAACTGGAAAAGGTGCAAAAAAGGGCAACAAGAATGATCAAGGAAATGGAGCACCTCCCTTATGAAACCAGGTTGCAACGCCTTGGTCTCTTCAGCCTTGAAAGACGGCGTTTAAGGGATGACTTGATCAAAGTGTATAAAATCATGCATGGGATAGAAAAGGTGGAAAGAGAAAAATTCTTTTCTCTATCACACAATACTAGGATGAGGGGGCACTAGCTAAAGCTCATAGGTAAGAAAGTGAGGACAAATAAAGGGAAATACTTCTTTACCCAGGGGGTCATTTGTTTATGGAATTCACTTCCAGAAGAGGTCGTGACAGCTGTCAGCCTGGATAGCTTCAAGGCAGGATTAGACAGATTCATGGATGCCAAGTGTATCGGTGGTTATTGAAATGTATGTCCATGTGCCACCTTTATGCTGGTTGAGGCAGGCAGGATTCCCTTGAGTATCATTTGTTGGAGGTCAAGGGAAAGGGAGGGTTTTGCCTTCTCTTTCTGCTCAAGCTGTACAATTGGTGGGCCACTGTGTGACACAGAATGCTCGACTCGATTGGCTTTGGCTCAATTCAGTATGGCTCTTCTTATGTTCTTATGCTGATTGCCATCTGCCTGCAATTTGGCAGTTCGAATCTCACCAGGCTCAAGATTGACTCATCCTTCTATCCTTCCAAGGATTATTGGGGGCTCTGTAAACTGCTTAGAGAGGGCTGTAAAGAATTGTAAAGCAATATACAAGTCTGAGTGATATTGCTATTTATTATTTTTCAGGAATCAAGGAAAACTTTCTACTTGTCAACACTTCAAACCCAGTGAGCAAGTTACAGGTGAGCTGGGAAAAAGATGTTCGTTATCTCTAGGGACCAATTCCTTAGGTATTGTACTTCACAGGTTCAAAAATCTTTTTTTTTTGTAAAGAAAATTTATAAAATTTCCCTGGAAATAAAATTTGGTTCTGGCCTTGAGCAATGAACTCAAGGTAGCGTTCTTCTGAAATACTTTTTAAAAATTAATTAGATAACATCATAGGAATTCCTCCAGATTGCTCCGCTTGTAAATTAATATTGATTTGATTGGCTCTGTTCTTTTCCATTATATTAATCATACCATGATTATTTGTATAGTGCCAAGAGTCACACGATTGTGGTAGCATAAAAATCCAATAAATAGTGACTGTCAGATAAGGAACAATGGGGATGATTTACATCTGTTAAGAATACACAAGCATTGTATTTTCTTCAAATAGAAGCAAAAGCCATGTGTGTGATGTGATGAATCTTTTTGCCTTAACACTTATCTGTAATAAACTAAACACAAGAAAACTATTCCAAATTTCCAGTGCAATCTGGGAGGAAGTCAAATAATTATGGTTCTCTTACTAGAAAATTATGGCTACTCCGGGGCATAGTTCCCTCT
The DNA here is from genome assembly GCF_031021105.1 of Erythrolamprus reginae. Lineage (NCBI taxonomy): Eukaryota > Metazoa > Chordata > Lepidosauria > Squamata > Dipsadidae > Erythrolamprus > Erythrolamprus reginae. Next base: position 238,156,005 of record NC_091952.1, on the reverse strand, counting down.
AAGCTGAGCAGTGAGCAATCGCTCACTTAAAAATCATCATCAACTCAGACTTTTCCAAACCTGCCCAGAAGCCAAGAGGGAAGGAGAGAGAGAGGAAGAGAGAGAAACAGATAGAAAAAAGAGAGGAAGGAAAAGAGAAAGAAAAAGAATGGGAGTAAGGAAGAGAGAAAGAAAATCAAAATCTAGTTTGAAACTAGCTCAACTATTTAAGTGGCATTTTGATATTGATAGAGTTGCCCTATTATGAGCTCACTGTTATAGACACACAGTACAGTATTTTATTTTGAAATTCTCTGAGGCAAAACAGGGTGGGTTTTTTATTTATTTGTCTGTCTGTCTGTCTGTCTGCCTGCCTGCCTGCCTGCCTGCCTACCTACCTACCTACCTATCTATTATTTCTGTGCCGCCCAGTCCTGAAAGGACTGCCGCTCAGACACTATACTTTTCTGCCCCCCCCAAAAAAAAAAAATTAGAGAGAACACTGCTCCGGGGCACCATTCCCTCCTCTGACACCAATTATTTGGCAGTTCGAATCTCACCAGGCTCAGGGCTGACTCAGCCTTCCATCCTTCTGAGGTCAGTAAAATAAGAATTCAGATTGTTGACAGCAAGATGCTGACTCTGTAAAGTGTTTAGAGAGGGCTGCAAAGCACTGTGAAGTGGTATATAAGTCTAAATGCTATTGCTATCTGAAGGAGCGGGATGGTAGAGCACTGCTCTAAGAACAAGGCAGCAACTTTCTTCTTTCCCTTTTGTTTTATGCTGGAAAATATTACAAAGAATGGTGTCATGTAACATAACAGTACCCAACATTTTGGACACCAAGGATGGTTTTCCTGTGGTCCAGAGGGGGCATGTCCTCTCCCCCGTTATTTAATATCTACATGAAACCGTTGGGTGAGATCATCCAGAGGCATGGGGTGAGGTATTATCAGTACGCAGATGATACCCAGTTGTACATCTCCACCCCATGTCCAGTCAACGAAGCAGTGGAAGTGATGTGCCGGTGCCTGGAGGCTGGATGGGTGTCAATAGACTCAAACTCAACCCGGATAAGACGGAGTGGCTGTGGGTTCTGCCTCCCAAGGACAATTTCATCTGTCCGTCCATAACCCTGGGGGGGGGATTATTGACCCCCTCAGAGACGGTCCGCAACTTGGGCGTCCTCCTCGATCCACAGCTCACATTAGAGCAGTGTTTTTCAACCAGTGTGCCGTGGCACACTGGTGTGCCGTGAGACATGGTCAGGTGTGCCGTGAAGCTCAGAGAGAGAAAGCAAGAGAGAGAGAGAAAGCAAGAAAGAAGAGAATGAGAGAGCAAGAGAGAGAGAGAAAGAAAGCAAGAGAGAGAAAGCAAGAAAGAGAGAGAGAAAGCAATAGAGAGAAAGCAAGAAAGAGAGAAAGAAAGCAAGAAAGAAGAGAATGAGAGAGAGAGCAAGAGAGAGAGAGCAAGAGGGAGAGAAAGAAAGAGAGAGAGAAAGAGAGGGAGGAAAGGTGGGAGAGAGAAAGACAGAGGGAGGGAGAGAGAAAGAACAAAAAAGAGGAAGGAAGAGAGAAAGAAAGGGATGGAGAGAGAAAAAAGAAAGGGAGAGAAAGAGGGAGGGAGAGAGAGAGAAATAGAGCGAAAGGGAGGAAGAGAGAGAATTTTTTTGCCCAAACTTTTTTTACCCCCACCCCCCAGCTCAATGTGCCCCATGGTTTTGTAAATGTAAAAAATGTACTGCGGCTCAAAAAAGGTTGAAAATCACTGCATTAGAGAACCATCTTTCAGCTGTTGCGAGGGGGACGTTTGCCCAGGTTCGCCTGGTGCACCAGTTGCGGCCCTATCTGGACCGGGACTCACTGCTCACAGTCACTCATGCCCTCATCACCTCGAGATTCGACTACTGTAACGCTCTCTACATGGGGCTACCCTTGAAAAGTGTTCGGAAATTTCAGATCGTGCAGAATGCAGCTGAGAGAGCAATCATGGGCTTCCCCAGGTATGCCCATGTCACTCCAACACTCCGCAGTCTGCATTGGTTGCCGATCAATTTCCGGTCACAATTCAAAGTGTTGGTTATGACCTATAAAGCCCTTCATGGCATCGGACCAGAATATCTCCGGGACCGCCTTCTGCCACACAAATCCCAGTGACCGATTAGGTCCCACAAAGTTGACCTTCTCCGGGTCCCGTCGACTAAACAATGTCGTCTGGCGGACCCCAGGGAAAGAGCCTTCTCTGTGGCGGCCCCGACTCTCTGGAACCAGCTCTCCCCAGAGATTAGAACTGCCCCCATCTTCCTTGCCTTCCGTAAACTCCTTAAAACTCACCTCTGCCGTCAGGCATGGGGGAATTGAGGCATTCCCCCTCCCTCCCCCGGGCCTATATAATTTATGTATGGTGTGTCTGTGTGTATGTCTGGTTTAATCATGGGTTTTTAAAATGTTTTTTAAATTTATTAGATTTGTTATGAATTGTCTTATTGTATGCTGTGAGCCGCCCCGAGTCTACGGAGAGGGGCAGCATACAAATCTAATAAATAATAATAATAATAATCCAACAGGTAGGACTTCACTTGTGTTAGTGGCCCGATTTCTGGCATGCCAAACCCCAGTGCTGGTCCACAAGGGGTGGAGACCCCTGAGATAACACAAAGCTGTTTTAGACTTGATGAAACAGGCCTCTTGCGTGTCTATTCAGTTTTTAACTTCTACTAAGTTCAATGCGCCTTACTTCCAGATGACCGAGCCTAGGACTGCAAATGAAGCCGAGGCCAAAGCAATAGTGCACCTATGCATTCTGAAGTTTTTTGCTCATTTATGCATTTTGCATGAGGTATCAGTCAGGCTAAGTTTATTTCAAGCAGGGTTGCTCTGCAGAAACTAATAAATATTTATCCCAGGCTATTATTTTGAAAAAGTGCCCTTCCAAAATATTTTTTTTTTTAAACCAGGAGAATATAATGCAATTTTTTTTTTGAAGGGCAAAAAGTGGTTGCTGGTAAAGTTTTCAAGGCAAAAATCATAATGCAGTGATAGCAGTGTGCTTTTTAAAGACGTTATTAAATTACATATATCATAAACATTTATGAAATTCCTCATACAAGATCACTCCAAGGAGGATGATAAACAAATCAGCATTTGTGCACAACGAGGGCAAAATGTATAATTTCCCCAAAAGAGACTGTAAATATATTAACAGTTAGAGAAAGCAAAGCACTCACATAAATTCATATTACAGTAAAATCCTATGTAACGTTACATTATTAGTTTAGTCTAATACTTTGCTTCTCCAAATTCAAACTGTGGTGGGGTTTTGTTTGTTTGTTTTGTTTTGCTTTTAAAAAACATCTAAGCACTCCTTTATATTGAAATCCAATGCTTCCTTGCATCCTTTTTCTCACTAATTGGCAATGACAGAAACTGAAATGTCAAACTGGTTCATTTAAAAGCCATTTTTCACCTTTCCGATATATTTTAATGACTGTTTTTTTTTAAAAAAAAGTATGTAGATTTGTAGCTTTATTGTGGCAAAAAAAGAAGTCTGCAGTCAAAAGACTACTATACTGTATATAATGTATGAATTATATCTTTATTCTGGAAGAAAGGAAACAATGAACAACAACAACAAAATGCAGACAGCCCAAGATGTATTCAGGCATTAAATGTCCTCAGGTTTGGAATTGCATGAGTACAGAATAGGGATGTGGCTTTGGGCTTCATTGACTATGCTATACCTGGGTTGCCTGACCCATTACTCTCCATAAATTTGAAGGTTTCCAACGCAATTTGGAATTCAACGCAATCAGGGTTCTTAATCATGCAGGGTGTCTGTCTATATTACTACATGGAAGGCCAAATGGTAGGAAGCGAGGCTGAGGCAGAACCAGCCAATGCAGTCACATTTTATTCTATGCATTTTTAATCAAACTTGAATTAGGGCTGTAGTCTGGCATTTCCATACCAACACTCAAATTAGTTTTGCACAGGGACGTTGCAAATAAGACTGCTGGAGTTCAGAGCTTTTTAGACTCCCTACTTAGCGTTCATTTTTCTATATGTATGCTTACCCAGGGCATTGAGTGAGAACAGGAGGCATTGGAGATAAATGACACCGTTAATCTGTTCCTTTTTCTCTGCAAGTTAGCAAAAACTTCAGAAGAAAAGGATTTAGGGGTAGTGATTTCTGACAGTCTCAAAATGGGTGAACAGTGCAGTCAGGCAGTAGGGAAAGCAAGTAGGATGCTTGGCTGCATAGCTAGAGGTATAACAAGCAGGAAGAGGGAGATTATGATCCCGCTATATAGAGTGCTGGTGAGACCACATTTGGAATACTGTGTTCAGTTCTGGAGACCTCACCTACAAAAAGATATTGACAAAATTGAACGGGTCCAAAGACGGGCTACAAGAATGGTGGAAGGTCTTAAGCATAAAACGTATCGGGAAAGACTTAATGAACTCATTCTGTATAGTCTGGAGGACAGAAGGGAAAGGGGGGACACGATCGAAACATTTAAATATGTTAAAGGGTTAAATAAGGTCCAGGAGGGAAGTGTTTTTAATAGGAAAGTGAACACAAGAACAAGGGGACACAATCTGAAGTTAGTTGGGGGGAAGATCAAAAGCAACATGAGAAAATATTATTTTACTGAAAGAGTAGTAGATCCTTGGAACAAACTTCCAGCAGACGTGGTAGATAAATCCACAGGAACTGAATTTAAACATGCCTGGGACAAACATATATCCATCCTATGATAAAATACAGAAAATAGTATAAGGGCAGACTAGATGGATCATGAGGTCTTTTTCTGCAGTCAGTCTTCTATGTTTCTATGTTTCTAAGTAAATGGGAGTTTTGTCCCAGGCCATCATCCACATGGTAGCTATTCTATGTTAACCATTCCAGATTATGGCTGACAGAATCACATAAAAGGATCCCTATCTTTGCTCTATCCTGGTATTTTTCAACCTTGGCTACTTTAGGGTGCTGGCTCGGGCATCCTGGGAAATGAAGCCCACACACCTTTCACTCTCGCCAAAGCTGAAAACTACTAATGGATTGCCGCCAAAGTCCTCTGGACTCTCATTTCCAACTTTTCCTTCAATGCTTTTTGCACCATGAGGCCTTACACCATTTTATTTGTGCATTTGTCTTTGTCAACTCAAGGATGAGTTTCGCAGACAACTGGCTAAAAGACATCACACTTCAAGTACCTTAATCATAAATGCTAATTTGACAGCTGCATTAACTTGGAAGTTAATTTGCAACTGTAGATTTTAACACCAAAGCTGAAAATTTGATTCCATCTTTAGCATAACGAGTGTGTTCCCCCTCCCTCCTGCCATGAAGAAATTATGACAAAGACTCACACAATTCCCCCTCCGTGCAAATCTGCACATCACTTTGCAGAAAATAGTTAAGGGGGAGAGATGGAGTTTTTCATTCCTTTCATGTTCCTTTTATTCTGACCATTCAGCAACTTCTGTGTCCAACTCACAAGGTCTTGGAAATAAAAGCCTTATCCAGAGATGGACAAGAAGATTATTATTATTTATTAGATTTCTATGCCACCCCTCTCCGAAGACTCAGAGAACAGGGCACCTACTCAATTCTGTCTGATGTTCTATCATCCTTGCTCTCTGAAGCTCTTCTTACTTCCATCTGTCCGTCCATTACCCTGGGGGGGGGGAACTATTGACCCCCTCAGAGAGGGTGCGCAACTTGGGCGTCCTCCTCGATCCACAGCTGACATTGGAACATCATCTTTCGGCTGTGGCGAGGAAGGCGCTTGCCCAGGTTCGCCTGGTGCACCAGTTGCGGCCCTATTTGGACAGGGAATCATTGCTCACGGTCACTCATGCCCTTATCACCTTGAGGTTCGATTACTGCAACGCTCTCTACATGGGGCTACCTTTGAAAAGTGTTCGGAAACTCCAGATCTTGCAGAACACAGCTGCGAGAGCCATCGTGGGGCTTCCCAGATTCGCCCACGTATCTACAACACTCCGTGGCCTGCATTGGCTGCCGATCAGTTTCCGGTCTCAATTCAAAGTGTTGGTTATGACTTTTAAAGCCCTACATGGCATTGGATCAGAATACCTCCGGAACCGCCTGCTACCGCACGAATCCCAGTGGCCGATAAGGTCCCACAGAGTTGGCCCCCTCCGGGTCCCGTCGACTAAACAATGTCATCTGGCGGGCCCCAAGGGAAGAGCCTTCTCTGTGGCGGCCCCGGCCCTCTGGAATCAACTCCCCCCGGAGATTAGAACTGCTCCCACCCTCCTTGTCTTCCGTAAACTACTTAAGACCCATCTATACCGCCAGGCATGGGGGATTTGAGACACCTTTCCCCCAGGCTTATTATAATTTATGTTTTGGTATGTATGTGCTGTTTGGTTTTAATTATGATAGGGTTTTTAGTTTTTTTAATATTAGATTTGTGCCTGTATAATACTGTTTTTATCGTTGTTGTGAGCCGCCCCAAGTCTTCGGAGAGGGGCGGCATACAAATCTAATAAATTATTATTATTATTATTATTATTATTATTATTATTATTATTATTATTATTATTATTCTATTATAGGTTCATCATGCCACTTTACAAACCTGCCATAAAAGATTGTTCCCTGCAAGCTTAACTTTATACCTACAAACTTTGTTCTGTGAGAGTTAAATCAGTGAACCAAGGAAAAGTCTGCCCACCTGCGACAATTAATTTTAGGCCTATGTAGGTTAAACTGAATATATACTGGATTATAAACAGTTGGCATCCTTCTGCTGACAATGGCTTTTTGATCTTATGGCAGTTTCTGACAGTAGCATAGAGATGGAAATAAATATCGGGATGTGCCTAAATGGTGATCCTTCCCTTCTCAGTGCAACAACACCCAATTATTCAGGTCCTTTAGAACAAACACTGGGGGAAACTAAGTAAGTTGGAGAGGCGACAGGGAGATAAAACATAATCGTTCCTGAGATAAAAGCTTTCCCTTCAGGGGATAAAGAATTTTATTCAAGGGTACCAGTTGAATACAACTCAGCATGGCTTATTATTTTAAAGAAACACACACACTCTTTTTCATCTTCTAAATACCAAATGGAAAATATCTCTTTCTATCCCTATCTTTCTACCTATCTCCCCTCTACGGCCTCCTTTTGCAGCAAAACCAATCCATGCAAAGCTAACACAGACAAATACTTATCTACAGATATTTGATCCTTCCAATTGTTATTGATTTTTTTAAAAAGTCATGCAATTTCTCTCCAAAAAATAAAACTAATAATCCTTTGAAGGAAACAAATAGTGGTGTCCAAATGTACTGTCTGGAAAAAAAAATAGAACACTCTAAATCAATCTAGGTCAGTGATGGTGAACCTTTTTCCCCCTCAGGTGCTGAAAGCGCATGTGTGTGTGCACTATTGTGCATGCGCAAGTGCCCACACCCATAATTCAATGCCTAGGGAGGGCGAAAATGGCCGCCTCTGCCCCTCTGGAGGCTGGAAATGGCCCGTTCCCCAACTTCTAGTGGGCCCATTTTTTGCTCTCCCCAGGCTCCAGAAGCTTCCCTGGAGCTCGAGGTAGTGAAAATGTCCTCTCCCACTTCCCAGAGGCACTCTGGAAGTTGAAAATGCCCTCCCAGAGCTCTGTGTGAGCTGAAAATCAGCTGGCTGGCGCATACATGCATGCTGGAGCTGAGCTAGGGCCATGGCTCAGGTGCCAGCAGATATGGCTCCGCATGCCACCTGTGGCACGCCTGCCATAGGTTCACCATCATTGATCTAGATTGTTAAATGATTGAGGACATCCATGACCTTTAAATGTGAAAAACGACACCTACTTATGGATGGTCAAATCTCAGAGTCAGGTGTTAATTTTGGAAGAAGCTGTAGAGTTTCTGTCCAAAATGAGTCTTTCTTCAAATTAGCAGATTATATGTACTTAACCAATAACAAAGATGAGAAATGGTAGTAGCACTATATTTCACAAAATTTACTTATTGTTTAGACTTAAACATATAGAACTGTATTTTACGATGTAGGTGATATATTTTGAATAGTTTCTTTTATTATTATTATTTCTTTTATTTATTTATTTATTTATTTATTAGATTTGTATGCCGCCCCTCTCCGAAGACTCGGGGCGGCTAACAACAATAAAAAAGACAATGTAAACAAATCTAATATTAAAAATAATCTAAAAAACCCCAATTTAAAGAACCAATCATACATACAAGCATACCATGTTTAAATTCTATAAGCCTAGGGGGAAGGGAAAAATTTCAATTCCCCCATGCCTGACGACAGAGGTGGGTTTTCAGGAGCTTGCGAAAGGCAAGGAGGGTGGGGGCAACTCTGATATCTGGGGGGAGCTGGTTCCAGAGGGTCGGGGTTGCCACAGAGAAGGCTCTTCTCCTGGGTCCCGCCAAACGACATTGTTTAGTCGACGGGACCCGGAGAAGGCCAACTCTGTGGGACCTAACCGGTCACTGGGATTCGTTATTCTTTTATTAAAAATTAAAAATTTTAATTAGCTATATGATATAAGATTAAAATTTAGATAAAAGAGATGTTATTATTCTTTACATTGTTGTAACCTTTTGTAGTAAGATGGTGAGGGAAAAATTTTAATTTAGAATTTTAAGAATTGCTAATATTGTATAAAATTAATAGAAATAATAATAAAAAAAGAAAAGTTTGTATATGATTGATTTTAAGCATTGTTATTGTGTTTATAACTATATATTGTTTTATTTTATGGTGGAGAAAAAATAAAAAATCTTACATGGAAAAAACAAAACAAAAACAAATATGAATACTTGAAGTTCCAAATAGAAATTCTTATAAGCTACTTTATAAATAGGCAGCAAAACACTACACCCGCTTGCATTGATGATGTTGCCTAGTTGGATAATGAAATGTCTGCAAGCAACCAACCAAGCTCGGAGAGTACCAAGAAGTGCATAGAGTTTAATGAAAAGTAACTATCAATGGATAATAGTAGTTCAAGGGAGAATAATGTAGGACATTTGATAGAATAGTCCAGTTGAATAAAGAAAATAGGTCCTAGCTTTTAGAAGAATCTACTCTTTTTTTTCCAATTAGTGTTCCATGAATGAATAACCAGCACCATCCTTATACAAACAGAAAGATCAAGCAAGTGACTGAATAATTATCACACAATAAATTTATGAATAAAGCACCTAACAAAATTCATCAAACCATTATAAGCCAGGAGTCCCAACAAATCAACTTATCTTTAATTAATACAAAGTCAGCGAAGCAGTGGAAGTGATGTGCCGGTGCCTGGAGGCTGTTGGGGTCTGGATGGGTGTCAACAGACTCAAGCTCAACCCGGATAAGACGGAGTGGCTGTGGGTTTTGCCTCCCAAGGACAATTCCAGCTGTCCGTCCATCACCCTGGGGGGGGAGTCACTAACCCCCTCAGAGAGGGTTCGCAACTTGGGCGTCCTCCTCGATCCACAGTTCACATTAGAGAAACATCTTTCAGCTGTGGTGAGGAGGGCGTTTGCCCAGGTTCGCCTGGTGCATCAGTTGCGGCCCTATTTGGACCGGGAGTCACTGCTCACAGTCACTCATGCCCTCATCACCTCGAGGCTCGACTACTGTAATGCTCTCTACATGGGGCTACCTTTGAAAAGTGTTCGGAAACTTCAGATCGTGCAGAATGCAGCTGCGAGAGCTATCATGGGCTTTCCTAAATATGCCCATGTCACACCAACACTCCGCAGTCTGCATTGGTTGCCGATCAGTTTCCGGTCACAATTCAAAGTGTTGGTTATGACCTATAAAGCCCTTCATGGCACCGGACCAGAATATCTCCGGGACCGCCTTCTGCCGCACGAATCCCAGCGACCAGTTAGGTCCCACAGAGTTGGCCTTCTCCGGGTCCCATCAACTAAACAATGTCGTTTGGCAGGACCCAGGGGAAGAGCCTTCTCTGTGGCGGCCCCGACCCTTTGGAACCAACTCCCCCCAGATATCAGAGTTGCCCCCACCCTCCTAGCCTTTTGTAAGCTCCTTAAAACCCACCTCTGTCGTCAGGCATGGGGGAATTGACTTTTCCCCTCCCCCTAGGCTTATAAAATGTATGCATGGTACGCTAGTATGTATGATTGCTTTTAAATTGGGATTTTTAAATTAACTTAAATATTAGATTTGTTTTACATTGTGTTGTTATTGCTGTGAGCTGCCCCGAGTCTGTGGAGAGGGGCGGCATACAAATCTGATTAATAAATAATAAATGATTAATAAATAAATAATAAATCCAGACCATGGCTTATGAATGAAATTACTACAAGGACTGAGCATGTACAATAAGGGCACAGAACTAAAAAGAATTATAAGAGGAGCATTTGAGACTTCAGTACCATGTCTAAATTTTGATTAACATAATTGATTTTTAAAACATAAAATGACAGTGTCCTACAAGAATTAGCATTTAATAAAAATCAGCAACAAACACTAATTCATGATCAGTTAAGGATATCCAGAATATCATCATCTCAAAATGTAAAAATGCAGAATTGCCATATTTGGCCTCGGAAAAAGGAATATATTTTTCTAATATAAATAAAATAGTGCGATATAATCTCCTGCAAAATTAATATATAACTAAAGGAGGAAAATGATATTTCTTTCTATTCTGCCTTTATTATTTTTAGAAATAACTTGAGGCAGAAAATATATGCAACATACTTCTTCCTTCTATTTTCCTCATAAGTAACAATTATGTGAGGTGGGTTGAGCTGAGAGACAATGACTGGTGCAAACTCATCCAGATGGAACTCATGGCTATGTTGGGACTTGAACTCAAAGTCTCCTAATTTCTAGCCTGATGCCTTAACCATTAGACCAAACATTTCAGACCATTTATTTATAACTTTTAATTTGTTTATTAATATGCTTGATGAGCCAACTTGGCTATGTAATGAAAACAATGTAATGAAAAATTAAAAGTTCTGAAATGTTCTGAAATGTTTGAGATAGAATCTTCTATTTTCAATAAACTCCGATATATAGATAGATAGATAGATAGATAGATAGATAGATAGATAGATAGATAAAGATAGATAGATAGATAGATATAGATAGATAGATAGATAGATAGATAGATAGATAGATAGATAGATAGATAGATAGATAGATAGATAGATAGATAGATCTACAGACCCCTTCCATAAACTGGACTGTTTCAATTTCTCCCTTCAGAATACCACTAGAGGACATTGCATGCCCAAACAATTAGCCACAAAAACAGTATCTTTCCCCAGGCCATCACTCTGCTAAACACCTAATTCCCATAGCGTTGTCTATGCACTAGGATATCTAACTAGGTGGCAGGGTTGTATTATTATTATTATCCTTTGCATCTTTCCTATTATCTACTCCTATTGGTATTTTATGACTATGCTTTGTTGGTTGTATCTTATGGTTTATGATTGTATCTCATGATTTATCACTTGTTGCTTATTTGTATACAGAGAGCTTATGCAGCAGACACAAATTACTTGTGTGTCCAATCACAATTGGCCAATAAAGAATATGCTGTTCTATATTCTATTCTACTTCTTTTTCCTGACTATAAATCAACATTTGTGTTCTGGGCCGTATTACTTAGTTTTCAATTAGTCAAATGTATACACTTGGCTTACAATTACACAACAAGGTACCCAGAAATAGAATATGGTCTACCTTGATAACTTCCATGATTTCCTGTCTTTCTTCACTAGCAAAGAGTAGCTGGTTGGTGGCTCCTCGGTCATCATGTTTAAAGCCATCCTCTTCCACGTAAGGAATGAGCTGCTATAAATATGGGAAAAAGTCCTATATTAAGATCTGGGGTGAGAAGCTATGTTATCATAATATGTTAATTATGGTAAACGAATGTTAACTTATCTGAGCATTCTTTCTATATATGCTGCGAAAGAGTCCAAGCATGGGTTATCTTCTCATCTGATTGGTCAGGGATTGAGTTACAAATTATTTGGCCACGCCTCTTCCTCTGGCCGAGCTCCAGGTTTTTTTTAATGAAGACCCAGATCTGGAGAAGACAGAGATCATCCGATACACCTGGACCATACCAGAACTAGGGTGGGGTTGGACTCTCCCACAGCGCACATAGTTCAGGTAAGACAATGTTTATTCTCCTGTGTGCTGCTATGGAGAGTCCAAGCATGAGATATACCCAAGCTAAATCGATGTCAGACTGGAAATAGATTGGTCCAAGGTCCCCTCAATGGTAGAACCCATTGCAACACTCGCCCCCCAAACGCCGCATCCGCCGAGGTGAACATGTCCAGTTTATAATTCACCTCACAAATGGCGAAGACCATGTGGCCACTCTACAAATCTCAAGGATAGAGGCCTGCATTGCGCATGCTGCCCTGGTGACCGCACTCCTGGTCAAGTGTGCTGTGATGTGATGAGAAGGGGGCCAGGCATGATGCTCACAGGCCAACCTGATGCAGGCCTTCAGCCAACAATCGATCTTCTGTCCCAGTACTGTACTCACTATGCTTCACAGGAACTGTGAATTAGGAAATAGCAAGGATAGCAACAGCGGCAGCAATGGCCAGAAACAGAAGGAACAGCCAAAACCAAAAGTCGTTTTAGTGTGAGACTGTTAATACTTATAGCAGAAAATACTTATAGCAGAAAATGCTGACTGCCTCACGACTTCCAGCCGGCAATAGTCACATACGTGGAACAGACTGGGATCTGCCAAAAGCCCCTCTCTCTTCAAAAAGGATATCTGTGCAAATCTCCTTTAAATACTTGCCACGCCCCTCCTGGGCTTTGAGCCGATTGGAGCTGCAGCCAGAAATAAAACACTCACAAAATGGCTGCCCACAGAGATCCAAGTCGAAAAGGTTGCCTCCCTTCGGAGATTTAACGAGGCAGCCAATCAGGAGGCTTTGAAGCCAAAAGCTGCTCAGAGGTCTTCTTGCAAGCAAGATATTGAAGGCAAGACACATGGCAATGGCAGCTAAACTGTGATCCGAACATCGCGCTAGGCGTCTCTCACAAACACTCCAGGCACTTCCAGCCAAATTTCAAATTTCCTACTCTTTCTTTTGTTTTTTAAAAAAATCCAATTAACTGAATTAAATCCAATGAATTGAAATTAATCAGGAGCAACTCAATTTGCCTCCCTTCAAGTTGACTGAGTTGAAAAAACAGGAGCTCGGCTGGAGGAAGAGGTATGGCCAAAGAATCTGCAACTCATTCCCTGGCCAATCAGATGAGAAGATAACCCATGCTTGGATTCTCCATAGCAGTGCACAGGAGAATATGAAATTACAGAAATGTTTCTTTTTCTAACAGCCCTTATATTATACAATCTGTTTTGGGACATTTTCAAGAAATTTAAGATGTCTCAAAGCAATAAAAATATACTTTGCCTTTTACCAACTTGCAAACTCTTTAAAACGTTTTTCAACCGCGATCAAAAGGCATAAGCAGAAAATATATTAAGTTTTACCATCTGGAAATCATGATGGATACCGTATGTAAACTGATCTGGATCTTCTGGCAGATCCTTCAGTAATCTGTAGTACATTAGCTCTCAGTAGTTTTACACTAAGAGCAATACAATAATTTCCCCTCTCTTTGTTGTAGCAATTGAGAAACCATGAAGTAAAGCAGGAGAGTATTTTTGCAGAGGGAATTATTTGTAAACTCTTGTTTTAATGAACCTCAGCTGAGTGGACTTCAGATATAGTGGACAAAGATTTCATTTGGGCTTCATCCCATTTAACAGACAAATGTCTATTAAATTGAGGATTTGTCTACTAAATTGAAGTTTTAGTGCTAATGGTGCTATGCGCTTCAGTTAGGTAATTATGCAAACAATATAAATGGATGTAAACAAGATAAATTTGAACTTTACAGACATTTGTATTTAATGGAACCCTTCCTTCTCCAATGATCCATTATGTCAAGGTTTTTCAGTATTGGTACTTATTACTAGCATTTGGGTGTATCCATTCTAATCCAGGTTTCACATGGAAAATTTCAGGATTTTAGAATAAATGAGATTTTGAAACAGATTAATCAGCTTCCCTCTTCTTCTGGACTGGATGATTTGTCTCTGTCTCCCCTCCCCATTTCACTTACCTCTATTGGAATAGGTTCAAGTCCTGCACAATTTTCATTGCACTTATCGTATACCAATCTCAGTTTCCGAAACAGTATAGAGAGTTGGCGCAGATGTTCTTGCAGCTTTCCCAGTCTGTCTTGATATGTACCCGTATGATAAGTGACACCATTTGGAAGCTGGAATATTCAAATATTTAACAGCAAGAAATCAAATTTTAGCCATTGTTGATAATATGCAATGACAAACAACAACAACAACAACCCTCATTCATTTCTTCCACAAGCATGAAAAGTTTTTAACAAAAACTTTGTTAGTTTCCAATGCTATTTGAGCTTCATTCCATTTATTTAGAGCAAATGTTATCCAATGTCTATACAGTACTGCCTTCACTGAAGCATATAACAAAAGAAGAAAAAAACAGAGAGAACTTACATACCTACTATTATCAATTTATAAATCATTTACCTATATTTTAACTAGAATATGCAATTGGTCTGTTTTCTTTATAGCAGCACATTTTGTCTAAAAAAAATCTTGAACTCAAAACAAATCCTCTCCAAAGACAGATTAATTAGAAAAGAATTATCTGCCTCCTTTACTATATTTTTAGTGAAGCTAAGATTCTCCCATTTTAAAAGTAAATTATCTAGGGAGAAAGGCAGATAAATCGTTAAAGCAGTTATTTTTAATGAAAATATGTAGGAGGCAAAGGAGTTCTTTTTCTGAATGCTAAAGTTGTTTTTGCTTACATATATTTTACTATGCACTTTTTTCAATTTAATTCAGGTTTTTTACAAGAGATGAGAATAGCATTATTTCACCAGGTGATTCCTTACCTGCATATTTCTTAACAGCTGGAAAATTTCCATAGTGCGGAATACAATGTCCTGCACAGTCTCTTGACCAATGCGACACAACGAAGCTGTGTTCACTTCTCGTGCAGCCTGACCCTGTGGTCCAGAAAATGGACCAGGAGGCAATCCTGGCCCTGCTAGAGGCGGTGTAGACATCCTAAAATGTAAAAAAATCAAACTATTAAATAGAAAAAAAGGAAAATGGATGTCAAAGTATACATAAATCTGCTGGATACAGATGTTTAATATGCTGATGATTTGTTATTGACATATTAAAGTTAAATTACATTGGAGTCCTCCATCTACAAATTAATGCCACACTCAAAACCTTACATTTCACACATTTGTAAGACTACAGAGGCAGAAGTTTTGGGCATATAACTGATCAGTGCAGGAGTCCTTAAAGAAACAAAGACAGCAGTTCAATTTCTGCATAAACATGCTGAGCTCCCTTTAGAGTTGTGCGTTTTATCATGTCGCCATGCAGCTAGGCATATGTAAATATTATTCTTATTATTTGTTATTTAGAAAAGTGCATTCTTTCTCCCTAGATTACTTTTGCACATCCTCGCTCACAACAGCAGACTCCCTTGCCCTGTTCCTATATAAACTAACCGCTACACCAAGCCAAACTTTAAAAAGCTGCTTGAAGACGACTTAAAACCAATTCAGGAGAATCCATATCTTTTAGTCTTGAAAGTTTGGGGAGCTGACTTTCCAGAACTTTCGCCAGACCAGTCCTTGAATACAGTAAATCTGTCTGGAACTCGCACCACATTTTCTCTCTCATTAGTATCATGTATATAAACATTGTTATATCTTTGTATACTACCAATAGGTACTTGGCAGAATAAATAAATAAATAAAATAGACATCCTTGGCTTCCTAAAACCTCTGCTTTGTTGGTAACCTATTGTTGGATCCGCTTCCTTTATGTTCCCATAAACCCAGGGTTGAAAGGGATCTTGAAGGATTTCTAGTCCATCCCATTTTGCATAAATAGCTCCTCAGGTTGGAGCATCCACAACTTCAGGTGGCATTTTACCAGGATCAAATAAATACTGTACATCAGACTGGCATTCGGGACCTTTAACTTGCTTTCAGAAGTTGTGAATGCCCCAACACTGGAAGTTTTTAAGCAGATGTTGCATAAACATCTGTCTGAAGTAGTGCAGGGGGGTTGGACTAGAAGACCTCCAAGGTCCCTTCCAACTCTGTTGTTTTTATTATTATTAATTTGCTCAGTTCCAAAGGGACGGAAGCCTGAAATATCTGTCCATTAATTACAGATTTTCCTTTTTAAAAAAAAAATCAAACAAACCCAAAACTCCCACAAATGAAACCACTCATCTTTTGGGGGCAGTCTGCCAAACGTCCCCAGTCTCAGGCACAAAAACCGTGTCTTTATTAACATGCAAAACGTTTACAATCCCAGCCTTCTTTCGCCCGATAACTTGCAGGGACACAGGACTCACATTCCCAGCCACTGGACCGGGATTGCTGAAGGAGGTAGTCCAACTGTTCCCGGGGAGTGAAAGAGAACGATAGACACGAGAATACCTAGCCGTCGTGGTCCAAGTAACAGCGGCCTCTTTATGTCCCGTCCAGGGTAATGGGCTCTTTCCCCCTCCCCTCCCCGGTCGTCGGCGTCTCCCTCCTCCCGACGCGCAAACCTGCGTCGATTTCAAACGGCGGGGCGTGATGACGTCACGCGGTAAGGACTCTTGGCAATGGATGCCTTCTGTGCATCGCCAGGGCGGTGCCATTTTCTCTCCACCGTACAGGGACTCCTTCTCCACCCCCGCCCCCCTCGGAAGAAAGCGGCCCGCGCCGAGTTATTTCCCTCGGAGTTTCGGTTGCGTTTTGATGGGGAGGAGTACTGTCACCCATTGTCCCCAGCCAATATAATTCCAATTCCCTTTCGTTCTTCCCCTCCCCCTCTTTTCCCCTTTGCTGCTCGTTCTCCCTCCATGGCGCAAAATCAAGAGGAAAAAATACTTTTTTTTAGTTTTGTTCTATAGCTTGTATGCAAAATGCAGCTTTTTTCTTTTTGTTGTCGAGGTTGAATTAGAAGCTGAAGAATAGCGGGGAAAGCTCAACAGGATTAATGCGGGTTGCCTTTAATTTAGTGCTTTTCAAATCTGGCTGCTTTAAGATGAGTGGACTCCAACTCCCAGAATTCCCCAGGTAGCGGAATTCTGGGAGTTGAAGTCCACCCATCTTAAAACAGCTAGACTTGAGAAATAGCAATAGCTCTGAACACCACTTCATAGTGTTTTACTTCCCTTTCTAAGCAGTTTACAGAGTCAGCAACAATCTGGGTTGTAATTTTACCGACCTCGGAAGGATGGAAGGCCGGGTCATCCTTGATCCAGTTAGGCTCAAAAGGAATCAAATTCCTGACAGTGATGGCCATATATTGAATGCAATGCAGAGAGGTTTCTGGATAGGAGATGAACTGGGTCTGCTTCGTTGAAGAGATACCACAGTTTTAAGATATATTCAGGAAGGGATGAAAAGTATTTGATCCAGGTATATTTATAAATGAAAAGACAACAGCCATTGCGAACTCCGGAACGCCTCTACTTAAGAAATTTTCTAGATAAGAATCGGGTGTTCAAGATTTTTTTGCCTCTTCTCAAGAACCATTTTCCACTTACAAACCCAAGCCTCCGAAACTATAACTGGAAAAGGCAGGGAGAAGCCTCTGTGGGGCCTTTCTAGGAATCTCCTGGGAGGAAACAGTACTGGAAAAGGTGGGGAGAAGCCTCCGTGGGGCCTCTCTAGGAATTTCCTGGGAGGAAACAGGGTCTCTCCATCCTCCCTGTGGTTTTCCCAATCGCACGCATTATTTGCTTTTACATTGATTGCTATGGGAAAAATTGTTTTTTCTTACAAACTTTTCTAGT
This sequence comes from Erythrolamprus reginae, assembly GCF_031021105.1. Classification (NCBI taxonomy): domain Eukaryota; kingdom Metazoa; phylum Chordata; class Lepidosauria; order Squamata; family Dipsadidae; genus Erythrolamprus; species Erythrolamprus reginae. The sequence continues at coordinate 238,138,140 of NC_091952.1, read as the reverse complement.
TATGAACCTGGTCACGGAGGGAATTAAGTTCGTAAGTAGAGGAACTAAATGTATGTACATACATACATACATACATACATACATACATGCACATACATTTATAGACTGCTCTTCCCCAGTAGACTCAGGGTGGCATACAAGATAAAATAATACAATTTTAAAAACTCAAACGTAAAAGGAAGTATTAAGACAGTACAAAATTTAAAATCTCAAACTTAAAAACCATTCAACAAGAAATCATACCTCAACCATGCCATTGGCCGGAGCTGAGAGTTCGCACTCAACAGCCCCAGGCCTGCCAGCAAAGACTTGTTTTTAAGGCCTTTCAAAAGGCCAGGAGAGTGTGGGCAGTGTGAATCTCCACGGGGATGGGGGGGAGAGACAGGAAAAAACAAAGAGAGATAGACTGATGGATTTGATAATATACTGATAGATTAGCAATAGCATTTAGATTTATATACCGCTTCACAATGCTTTACAGCCCTCTCTAAGTGGTTTACAGAGAGTAAGCATATTGCCCCCAACAATCTGGCTCCTCATTTTACCAACCTTGGAAGGATGGAAGGCTGAGTCAACCTTGAGCCTACTGAGATTCGATCTGTCAAACTGCTGGCAGATCAGGAGAAGTAGCTTGCAGTACTGTACTCTAACTATTGTACCACCGAAGCTCTTAAATTGATAGATGATTGAAAGATGCATAGATGATATATATAAAATGAAAGATACTTGGGATTCAGTGGTTCTCAACCTGGGGGTCGGGACCCCTTTGGGGGCCAAATGACCGTTTCACAGGGTTCACCTAAGACCATGGGTAATGAATGACAAACTTCCCATGGTGTTAGGAACTAAAGCTTCTATTCTGACGCCTTGGAACATATTTTTACAATCTGACCAATCAGGCGTTTACAGTGGGGGGGGGTCCCTTTGACCTTCCTGCCCATCCGCTTAAAGCTCTGTTGGGAGAATTGGCGCTAGACTTAAGGTTGGGGGTCACCACAACATGAGGAACTGTATTAAAGGATTATGGCATTAGAAAGGTTGGGAACCACTGAGATAGATAGATGGATAGATGGATGGATGGATAGATAGATAGATAGATAGATAGATAGATAGATAGATAGATAGATAGATAGATAGATAGATAGATAGATAGATAGATAGATAATGATGGTAGGTAGGTAGGTAGGTAGGTAGGTAGGTAGGTAGGTAGATAGATAGATAGATAGATAGATAGATAGATAGATAGATAGATAGATAGATAGATAGATAATGATGGTAGGTAGGTAGGTAGATAGATAGATAGATAGATAGATAGATAGATAGATAGATAGATAGATAGATAGAAAAAATAGATAGATAGATAGATAGATAGATAGATAGATAGATAGATAGATAGATGGTAGGTGGGTGGGTGGGTGGGTGGGTAGATAGATAGATAGATAGATAGATAGATAGATAGATAGATAGATAGATAGATAATGATGGTAGGTAGGTAGGTAGGTAGGTAGGTAGGTAGGTAGATAGATAGATAGATAGATAGATAGATAGATAGATAGATAGATAGAAAAATAGATAGATTAGATAGATAGATAGATAGATAGATAGATAGATAGATAGATAGATAGATGGTAGGTAGGTAGGTAGGTAGATAGATAGATAGATAGATAGATAGAAAAAATAGATAGAAAAAATAGATAGAAAAATAGATAGATAGATTAGATAGATAGATAGATAGATAGATGGTAGGTAGGTAGGTAGGTAGGTAGATAGATAGATAGATAGATAGATAGATAGATAGATAGATAGATAGAAAAATAGATAGATAGATAGATAGATAGATAGATAGATAGATAGATAGATAGATAGATAGATAGATAGATAGATTTAAATGTAGCATGAATATAAGTCTAACCGTGATCTGCTCAACCTGCGTGATGTATCTGGGAAACTGGGCCCTGCTAAAGCTCGCACATTTGTCATTGTCAGAGGCAGAGGTGCTTGAAGAAATACAGCATATAATTAGCAATCTGAGTTAGGCTCCTCTTCTGCATGGAAGAATAAACAATGCTAACAAGCATCAGCTGCCAATAGCTGTATCCTGGGCACTTGGTATCACGAAGATGCTTACATTTTGCTACTGAATGGTGTACAGTATTGCCATCTATTAATTCTGAAGAAGTCTCCATCTGGAATGACCCAACTTCAAGGATTTTGCCACTAACACGATGTAGAATTTGCAGTCTTGTACGCATATCCTGGGAATCAATTATTTAGTTCTCATCCATCCTTTTTAAAGGTTAATGCATTGTTTATCTTCCATATTTTCATAGGTATATTTTTGGTACCTTCAAATTGCTCTATAGTTAATTCTGCTCTAACTAAAAGCCTTATATATGTGCTCCTTATTTATTATCTCTATTTTTATCCCTGGTTTGTGTGCATGGGACATCCTCAAACACCTTGTTATGTTTGATGGAGCTTGTAGTCTAATCGAATAAAAAGTTCAAGACCACCCTGAGAATGAGAAGTTCATTTTCTCTTTTTTTTAAAAAAAAAGAAATTTCTCTTAAAAGGAAGACACTTTCCAGAAAAATGGACCATAGGTTTTAGCGCAAGATTAATTCATGACAGATACAAAGCCTTTTCTATAGAATTATAAACTTCAAAAACCATGGGGGTGTGCTAAATTTGAGATACAATATTGAATCCATGCTGTGTGGAGTAATTTATTTCATTAGTCATGCCCTGCAGAACAGGCTATTTCACTCACAAACCCTGCAAAAGGCTTAATTTTTAGGTAATTCTTGAGCAGTTTTTAATGTGCATGTCTAAAAACAGGGAACACTACTTTTTACCTGTGGTGCATTTGGTGGGTAAAGATCTCATATTATTCTAACATTAAAAAGCATCTATAAATATCAAAAGGACTTTAAAACATAGCTGCCAAACACACATTCACACAATTTTCCTTTCTCTCCCTCCCTTCTTCTCCCCCCCCCCCTCTCTCTTATTTTATTGTCTTGCTTTAAAAAACCAAAATCCTGGTTTTAAAATCAAGCTTGCAAGTAAAAGCTTGTGCCCTGTTGTTACTTCTGCTGGAGAGATATTTTTAAATTCACCTGGAATGCTTGAAGATCTTGGATACTGGGTGTCTTGGATTCTTACCAATTTTTGACTGTTTACATTCAATGCTGAAAACACATTTGATCTGTGTGCCATGGCTGTTTGGAAAATAAGGGGAATACCTTCTTTCAGATAATTCTCTGCCTTCTAAAGAACAGCTGCAGGATTTGGGTTAGGCTGTCTAAAGAGAAGAATCATTAGGAGAGATACGATAGCAGTATTCCAGTACTGCCACAAAGAAGAGGGGGTTAAATTATTCTTCAAATCCCCACAGGACAGGACAAGAAACAATGGCTGGAAACTAATCCAAGAGAGAAGCAATCTGGAATTAAGGAGAAAATTCCTAATGGTAAGGACAATTAACCAGTGGATGTTCTGTCGGGCTCTCTGGTAGAATCCTCCCAAAAATTCACAGGTACAAATTTCAGACCCACACACCTTTGAAAATTCAAAACAATGTTCTTTATAATGAAAATTCACTTAAACTAAGCCCTCTTTTGGTATAGCAAAGAGCACTTGTCTCCAAACAAACTGGTAATTTATACAAGTCCTTTATCAGTCCTGTGATACTTAGCTTGCAGCTGTGAGGCAATTCAAAGTCCTTCTTTCACAAAGTGAAACACACTTTGCTCTGGTTTAGTTTCAAAGCAGGGAAAAATCAGCACACAAAAAGTCAGCCAGCAAAGCAGTTACGAAACACAACAATCAGATAATCCTCCACAATGGTCAAACCCACAGGCTGCTATTTATAGCAGCCTCACTAATTACCACAGCCCCACCCAACCACAGGTGGCCTCATTTTCTTTGATAATAATCTCAGTTGTTGTTGCCTATGCATCGCTCTCCGCATGCATGGCTGTATCATTAACTCTTGTTCTGAATCCAAGGAGGAGCTAGATAATTGATCTCCTTCTGAGCTGTCTACCACACTCTCCTCCTCCCTGTCACTCATGTCTTCTTGGTCAGAGGAGCCTTCATCTTCAGATTCCACCGGGGGCAAACCAGGCCTGCAGCATGTGGATGTCTCCCCCACATCCACAGTCCTTGGGGCAGGAGCTGGGCCAGAGCTAACCACAACAGTGGAACAGCTTGCTTCCAGAAATATTGGACGCTCCATCACTGGAAGAGTCCAGACCAGGGGTAGGCAAAGTTGGCTCTTCTATGATGTGTGGACTTCAACTCCCAGAATTCCTGAGCTAGCATGATTGGCTCAGGAATTCTGGGAGTTGAAGTCCATAAGTCATAGGAGAGCCAACTTTGCCTTCCCCTGGTCTAGACGGTCAATTATCTAAAATAGTATAGGTTCTCCTGCTTGAGCAGGGGGCTGGACTAGAAGACTTCCAAGGTCCCTTCCAACTCATTCATTCTATTCTCACAAAGCAGGTGCCCTTACTCCTTGAAATAGGAAGGCTGGAGGTATCAAACCGGAATATTTAGCTCTGGGGATGACCCAACCTTCATTCAAAGATTTGCCCCAGAGTAAGACAATAAATCTCTACAACTATCAGCCAGTATTCAGTAGCTAATGGCAGAAGAGTCCAGGATGAATCTTATATTAAAGTCCTAATAATAAAGATCAGCTGCTATAAGATATAGTAACCCAGTTTGTTAAAATAAACTGCTCAAAAAAAATAAAGGGAACACTCAAATAACACATCCTAGATCTGAATGAATGAAATATTCTCATTGAATACTTTATTTTGTACAAAATTGAATGTGCACAACAGCATGTAAAATTGATTGTATGAACAAGTTATTTCCATAAAGCTCTATCAATCCAATCCATAAAACCCAAAGTCAGAGTTACATTCTTTTCCACATCAAGCATGAAGTTCAGAAGTGGGGGAAACAAAAGTGTTTACCGTATTTTTCAGAATATAAGGCACACCTTTTCCCCACTAAAAGAGGCTGAAAATTTGGGTGTGTCTTATACTCCTAATGTAGCTTTTCTTTCCAGCCCTAATGAGGTGTTAACAATCTTCCTGGCTTGCAGGATTTTTTCATTGCTACTCCAAAGAAGTTTTTTCCCCCAGTCCTAAGTCTTTGCAGGCTTATTTTCATTGTTGCTCCCTCCAACAAAGGTTTTTTTTCAGTCCTAACCAAGGGGATAAAATAATACCCCGAAGCTCACCAAACTAAGGATGCTAGCCAGATGAATACCTGATAGGTAGATTTTCCCACCTATTTTCCTCCCCCAAAACTAAGGTGTGTCTTATACTCCGAAAAATACAATATGTGATACAAATTTAAAATAATCCACTCCAAACTCGACTGCAGGACATATGACTTTAGTAACTGAATAGTTAATGGATGGAACTCACTACCTGACTCTGTAGTTTCATCACCTAACCCCAAAATGTCCAGAGATATTTTACTAGAAGAGCCCTCCACTCTTCCACTTGCAACAGAATATGCTACGTAATTAGATTTACAATCCTAGGTTTAGAAAACTTAGAACTACGTCATCTTAAACATGACCTAAGCATAGCCCATAAAATCATCTGCTACAACGTCCTTCCTGGCAACGAGTACTTCAGCTTAAAGCACAACAACACACGATCACACAACAGATACAAACTTAAAGTAAACCGCTCTAAACCCGACTGCAGGAAATACAACTTTAGTAACCGAGTAGTTGATGCATGGAACTCACTACCTGACTCTGTAATTTCATCACCTAACCCCCAAAGCTTTACCCTTAGACTATCCACTGATGACCTCTCCCGATTCCTAAGGGGCGTGCATAAGTGCCTTCCGCCTGCTGTCCTAATGTTTCTCTATTACTAGTATCATGTATATAAACATTGTTATACCTTTGCATGCTACAAATTTGTACTTGATTAAAAAAACAAACAAACAAACAAACAAACAAATAAGTAAATGTTCTTTTCTTTAATCGAAGTAGTCAGTTTTGCCATTTCCGCCAACCCCATCAACTTTCGCAACCATTCCTTCCATGCTAGGAATCAAAGTGTCCTTCCATTTTTGTGCATACAATACTCTTGCTGATGTCAACATATATACCATGTTTTCCTGAAATAAGACGTACCCCGAAAGTAAGGCATGTCAGAGGTTTTGCAGAATTTGCTAATATAAGGCACCCCCCGAAAATAATGTGTAGTCAAGTTTACATACGGTGGAAAAACATACGGTACCATTCAAAGCTGTTCATAGCAGTACCGTAAAATGTGGCGTCCCCTGCTGGCCCCTTCCATCGCTTTGTACTGTCCAGTACAGCAGACACAGTCTGCTGCTGTCTCACCCCCATTACAGTCTCCACTACAGTGCATAGACTGTAGTTCCTCTGGTGGCCGGAAGTTGCAATAGCGGGAATATACTGTTGTACCATATAAGTGCCGTCGTTTGTGTGTGTGGGTGCCATACTGACAGGTACCGTACCGTAAACAGTGTACCGTACGGTACACTTTCTTTTGGGGTGTCAGCTTTACTGCCTGTGAGTTTGTCTTATTTGAGAAATATAAGGCACCCCCCCCCCCCGAAAATAAGATGTAGCACAACTTTTGGAGCAAAAATTAATATAAGACAGTGTCTTATTTTCGGGGAAACACGGTAGTAACAAAGTTCCAATTTTTCTCTAGTTCTTTTTATGTGAGAGCCCTGAGTCAGGGATGAGTTCCACTTACCTTCTCTATCAGTCCACATCGTAACAGAAATGCGTGTTTTGCCCCCGTCACATTGTGCAAAACATCTGGAAATGACCCTATGCACATGCACAAAAGTCTTTGTGAATGTGCAGAGGGGATTTTTTGCAAACCGCAGTGGTAAATTTCTGTTACCGGTTCTAAAGAACTGGTCCAAACTGGCTGCAACCCACCACTGGCCTAAGTTCAAATATGTGCATATCTATGAACCTGACTGGCTGACAACTTTAGGCCTTTCAGTATCTCTGAGCCCCAAATAACTCACATTTGTGAGTCGTTTCATGGATAAAACAAGAGGCAATGCACATGTATTCTTCTGTCTTGAAATTCAATAAAAAAACAAGGGAAGAAGCTATAACCATAAATATTTCTGATACCAGATGAAACAGCCTTGGCAGCTTCAGCCTTCCCACCTTACTCTGAAAGATGCTAAAATATCTCATACCTTGATTGGATTAGTGTCTGGTCTTCCTTGCTTGATAGCACTACGCCTTGACCTCATTTCAATCCTTTTTTTCATTGTTTGGCAATGAGAAACGTTTAGGGAGGGCAGCAAAGGTGGAAGTAATCAGTTCTATCCTTGCAATTTTAGGAAGGTAGATATTAATCAATTCGAGCAAAAGGTGGGCCGCTATCGTGGCTAGAAATTTTTTAATAGTACAGGTAATCTTTGACTGCCAAACTTACAATGGAGCTCAAAATTTCTGTTTCTAAGCGAGATGGTTCCTAAGTGATTTTTCCCCATTTAACAGCTTTACTTGCCATAGATATTACAGAAATCACTGCTGTTGCAGTGATTAGATTAGATTAGATTTATTGGATTTATATGCCGCCCCTCTCCGCAGACTCGGGGCAGCTCACAACAATAGCAAAAAACAGTCCATAGTGACAAATCCAAGGTCCACCAATCCAATTACAATTTTAAGTTAAGAAATTCATAAAACAATCCCAATATATATAAAAAACAAGCACAAAATCAATCAAACAGCAAAACAACATGGGCAAGGGGGAGATGTTTTAGTTCCCCCATGCCTGACGGCAGAGGTGGGTTTTAAGGAGTTTACGAAAGGCAAGGAGGGTGGGGGCAATCCTAATCTCAGGGAGGAGCTGGTTCCAGAGGGTTGGAGCCACCACAGAGAAGGCTCTTCCCCTGGGTCCCACCAGACGACATTGTTTAGTCGATGGGACCCGAAGAAGGCCGACTCTGTGGGACCTAACCGGTCGCTGGGATTCGTGCGGCAGAAGGCGGTCCCGAAGATATTCTGGTCCGGTGCCATGAAGGGCTTTATAGGTCATAACCAACATTTTGAATTGTGACCGGAAACTGATCGGCAACCAATGCAGACTGCGGAGTGTTGGAGTAATATGGGCATACTTAGAGAGGCCCATGATTGCTCTCGCAGCTGCATTCTGCACGATCTGAAGTGGAACAGCTTGCCTTCCAAAATCATGGGAACTCTATCCCTAGAGGTTTTAAAGAAGGGATTAGAGAGTCACTTATATGAAATGGTGTGGGTCAGTGATGGCGAACCTTTTTGCCCTCAGGTGCCGAAAGAATGTGGGCGTGCACTATTGTGCATGCGCAAGTGCCCACACCCATAATTCAGTGCCTGGGGAGGGCGAAAACAGCTTCCCGCACCCCAGGTGACCGCTGGAGACCAGAAGCAGCCTGTTTCTCAACTTCTGGGGGGTCCAGTAGGCTTATGTTTCGCCCTCCGCAGCCTCCAAGTAGTTCAAATCTTGCCACTGGTTCACGGTTGACTCAGTCTTCCATCCTTCCGAGGTGGGTAAAATTGGGACCCAGATTGTTGGTGGCAATATGCTAATTCTATACACTGTTTAAAGCAGTGTTTTTCAACCAGTGTTCCACGGCACACTAGTGTGCCGTGAGACATGGTCAGGTGTGCCGTGGGGAAATTAAACATGGCCCATACGCCGGATACGGCCTGTGGATGCCATTTATCCGGCCCGTCACCAGCCGCCTCCATCCGAACATAAACATTCCCCGCATAATCCCTCCAGCTATCAGCGACAGGAAGAGTGGAGGTACAAGGAACGCTCACTGACCAATCTCCTTCTAGGATTCATCCCGACCACTAGCGATGAACCAATAGCAGGCCGCCTCTCATCCACACCCAGGAAGGTCCCCGCTCGGGCTGCTGCGCACTTATCATTGTGTGGTCACGGCGAGTAGTTGAAGCTGCTACTCCTCCCCCTGGTCCCCATTTCTAATCCTGATCAGGACTGGAGGTAAATGTTGCCACCACTAGATGAAGCCTCAGCCTCAGCTGGCTATGTCTATCCTGATAGCCTATATAGATATTTGACCTTTTTCTTTTTATAAGAGGCCCCCACAGAAGGTGATATACAATGCATCACAATAACTACATGTATAATATGTACTGTGTTAGAGCGTCATTTTGTGTCATTGTGGTTGGTGGTGTGCCCCAGGATTTTGTAAATGTAAAAAATGTGCCAAGGCTCAAAAAAGGTTGAAAATCATTGGTTTAAAGAAGACTGTAAAAGCACTGTGAAGCGATATATAAGTCTAAATGCTAAATGCTATAAAGGGGCTAGATTTTAAGGAAACTGTAGAGGTGAGCACTGAGAGTTTGAGAAGCTGAAAAGGAAAAGGGAATTTTGCAGAAAACGGAAGCACGCTCAGCTTCTTACCTAAGGAAGAATATGAACTGGTGCTTTGAGCCTGTATGGGCACAGGCAGGAAGGCTAATGTTCAGAATAAGATGACTTTGGCAAGGAATACAAAACATAATAAAAAATCAGGGCTCAGGATATGACTCTTCCCTATCTCAGGTTGAAGATGGGGAAGTGATTAAGGGGAATATGAGAAGGCAATACTACTTAACATATTCTTTGCCTCTGATTTCTCTCAAGAGGGAAGTGGCTGTGCTTCTAATATTACTGATGAAGCAGATATTGCAGCCCCAGGATGGATAAAGACTCTATAACCATGATAGCAAACCTATGGCACATGTGCCATAGGTGGCAGGCAGAGCCATATTGGAGGGCACGTAAGGTGTTGCCCTTTGTCAGCTGCAGCACACTTGTATGCGCTAGCCAGCTGATTTTTGGCCTTGGGGAAGGCTGCTTCGTCCTCAGGGAGCTTCCCTGAAGCTTCTGGAAAGGAAGGGGAGGAGAAGAAAGGAAAGGAAAGAAGGGGGAGGGGAGGAGAGGGAATGAGAGGGAAGGAAGGAAAAGGAAGAAAGGAGAGGGGAGGGGAGGAGAGGAGAGGGAAGGAAGGAAAAGGAAGAAAGGAGAGGGGAGGGGAGGAAGGAAAAGGAAAAAGGAAAGGAGAGGGGAGGAGAGGGAAGGAAGGAAAAGGAAGAAAGGAGAGGGGAGGGGAGGGAAGGAAGGAAAAGGAAAAAAGGAAAGGAAAGGAAAGGAAAGGAAAGAAGAATGGTCAATCAAATTGGAAAGAAGGGAAGGGAAGGAAAGGAAAGAGAGAGAGAGAGGAAGGAAGGAAGGAACGAATGAAGGAAAAAAAATGTTTGGTACTTATTTCTGAATAAAAGAACAAATATATGGAGCATGGAAACCAGATGTTAAATTCTAATTGTGAAGTGTAAACCTTACTCCATAATCTCTTTTCCTTCACTGTGGGCAATTACTTTCCTAATACACAGTAATATATGAGGACAAAGAAGAAGGCCTTCTATAGCTTTTCTCTAATGACTCATAACTGTGAGTCTGGGAGACATATAAGAGCTTAACCATTTGGCACCCAAGGAATGGAAAAACGTCAATGCTTTTCTCATCTGATGGAGATTATGTTTATGTTTCCAAGCCAAACTTTCCTACTGTATGATGGGAAGGGCTACTGTATCAGATTTATTCCATGGCTTTCCGGCAACAGTCTGGCTTTTAGCTAGAAAGGTATCCCATTGTCTCGATCAGTGTTTCCCAACCATGGCAACTTGAAAATATCTGGACTTCAACTCCCAGAATTCCCCAGCCAGTGAATGCTGGTTGGGGAATTCTGGGAGTTGAAGTCCAGATATCTTCAAGTTGCCAAGGTTGGGAAACACTGGTCTAGATAACCAAGGTGCCACAAAAGTTATACACTAAAAAAGGACACCATGGGAGGAAAACTTGATATCTCACAAATAAACTGGGGGCGATATCCCAAAAAGTGTGTGAATTGGTGGCTTGCAGCTATAAACAAAATCAAATGTTATATTTACATCAAATGGCAGTGAACATGTGCCATGACGTCCATACTGCTTTCCCACTTAATATCACCTCTGCACTTTTTTCCAGAAGGAAAAGGAACTGTAATCCTAGCAAACAGCCTTCCCAATAAAAACTCTCTTCAGATGTATGAACTTAGAAACATAGAAACATAGAAGATTGATGGCAGAAAAAGACCTCATGGTCCATCTAGTCTGCCCGTATACTATTTCCTGTATTTAATAATAATTCCTAAGAGGTCAGTAAGGGACATGCATAAGTGCCTTCTGTCCCCTGTCCTAATGTTTCTCTTTTACTAGTATCATGCGAGAGCAGTTATGGGCTTACCTAGGTATGCCCATGTTTCACCATCATTCCGCAGTCTGCATTGGCTGCCGATCAATTTCCGGTCACAATTCAAAGTGTTGGTTATGACCTTTAAAGCCCTTCATGGCACTGGACCAGAATAGCTCTGAGACCGCCTTCTGCCACACGAATCCCAGCGACCGATTAGGTCCCACAGAGTGGGCCTTCTCCGGGTCCCGTCAACTAAACAATGTCGTCTGGCAGGTCCCAGGGGAAGAGCCTTCTCTGTGGTGGCCCCGACTCTCTGGAACCAACTCCCCCCCCAGAGATTAGAACTGCCCCTACTCTCCCTGCCTTTCATAAACTCCTTAAAACCCACCTTTGTCGTCAGTCATGGGGGAACTGAATCACCTCCCCTAGGCATGTACAATTTATGCATGGTATGTTTGTGTGTATGTTTGTTTAGTAAATGGGTTTTTAAAAAAATATTTTAAATTATGTTTAGATTTGTCATGAATTGTTGTATCCTGCTGTGAGCCGCCCCGAGTCTGCGGAGAGAGGCGGCATACAAATCTAAATAATAAATAAATAATAATAAATGTATATAAATATTATATCTTTGTACACCACCAATACGTTGTGACAAAACAAACATACAAATAAATAAATAAATAAATAAAATAAAATAAATAAACAATCAACCAACAGAACAGCTTAGAAACATAGAAGACTGACGGCAGAAAGATATTGACAAAAAGATATTGACAAAATTGAACGGGCCCAAAGACGGGCTACAAGAATGGTGGAAGGTCTTAAGCATAAAACGTATCAGGAAAGACTTAATGAACTCAATCTGTATAGTCTGGAGGACAGAAGGAAAAGGGGGGACATGATCGAAACATTTAAATATATTAAAGGGTTAAATAAGGTCCAGGAGGGAAGTGTTTTTAAAAGGAAAGTGAACACAAGAACAAGGGGACACAATCTGAAGTTAGTTGGGGGAAAGATCAAAAGCAACATGAGAAAATATTATTTTACTGAAAGAGTAGTAGATCCTTGGAACAAACTTCCAGCAGACGTGGTAGATAAATCCACAGTAAATGAATTCAAACATGTCTGGGATAAACATATATCCATCCTAAGATAAAATACAGAAAATAGTATAAGGGCAGACTAGATGGACCAGGAGGTCTTTTTCTGCCGTCAGACTTCTATGTTTCTATGTTTCAGAAAAAGACCTCATGATCCATCTAGTCTGCCCTTATACTATTTAACTTGCCTTCGGAGGTTGTGGGAGCTTATCACTGGCGGTTTTCAAGAAGAGTTTAGTTTAGTTTAGTTTAATCAGATTTGTATGCCGCCCCTCTCCGCAGACTCGAGATTGGACTACCATTTGTCAGAATGGTAGTCTGAAATTTATGACAGTGATAGCTAACCTTTTCTGGAACGAGTGCCCAAAGCATGCCCAAGAGAGAATGCACACATGCCCAAACCACCAAAATGCAACATGTATGCATGCCCGCATGAATCCTGCCCCCCTCAGAATGCGCTCCACCCATGCACCTGTGCATGCTCTCATACTTGCCCGACCCCTTTACATGCACAGAAGAAACTCAACAACCAGCTGGCCGGTGGGAGGCGTGTGCGCGGTGGAGCTGAACTAGGGTGATGGCTCAGGTGCCCACAGAGAGGGCGCTGTGTGCCAGTTGTGGCACACGTGCCATAGGTTTGCCATCATGGGTTTGGGGATGACACTATGGAGTCCGGTCTCCTGCTTGGGCAGGGGGTTGGACTCAGAGGTGGGCAGCAGGCAGGAAGGTGTGGAACGCAGTTCCACCGGCGGAAATGTAGATGCGTGTGCAGCTCCAGCTGATCGGCGACTGTCACTCCCTGGATTAATTAATTAATTAATTAATTCAATTTTTATGACGCCCTTCTCCTTAGACTCAGGGCGGCTTACAACATGTTAGCAATAGCACTTTTTAACAGAGCTGGCATATTGCCCCCACAATCCGGGTCCTCATTTGACCCACCTTGGAATGATGGAAGGCTGAGTCAACCTTGAGCCGGTAATGAGATTTGAACCGCTGACCTTCAGATCTACAGTCAGCTTCAGTGGACTCTACCTGCTACGCCACCCTGGCTCATGGTCTTGTCTCGGCTTTCCTTTTTTTTCCTGCTGCTGCTACTGCATCTGCGCTCCTTGCTTTTTTCCTCTTTCCTCCTTCCTGGCCTCGGACGAGCTTCCCTCTCTCCTGCCCAGCTCCCCTCCAGCCTCACGCGGCCACCTCCCGCCTGAGGTGCAAGCAGAAGGCGTGGGTGGAAGTAGCGCTGGCAGCATTTATGCTTCTGGCAGAACCCGTTCACCTAGCTACCCAGCCTGAGGTGGGGCTGTGACCCAGGAAGGAGAGGAAATTGTCACCCCAGTGAGTGACAGTGGTAAGGTTGTAAGTCAAGGACTTAACAGTTCACTTGAATAATGATGATCGTTCAAGCCACTCCCACCTGGTCACATGGCCAACAAGCCACTCCTACCCAGTCACATGACCATTAATCCACACCCACAAAATAAAAATTTTGGCTGCCCATTACTGGTTGGACTGGATGACCTACAAGGTCCCTTCCAATTCTTTTAATCTGTAAATTATCTGTAAGCTTTACTTGGAACAGGTTATATCCTGCAAAGGTATCTTTAACAGCATTGGCTAGTATCTACAGTACCTATCCAAGGTCCTTGGAAAGAGACTCCACAGATGGAAACTAGACTTTCAATCCTGGGCCTAGAAAGTTTAGAACTAAGACGCCTTAAACAAGATCTAAGTATTGCCCACAAGATCATATGCTGCAACGTCCTGCCTGTCGGTGACTACTTCACCTTCAACCACAACAACACAAGAGCACACAACAGATTTAAACTTAATATTAACCGCTCCAAACTTGACTGTAAAAAATATGACTTCAGTAACCGAGTTGTCGAAGCGTGGAACTCATTACCGGACTCCAGAGTGTCATCCCCAAACCCCCAACACTTTACCCTTAGATTATCTACGGTTGACCTATCCAGATTCCTAAGAGGTTCAGTAAGGGGTGAGTACAAGTGCACTAGAGTGCCTTCCGTCCCCTGTCCTATTGCTCTCCTATATCTCCTATACCTTTCCTCTATTCCTATATCTCTTCTTCTATTCCTTCATTGATATGTTCTATTACTATACCTTCTTTTCTATTACTTCTTAGATATATTTTACTATGAGTATCTCCTCTATAACCTTCATCATGTATTTTTCTATGTGTATATAGATATATACCCACTAAAACCTTCATTGTGTATTGGACTAACTAACTAACTAACTAACTAACTAACTAACTAACTAACTAACTAACTAACTAACTAACTAACTAAGCAAGCAAGCAAGCAAGCAAGCAAGCAAGCAAGCAAGCAAGCAAGCAAGCAAGCAAGCAAGCAAGCAAGCAAGCAAGCAAGCAAGCAAGCAAGCAAACAAACAAATAAATGGAGAAAAATGCCTAATCCAGTCTAAGGATTTGGTTGTGAACCATAAATAAACACTTTTTATGCTTTTTTGACTTAAAACTAATTGACTTTTTTTTTTAAAAACCCCACTGTTTGTTTTATCAACCTGAACTAAAATTGTTTTAATTGATTATATTATTATATTATTCCACGCTACATTTCATCCCCATTTATTTTAAATACCTGTTCAAAGAGCTATCTTAAATGCTTCTTCAGCCTATAGCAAAGCCGCTGGGCTGCTTGCAGCACCATGAGTCCATGTGAACAGAATATAGATCAGAATCTATCAGTAGATGCCACGTAATTCTCAGGAGATGAGGAAAACATTCCAATTCTCAATTGCTTAATGATCGGAGCTACAAATGATTTTTCTCATCTCAGTAAAATGAAAAAGGTCAGAATATCCAAAAATGAATTTTTGTGTGAAAGGACTGTAAACTGAATTTTGTTACAGTACTGGGTAGGGGGAAAATACTTCCAGTCAGTTATTGGATTTGCATAATACATTACCTGAGCTAGAATGGGACTGATAACTCGGCGGCTTCCCTTCATCACGTGACGTTCCCGACGCTGCTGCTGCTGCTCCTCGAAGGGAAGCCGCTGCCATCGCCGCCGCCGGTAAAGAAAAAGTTGGTGCAGCTGCCTGGAGGTAACAAACTGAACCGCTGAGGAAAGGAGCTGCCGGTATTGCAGCCAGCCCTACCCTTCCTGCAGCTTGGAGCAGTTAGACGGTAGAGACTGGGAGGCTTTTAAGAGGGCGGCCAGGAGGGACGTGTCAGATCCCGACTCCCATTCCCTCTCACCCCATCCCCTCAGATCTTTATCGCATAGGAAATAGAGGAAATAGATTTAATTGGTTCCCAGCAAGTCAATGAGCTGGGAACCAATTAAATCCATTTCCATTATTTCCCATGGGATAAATTAATTCGGTTCTCGACCAAATCGGCTCTCGACCACACTTCTGGAATGAATTGTGGTTGAGAACCGAGGTACCACTGTATATTTTTTACTGTTGTTGTGAGCTACCCCGAGTCTTCGGAGAGGGCCAGCATACAAATCTAATAAATTATTGTCATTATTATTCTATTCTATTCCATTCCATAAGTATAACTTCGTTGGTTTTATCTTTATGATTTATATTGATTGTTTCCTAGTATGATTTGATTGCTTATTTCTACCATTTAACTGTCATTAAGTGTAGTACCTTATGATTTTTGATGAATGTATCTTGTCTTTTATGTACACTGAGAGCATATGCACCAAAGACAAATTCCTTATGCGTCCAATTACACTTGGCCAATACAGAATTCCATTCCATCCCATCCCATCCCATCCCATCCTATTCCATTCCATTCCATTCCATTCCATTATTACCAATCTGTGCTCTAAGTCAACTGGATCTTTCATATAAAATGTAAGCCTTTTTGCACTTGGCTCTTGTTGATAAACCTTGGGTGTGCTATTAGAAAAAGCAACGTAGGGTTGACAAGCCCGATTTCAGATCACCCTCTGTAAACAAGTACGCAATAAAAGGAAGCATAAACATTTCACCATCTCTTTAGACGCGAAATTAATTTGTAACTTACTCTCTGCTGGTGTTCCTTCCTGAATTTCTGTTCCAATTTAGCCCGAGACGCCAGATGAGTTCTGCCAGACGTTTATAACATGTAACAGCATCTGAAAGATTTTGCCAGCTTTGAATCACTTCAGCTCTTTCAATCCAGAAAATCTTGGCTGGGTTTCACCACTTGTTATAAATTGCCTTTTGTGGGGGATGATGGTCTCAGAGAGCCTTGGGACAAGAAATGAATCAACCGCAGAAGAAGCTTCCAATGCATTTTAACAAGCCGATCTGGAGCGGCATTTATCCTGTCCACATGGAGTTCTTTGATGATTGTCAGCCAGGCCTGGCAGATTGACAGCACAACCTAGCAAAACCTGTGGCGGTCTCTGCGCTGTCTCCTTAAGGGTAGCCCCTCTGAATGCAGTGGGGTTACTTTGGAGAAAGGCAGCATTGGCAACGTGCCATGAATCTCCTTTTGCAGATCTTGCCCCGACAGGCAATTTCTATGAAAAAGCGTAAGGCAGAGAGGGAATCGGAATTCGCACAATCCTTTTAAAAACACCACCTGATCCATGTTGCCATGCGCCCATCTATCACCCTCGGAAGTTGTGGCGTCAGCAGCTTTCCCGCCCTGCTGAATCATCACTGACTTTATGGATTCTTTCCCTAGTCCTAAATCTCTTTCTGGGTCTTTATTATTATTCATTGTACCAGATATTATTGGTCATGATTTCTCTTTGCTTGCTGACTTGGGTGTTTTCAACCCCACAAGAGAAAAGAAGAAAGAAAGGAGAGGAAGAAAAAAAGGAAGACCAAGGGTCATTTGCCCTACGAATTCACTGCCAGCTGATTCTGATGGCTTGCCAAGTCTCGTTTTGCAAAACTTTTGACAGCTGTTCCTTGAGGCACACTGAAGATTTGGAGAGAGGCTGCTCCCCAAGAGAGGCATTCAAACCATACATTTATTTCAAAACTCCTGAAGCAAAGTCTTCATAAGCTCATATGTGATGCCCATTTAGTGTAAAACCCAGTTTGAATTTTTCTCACTACCATTATCCCAAAGCTTCTCTTGTGTGTTAGATCAACGCTTTTTAAAGAATCCTAGAAAAACAGAACCAGAATATATTTCAATCGTTTCCTGCAATACCACCCCTCTTACAGGTAATCCTTAACTTACAATGGGTCATTACTGACCGTTTGGAGCAGAGGTTTGATTGATTGATTTATACAACAAATAAAAAACAATGCAACATCATAATCTAATCAATTTAAAACAGTTAATTTAAAATCCCCGTAGTATTAAAATCAGCCATTGCCATTTATATAGCAAATGCACACTACATTCATTGCTTATTTGACCCCTATAACAATCATTAAGTGTTGTACCACATGATTCTTGACAAATGTATATTTTATTTTATGTACGTTGAGAGCATATGCACCAAGACAAATTCCTTGTGTGTCCAATCACACTTGGGCAATAAAAATTCTATTCTATTCTATTCTATTTGGCCAGAGGGATAGGGTCTAATGGCCCCAAGCCTGGTGGCATAAATGAGTCTTGAGAAGGCAAGGAGGGTTGAGGAAGTGCAGATCTCTCGGGGGAGCTGATTCCAGAGGGCTGGGGCCCCCACAGGGAAGGCTCTTCTCCAGGTTCCGCCAAGCGACATTGTGTTGTTGATGGGACCTGGAGAAAGCTGACTCTGTGGGACCTAACCGGTCATTGAGACTCATACAGAAGAAGGCAGTCCCGCAAGCAATCTGGTGTGATGCCATGTAGGGCTTTGTAGATCATAACCAACACTTTGAATTGTGTCCAGAAACCAAGCCAATGCAGTCTGCGGAATGTTGGAGAAACATGGGCATACCTGGGAAGGCCCATGACCACGATTTGTAGTTTCTGAACACTCTTCAAAGGTTATGATAGTATATAGATGACTGACTATATTTTCTTGCAAATGAATTTGGATCAGGCCTTACTTAGACATCTGACCGAATTGTCAATACCAATGTGTTCGTAATTTGATAAGTCTAGCTAAAAAAAAAATCCAACTGCTTTGAAAGTTGGACCCAACGCTTGAGTTGTTTGTGCTGATAACTGCCAATCCCTATTTTGTTCAACCTAATGCGTTGCTGAATGGAATCCTTGGGTGAAATTATAATAATACTAAAATATTTCTTTACCTCGGTTGTTTGGGTCTAAAGCACATTTTCTATGTGCTTTTTCTTATTCACTGAGATGAGCAGATGTTTGAAATCTTTGTCAAATGATACATTGGTAGAAAAAAACAACCCCAAGATTCACTCAGATAATACAAAATCTCTGCAGAATCCAGAATCCAGAATTCTTTTCAGCCAGGAAAATGTTTGCCCCTTGATAATCTGCCATTTTGCTTCTCATTGTCCAAACTTCAATCTTATCTGCTACATGAATCATTTTCAGACATGAAGACATTGATTTCTTAGAGGAAGACTTTCAGTGTGCTTTCCTTTTTGAATATAACCTCTTTCTCCCTTTCCTGGTTTTTAAAGATCCCACTGTCTTCAAATAGCTCTAACAAAAAAAAATGCTTTAGAAGGATGCTTTAAAAAGGCCTGGTAACGTAAAAGATTCCTTCTCTTGATCTCTTCACCAGACTGTAATATGACTGTACTAACTCTCCTTTTATTTCATATTTTCACTTTTTACATTTTATTTCCTTCACACAGTGTCCGTCCTTACCTTCTAATCCTGAGGAATTTTTCTCCTAAGGTTACACATTTGTGATGGAAGGGGGGTGGGAGGGGAAGAAAGAAAATAAACTTCTGGCTTTTACAGTGTTCCCTCAATTTTCACGGGGGATGCGTTCTGAGACCGCCTGCGAAAGTCGAATTTCCGCGAAGTAGAGATGCGGAAGTAAATACACTATTTTT
Organism: Erythrolamprus reginae; assembly: GCF_031021105.1. Taxonomy (NCBI): domain Eukaryota; kingdom Metazoa; phylum Chordata; class Lepidosauria; order Squamata; family Dipsadidae; genus Erythrolamprus; species Erythrolamprus reginae. The sequence goes on along the minus strand of NC_091952.1, from coordinate 238,118,855 downwards.
GGCTATGAACAGTATCACAAGACTTCCCTTAACACTTTAAACCCCTAAATTACAATTTCCCATTCCCTTAGTAACCATTTAGATTATTACTCACCATGTTTATTTATTAAAGTTTATTTTTAAAAATATTTATTAAAGGCAGACGAAAGTTCGGCGATGGCATATGACGTCATCTGGTGGGGAAAACCGTGGTATAGGGGAAAAAACTATGAAGTATTTTTTAATTAATATTTTTGAAAAACCGTGGTATAGACTTTTCGCAAAGTTCGAACCCGTGAAAATCGAGGGAACACTGTATATATGTTTAGACTGTGAACACGGGTATTATAATCAATTAACCAGTTGACTTTTGACTGATGGAGCAATACCAGTGAAGGGCTGCAAAAAAATTTACTACCACACTGTGGGCGTGCCTTATTTTGTGGGTGTGGCTTTCCAGCCATGTGACCAGGTAAGAGTGGCTTGATGATCATGTGATTGGAGGTGGCTTAAAGGTCATGTGACTGGTTTAAAGGTCGCCAACTTGACATCACTCACAAAAAGGGTTTGGGTTAGGGTTAGGGTGCCTGGCCTCTCCTTGCCTCAAAGGGATACAATTTCCTTCACTATTACTGAAAATCTAAAATATACTATTTAATTCTATGTATATATGCCATATGTATATATTTAGTTTAGTTTAGTTTAGTTTAATCAGATTTGTATGCTGCCCCTCTCCGCAGACTATTACCTATATACCTATTACACACAGGCACACAAAAATATACTTTATCTACTGCCGTGTTTCCCCGAAAATAAGACACTGTCTTATATGAATTTTTGCTCCAAAAGTTGTGTTACATCTTATTTTCAGGGGGTGCCTTATATTTCTCAAATAAGACAAATTCACAGGCAGAAAAGCTGACACCCCCCAAAGAAAGTGTACCGTACGGTACACTGATTACGGTACCTGTCAGTATGGCACACACACACACAAACGCACTAGTATGGTACAACAGTATACTCCCGCTATTGCAGCTTCCGGCCACCAGAGGAACTACAGTCTATGTACTGTAGTGGAGACTGTAATGGCAGTGAGACAGCAGCAGACTGTGTCTGCTGTACTGGACGGTACAAAGCGATGGAAGGGGCCAGCAGGGGACGCCACATTATTATGGTACCATTATGAACAGCTTTGAATGGTACCATATGTTTTTCCACTGTACCGTATGTAAACTTGACTACGCCTTATTTTCGGGGGGTGCCTTATATTAGCAAATTCTGCAAAACCTCTGACATGCCTTACTTTCAGGGTACGTCTTATTTTCAGGGAAACAGGGTATATGAACTGTATGTTCATACATACGTACACACAAACAAACACAGCTCTTCTAAAATTATACACATTCAACCTCATTTACTACAATAGGAAAAACATACCCAGAGCCCAGAAAGGGGGGAAAAAAAAATCAATTTTTTTCTACCGGTTCTGCGTATCCGACCGTACCCACAGGAGCCCAGCACTGCTCCCAATACTGAAAAATGGTTTCAGGTTGTTAGAGAAGACAACCGTGAACTACTGTATGTGCCTCCTGCCTCCTCTGCTATTAATGTTAGATGCTATAATTAATACCCTAATTGTTTAAAGGAATAAAGGAATTTTAAATCTAGTTGGCTTTTGGAGATTTTCATGCCAGTCCAACTGGGGAACTGCACAGTAACTGGGTTGCTACCGGAATGGTAGGGGACGACCTACCGGTAGTAAAAGTTCAGCGATGCGTGCAGCTTCTGGTCCGTGTGTGTGCGTCCCAGTTAGATTTTGCTTATTGATTTATTGATTTATTGATTTATTGATTTATTGATTTATTGATTTATTGATTTATTGATTTATTGATTTATTGATTTATTGATTTATTGATTTATTGATTTATTGATTTATTGATTTTATTTTTATTCTGCCTTTCTCCTTAGACTCAGGGCACCTTACAACATGTTAGCAATATCACTTTTTTAAACAGAGCCAGCATATTGCCCCCACAATCCGGGTCCTCCTTTTACCCACCTTGGAAGGATGGAAGGCTGAGTCAACCTTGAGCCAGAGGTGAGATTTGAACCGCTGACCTACAAATCAGTGGCCTGCAGTACAGCACTCTACCTGTTGCACCACCCCAGCACATGCACAGGAAGCAAAATCTCACAAAGGGACATGAGTGCACATGAGATTACGGTGATTTTTTTGCTTCTGCACATGCGCAGAAGGAAAAAAACACTGAAATCTCATGCGCGCACATGTCTCTTCACAAGATTTTGCTTCCTGCGCATGTGCAGAAACAAAATCTCGCTGGGATGCATCCGCCCGCCAAATACTTGGAGCTGTGGGTGCATCACTATTTTTCCTACTGGTATGCAGTGTGGCGTGAACCCAATACAGTATTGCTTGTACGAATAAATCAAAGCATCTTCTTCAACTAAAGCTTTTGGACATTCAGGAAAAGGATAACATTCTTGTCCTGTGCTAGTTTTCTACTGTTTGGGACCAAGGCAAGCTGGAACAGATTCTGTAATATTCGGTTTCTGAATCCTTTCTTTCAACTTCACCAAATCTTTTCCAAGCTTGAGTTGTATAAATATTGCTGGGCTATATTCAAAATATGTGCCTTCATCATAGTGAGGTATGTACATATGTATGTGTGTGTGTATATATGTATGTATGTATATATATATATGTATATATGTCACACCAACACTCCGCAGTCTGTATTGGTTGCCGATCAGTTTCCGGTCACAATTCAAAGTGTTGGTTATGACCTTTAAAGCCCTTCATAGCATCGGACCAGAATACCTCCGGGACCGTCTCCAGGACCGCATCAATCCCAGCAACCAGTTAGGTCCCACAGAGTGGGCCTTCTCCGGGTCCCGTCGACTAAACAATGCCGTTTGGCAGGACCCAGGGGAAGAGCCTTCTCTGTGGCGGCCTCGGCCCTCTGGAACCAACTCCCCCCAGATATCAGAGTTGCCCCTACCCTCCTTGCCTTTCGTGAGCTCCTTAAAACCCACCTTTGTCGTCAGGCATGGGGGAATTGAGATATTTCCTTCCCCCTAGGCTTATAAAAAATTTATGCATGGTATGTCTGTATGTATGATTGGTTTCTTAAATTGGGGTTTCTTTTTAAATTAACTTAAATATTAGATTTGTTTATATTGTTTTATTACTGTTGTTAGCCGCCCCGAGTCTATGGAGAGGGGCGGCATACAAATCTGATAAATAAATAAATAAATAAACAAACAAACAAACAAACAAACAAACAAACAAAGAAAGAAAGAAAGAAAGAAAGAAAGAAAGAATGAATGAATAAATAAATAAATGTGTCTCGGTGTGTGCGTATGTACATATACAGTATATATGTGTGTGTATGTGTGTATATATGTATATGTGTGTATACATATATGAGTGTAGGTGTGTATGTATGTATGTATGTATGTATGCATGCGTGCATGCATGTATGTATACCATTTGTGGCCAGCTTTTAAGTGCCTAATACACCTTGGCCAATTTATACGACAAATGTGGCAACCTTGTTTATTCCTTTCCCTAATAGCATCAAACTGAATATAGACCTCACAGCTTATGGATTGTAATTTTAGTAGTATTGACAATGCATAATTGATAGACTGGATTTTATCATGGATTTTATCTGTTATTTATCATTTTATCCTACAACTTTTGATTGTGTGTTCACTGAGGTTTTTTATTTGTTTTGGTCTATGACTGTAATAAAAAATTTGAACTTTGAACTATATAGACTTCTAGATTTCTGTAGACTACAACCATAACTTATGACAACTGCACCATGCTATAATTAGGAATGGTGGGTGTTTCAGTCCAACAACTCTTGAAGATCACACAAAAGCTAGAAAAGAGCCACTTTGAGGTCAACATGCTAGTAGGGAATTCACTGATGATTAATGTAGACACCCTCATTACCTTCTTTTCCTAGCTCTGCTTGAAGACGTGGGGAGGAAATCAAGACAGTAATCTTTTTAGAACTCCAGGGCTTCAACGTAGACCTTCCACAGATCTACAATAAATCAAAGCGAGAGACTCAAAGTAGAATTCACTCTCTGAAATTGTGTTGAAGCTGTTTCTAAGAGCATCTGAGAGAGGAGTCGTGGCAATATAAAAATAGATTCTTCACCTGGGCTCTGTCATCGATTCTGCCAACATAGGTACTACCACAGCATTTTGCTACCTGTGGAGATCAGCTGCAAACCCACACATGTGTAAATTGAATTGACGAAGAAGGACACTTTTAAAATAAGTGTGCACTACAGTGTTAGTTTTGCACCTGGTTTTTATTTCCATGGTATATAAAACTATGGTTTATTTAGCCGTGGTGTATTAAATAAAGCACAATCAGCTGGGGTTTCATTATTATTATTTATTGGATTTGTATGCCACCACTCTATGTAGACTCATAACAGACTCTGGTTTAAAAGAATCTAGAGTCTAACCTCACATATGATGCTAGGCAAAAATTCAACAGATCTTTTTATGGTTCAGTAGGAAATGTGAACACACAGAATATTCATTTATATAGCACTGGCTCTGTTACTTTATTGTTTTATTGTTTTATTTATTTATTTATTTATTTATTCATTCATTCATTCATTCATTCATTCATTCATTCATTCATTCATTCATTTTTTATGCTGCCCTTCTCCTTAGACTCAGGGCGGCTTAAAACATGTTAGCAATAGCCCTTTTTAAAATAGAGCTTGGCTATTGCCCCCACAATCCGGGTCCTCATTTTACCCACCTCGGAAGGATGGAAGGCTGAGTCAACCTTGAGCCGGTGATGAGATTTGAACCGCTGACCTTCAGATCTACAAGTCAACTTCAGTGGCCTGCAGTACAGCACTCTACCTGCTGCGCCACCCCGGCTCATGACTTAGGCTTCCTGATAAATCATCAAACACAAACATAGTCTCCCAAAACCTCTTTTTATTTTCAACGGCTGTGAATTATATTCATTTCCAGCCGTAATAAGTCCCAAACAATGTTAATTAATCTGACAAAAGACCTTTAGAAGAAGGCTGATAAGCACCAACATTTATTCCTCTTGACACGACGCCAAAAACCTTATAGGCAAGGAGCTTTGCAATGCAAAACAGAACACGGAGTCAGAACTGACATGCTGAGTTACACCAAACAGAATTGAACCAAGTTGCTTCCGTTTGCCCCTCTTTTATGTCCCATGGCCAATCATCTCCAAGCCTTACTCCCTAATAGCCTTTTTCTTCCTCAACTGTTCTTGCCTTCTGGCAGCTCGGTGCATGCGCGCATTGGGAACAGGCTCCCACTGTTCCTCCGCCTCGCTCGTGTCAGCCTCTGGAGGCTCTGGAGTCAGCACAAAACTCCCAGATGAGATGGGCCCCATCCCCATGGGGATGGGTCCTAAGTTACCTTGCCGTTGGTCCACTTCCTCCCATGCCACGTGGATGCCACGTGACCATGCCATGCACGCACATGCATGCACAATGCCCCAAACAAGAAAAAAATAACCAAAAAAGGCTTCCTCCCATGCCACATGGATGCGTGCACATTGCGTGACATGTGGCCATGCAATGCATGCATGTGCATGCACAGTGCCCCAAACAAGAAAAAAATAGCCCAAAAAAGGCTTCCTCCCATGCCACATGGATGTGTCCACATTGCATGCCATGTGCCAATGCCATGCGCGCACATGCATGCACAGTGCCCAAAACAAGGGAAAAAAAGCCCCCAAAAGGCTTCCTCTCATGCCACGTGGATGTGTCCACATTGAATACCATGTGGCCATGCCATGCACGCACATGCATGCACAGTGCCCCAAACAAGAAAAAAATTGCCAAAAAAGGGGAAAAACAAGATGGTGGCACATGCGCAATGCCAAAAACTTTTTAAAAATCCCCCCCAACTGTTGTGGTTAGCCAAGCAACCCGCCCCCCAAAAATCACCACTGGTTTACTACTACCAGTTCTACAGAATCCGTGAGAACCAGGAGGAACCCACCCAGTATTGGGTTGCAGTTGGTTCGGTCCAATACGGCGTCCCGGTAGTTAAAATAGATCTGCGTGCGCAGCTCAGAATCAGAGGCAGGCGGGCACATGTGTCGATATGAGATTCGGTTTCTACAATGCACTGGAAGCCAAATGTCACACCAGGATGTGCACGATTTCGGTGATTTTTGCCAATTTTTTGCTTCTGCACATGTGCGGAAGCAAAAGTATGAGTGAATATCACCAAAATCTCGCTCACACATGCATCCTCATGCAACATTTGGCTTTTGGCGCATGCACAGAAGTAAAATATCACACTGATGCGCATGCGCACACTTGCCAGATGCACCAGGAGCACTCTGGCCAAGAGGAACCTGCACCTGAACCGACCTCCTGTTCCTGAATGAGAAATGCACTGATTGGTTGTCAGATTCCCATGCAGAAGCAACTTTGTAGGCTGTATTTTTGAGTTAAAATTTGGCTGACCCTTTGCTGGGTGATAGTATAATGAAAGCAATGCCATAGGTTCCCCATCACTGCTCTCTACAGATAGCCTTCAACTTATCACAATTCAAAGTGTTGGTTATGACCTATAAAGCCCTTCATGGCACCGGACCAGATTATCTTAGGGACCGCCTTCTGCTACACGAATCCCAGAGACCAGTTAGGTCCCACAGAGTGGGTCTTCTCCGGGTCCCGTCAACCAAACAATGCTGCTTGGCGGGACCCAGGGGAAGAGCCTTCTCTGTGGGCGGCCCCGGCCCTCTGGAACCAACTCCCCCCAGAGATTAGAATTGCCCCCACCCTCCTTGCTTTTCGTAAGCTACTTAAAACACACCTCTGCCACCAGGCATGGGGGAATTGAGATACAGTAGAACCCCGACTTACGAGATTAATTGGTGCCGGAAGGAGGCTCGTACGTCGAAAAGCTCGTATGATGAAACATTGTTTCCCATAGGAAACAATGGAAAAGCGATTAATGCGTGCAAGCCCGAGGGCGGAGGCGGCGGTAGCGGTGGCTGTGGCTGTGGGGAGTCCAGCACTGCCTGAGCTGTGAAGGTAAGGGCCAGGGAAAAGGGAGCCAAGCTTCTTTTTCTTTCCCGGGGGAGCGGGCGGGAAGGGCGAAGCCTCTAGGCTGATCTTTGGGGGTGGAAAGTGTGGGATCAGGCAGGGCGTAAGGCGGAAAGCCTCATTTTTTTGAGGGGAAAAGACGTCGGCTGAGGGGTGCCTGGTGCTTCCCGGTGAGGAGGAGGAGGAGCTGGGCTCCGGAGGGGCGCACAGGGAAGGGCTTGAGCCGCCGCCTTCTCCTTTCCTGCTGCTGTTGTTTCTCGCCGCAGCCTCGCATGCTGCTTATCCCTCGCTGAGGCAAGAGAGCCGCGGGGCAAACAGCCAGCACCGGGCGCAGCCTTTTGCGAGGGAAGCCACCGACGCAGCAGGAAAGGAGAAGGTGGCGGCTCAAGCCCTTCTCCGTGCACCCCTCCGGAGCCCAGCTCCTCCTCCTCCTCGCCGGGAAGCACCGGGCACCCCTCAGCCGACGTCTTTTCCCCTCAAAAAAATGGGCAGCACTACCGCCGCCGCCGCCGCCGCAGGGAGAGGCGGGCATGTGGGCTGGCGGCATTGGGCTTGGTGGAAAGTCCGGGGGCAGCTCCAACGACTCCCCTCCCGTGGCTGCTGTTGAGGTGGCAGTGGCGTCCGCCTCCGGCGCGCGGCTCTCCATTCTTCTCTTTCCCCCTCTCGGATCACTTGCTTCCCCGGCCAGCAAGCCGGCTGCCTGGGAAAGCGTTTTTCAAATGCGCTGCTTTCCCAGGCAGCCGGCTTGCTGGCCGGGGAAGCAAGCGATCCGGGACTGTGTGGCTTTGCGCCGTGAGGACAACAACGGCGCCCCACCACCCATTCCTGCAGACGGGCTGCCTTGCGCCTCGTTTCCTCTTCCCGCCGCCGCATTCAGAGCCCGAGAGGGGGAAAGAGAAGAATGGAGAGAGAGCCGCGCGCCGGAGGCGGACGCCGCTGCCGCCTCAACAGCAGTCACAGGAGGGGAGTCGCTGGAGCTGCCCCCGGACTTTCCACCAAGCCCAATGCCGCCAGCCCACATGCCCGCCTCTCCCTGCGGCGGCGGCGGCGGTAGTGCTTCCCAGCGCTCCGGCATTGTCCGGGCTTCTCCCGCCACGCACAGCCCAGCAGCTCGCTCCGGCTGGCGGCGGCGGAGGAAGGCGAATGCGGCTTAGAAGCTGGGAGGGGGCGAAATGTCTTTGGCCACTTAGTTCTTCCTCCGAAAGGAAAGCGTGGAGGCTGCCTCTCTCCTCCCATATTCCTCCCCCCTCCCAGCTTCCAAGCCGCATTCGCCTTCCTCCGCCGCCGCCAGCATCCAGCTCTTCCTCCGCTTCTTGCTTCTCTACAGAATGACAGCCGGGCGGAGCCTGGCGGTGGCGGAGGAAGGTGAATGCGGCTTGGAAGCTGGGAGGGGGGCGGAATATGGGAGGAGAGAGGCAGCCTCCACGCTTTCCTTTCGGAGGAAGAGCTAAGTGGCCAAAGACGTTCCGCCCCCTCCCAGTTTCCAAGCCGCATTCGCCTTCCTCCACCGCCGCCAGCATCCAGCTCTTCCTCCGCTTCTTGCTTCTCTACAGAATGACAGCCGGGCGGAGCCTGGCGGCGGCGGAGGAAGGCAAATGCGGCTTGGAAGCTGGGAGGGGGGTGGAACGTCTTTGGCCACTTAGCTCTTCCTCCGAAAGGAAAGCGTGGAGGCTGCCTCTCTCCTCCCATATTCCGCCCCCTCCCAGCTTCCAAGCCGCATTCGCCTTCCTCCGCCGCCGCCAGCATCCAGCTCTTCCTCCGCTTCTTGCTTCTCTACAGAATGACAGCCGGGCGGAGCCTGGCGGCGGCGGAAGAAACACTCATACCCCGAATTTGGGCTCGTAAGTAGAATCAAAATATCTCTCCCCTCCTAGCTCGCATCTCGAAATGCTCGTATATAGAGCAGCTCGTATGTCGAGGTTCTACTGTACTCGTTCCCCCTAGGCCCTTACAATTTTATGCATGGTATGTCTGTATTTTATGTTTGGTTTTTAATAATGGGTTTTTAATTGTTTTTAGTATTGGATTATTATTGTATGCTGTCTTGTTATTGCTGTTAGCCACCCCGAGTCTTCGGAGATGGGCGGCATACAAATCCAATAAATAAATAAATAAATTATCCGGCACAGAGCCTTCTCCAGAATTCAGGACTGGCCTCCTGAATTGGTCCTCCCCAGCCTCCTCATTGTCCGGCTCTGCTGCCAGTTCCCTAGGCAGCTGGTAGATGACAACATTTATACAGAAACTTGCTAGTTTCCATGTCTGTAATTACACCCAGATAAATCTGATCTGGATTGAAGGGCAAGGCAATTTTTAGCTAATCCAAATGGTCTTTTGTTTATGACCACCTCTCGCATTTTAGAAATCAAATAAATTTTAAAATTAAAATCAGAAATATCGAAAAACAATAAAGCAATAGATTTTTTGAAAACTGCAATTACCAAAAAACTGTCAGCAGGAAGTATATGAAATCGGTAAACTCTGGAAAAACAAATAAATTATCTTTTTGAAGCGATGCTGATGGGGGGGGAAAAAAGTACGGTAAGTTAATAGTCTTAACAGTATTTTAATCTTTGGTTGTATTTTATAACCATCCATTATGCAGTGATTCTACGTTTCTCTGAAATATTCAGCAGTGAGAAAACCTTAATATAAAGCTTCAATTTACATGTTCCCAAAACCAATTAACTTGGACTTACTTGTGGGATGCAACTATGCATTCTTCAGCATTAGAGAAGGATCAATATATAATTTTCCAGATATTTGCATAGAATCCCACTAACTGGTAGAAAAGGCACTTTGTTCTTACACCTCCAGTCCTCACCAATGATCAGTAAAAATTGTAAGATCTTAGTGCCATCTGCTGTTCATAGCAATAAAGAGAACGGGAGGGGGCAACCCTAAGTAACCCCAGCCACCCCCAGCAGGCTAAAATTAAGATGGATTTTAAACAAGCCTTTTCTATTCTGGTGCTCTCAAGAGGTTTTTTCATCTAGACTGAGAATGGCTATATATATATATATATTTAAGAGCAGCGCAAATGTTATATATGGACTACCGGATCTATAGAATCCAGCCCTCCACTTAGAAGTCATACAGCTTTTTACAATGTAGGTCAAATAGCTCTTTTCTCCCCAAAGATTTCATTGATGTTTATCCTAATGTAAAATACTATTGAAAAGAAAGACAAACGTGAGTAAGGAAGAGAGAGTTGAAGGGAAAGGGGGATTTTTATTTTTATTTTAAAGCAGCAACTTCCAAATTTTTTCAGTGGAGTAATTTAGAAAGCAAAATTACAGTCTCCGCTTTTTACGCTCATATAATTGGTAACTGCTAGTGAAATGAATGAGACTCAGACAGGAGTGCAAGATGGTTCCGTTTATTCAGCTCTCTCGAAAGTGACTTCAGCAAGGAACGCATCTGAGCTGTCAGTGTCAGAACAGCCCTTTTTATACGTTTAAGGCTCGCGCCTAAAAGAAACGGCCGTGCGTCTTAGCCAATCAGACGCGGCCAAGGTTTATTCATAGTTTAAACAGTATTTACAAGGTATTTTCTTTTACAGAGTTTTTACATTGGTTATATACAGACTTAACACCCCTCCCTCATTAGTTCAGCCAAACTGTCAATCAGTGAGCCAAGTGACGTAGTCCTCCAATCGATTGGGCCGGCGTGACGTGCGCTCAGACCTGCGCAGATCATTACCGGCTGGTATGTCTATGGTGGAGGTTGGCTCGTCGTTGTCTCCTGTCCGCGGCTGGGCCCAAGTTGGGGCTCTGGCCTGCGGAGACAAGTATGCTGATGGCGCACCGTGCCCAGAAGAGGAGGAAGGCTCGGCGTCGCTGGAGGAAGCATCAGGCCTTGGTAAGTCCTTTTGTAATTCCAAAAGTTCGAGTTGCGAATTAATGTCTGCTTGGGGGGAAGAATTTCCGTTAGCGGCCGGCTCTTCATTTGGTGTTATGCGCCCCCTTAAATGATCGATGTGCCGCCTCCATGTGCAGCCATCTTCCAATTGTACCACATAAGATTTTGGGGCTGTTTGTTGCAATATTTTTCCTTTCAGCCAACTCAGCCCCCCGTCAAAATTTCTAGCAAAAACCAGTTGCCCTAGGTACATATTTCTTTCAGGTGCTGTACATGTTTCATTGTTTACATTTTGAGTACAATAACGAGGGTGCAACCTGTCCAGGGGGGACCTTATTTTTCGACCCATTAAAATTTCTGCTGGGCTTTTGTTTGTGATGGAATTTGGGGTGATATGCTGCATTAATAAAAATTGATCTAATTTGTGTTGTATTTCCCCTGGGCCTGCCCTGCGCAAGGCTTCTTTGGCCACACGTACATAACGTTCTGCAAGGCCATTAACCCATGGCGAGTAAGGGGATGTGAGTGCGTGTCTGACCCCTAAGTTGCTTAAAAAGCACTCAAATTGTCTGGCAGTTAATTGTGGCCCGTTATCTGAAACTAGGATGTCTGGGCACCCATGTGTGGCAAACAAATGGTATAATGCTTTAATGGTGGCACAAGTAGTAATGTTTTGCATAGCAATGATTTCCACCCATCTGGAGAACGCGTCTACCACAATTAAAAAGTTTTGGGTTCCAATAGGCCCTGCGAAGTCAATATGAATGCGGGACCATGGCCCCGTGGGTCTTTCCCATTCCAGAGGTGTTGTTTTCGGGGGATTGGGCCGTGACTCCTGGCAAGGGTCACAGTTTGCTACCCATTGTTCAATGTCCCTATCTAAACCTGGCCACCACAAATAGCCCCTGGCCAACCCTTTCATTCTGACAATGCCTGGGTGGCCTGCATGCAACATACTTAGTACCTTCTGTTTTAAGGTATTGGGAATGACCACCCTGTCACCCCATAACACGCATCCCTTCAAGTAGGATAATTCCAACCTTTTAGATTTAAATTCTGACAGCCCAGTTTCCTCAGAGTCTCCCACCCAACCTTTTTGAATACAATTGATTATTTTTAACAATAGTAAATCCTTCTTAGTGTGCTCAGCCACCTCTTTGGCAGTGGTCAGGCAGTTTTCCTCAAGGTCAATTAGTAAGACATCCTCTGTGGGGGTTGGATCTGAGACTAACTCGGGCATGGGGCATCTACTTAACCCGTCAGCATGATTTATTGATTTCCCCCCCTTGTGTGTTAGATGGTATTGGTATCCTGACAGGAAAAGGGCCCATCTTATTAATCTAGGGGACATGAAGGGAGGAGTTGGTTTATTGGCAGCTAGAAGACCAAGCAGGGGTTTGTGATCTGTTATTAGTTCAAAACTCCTCCCACAGAGATAATAATGGAATTTCTTAACGCTAGAGACTAGGGCCAATGCCTCTTTGTCTAATTGGCTGTAGTTTCTCTCTGCCATGGACAATGTTTTAGAAAAGAAGGCGATGGGGGCCTCTGTATTGTTTGGCATTATGTGAGCTAATACCCCGCCACCCCATACGCCGAAGCGTCGCACGTGAGCCTTATTGGCAAAGTTGAGCTATATTGAACCACTACGCTTTTAGAGGTCAATAACTGTTTTATTTTATGAAAAGCTTCGCGCTCCATTGTGCCCCAGGTCCAGGGAACTCCCTTCTGCAGCAGTCGGTGTAGTGGTTCTGCTGCCGTTGCCTTCTGTTTAAGGAAGACAGAATAAAAATTAAGGAGGCCCAGAAATACTATGCTACTTGCTCCCCATACACACTTGTCTGGTTTTACTTTTAACCCCTTAGCTTGCAGTCTAGCCAATACTTCTCTGATGCGCATGTTTAATTCTGTTTGGTTTTTTCCTGATATAAATATATCGTCAAAATATGGGGAGGTTCCTTTTATACCTGCCAATAATCGTTCCATGAAACTTTGGAAAATACCTGGGGCGGTACTGACCCCGAATTGCAGGCGGGTGCACCTAAAAGCACCCCTATGGGTCACTATGGTCTGGGCCAGGGATGTGGCCTCATCGACCGGAAGCTGTTGGTATGCCTGTGCCAGGTCGATTTTCGAAAATACTCTCCCTTCCCCCAAAGAATGAAGCAATTGTTGGACCACTGGGATCGGGTATGGATGGTGTTGAAGGGCCTTATTGATAGTGGCTTTGTAGTCTGCACAGACCCTTAAGGAGCCATCAGGTTTAACTGGAGTGACAATGGGGGTTTCCCATGGCGCTTGTTCTACAGGGACTAAGATGCCCTGGGCAATCAATTTGTCCAGTTGGATGTCTAGTTTAGGCAATAGTGGTAGGGGTACCCTGCGAGGCTTAAGTCTGACTGGGGGTACCTTGGGATCTAGAGAGAAGGAGATAGGGGCCCCATTATAGGTGCCCAAAGTAGGGCTGAAAACCTCAGGAAATTCTTGGATAAAGTTAGGAATATCAGGTTCAGCATTTACATGACAAAGACCCAGTATTTCAATTCCCAAAGGAGACATCCATGTTAACCCCAGGAGGGAGTGTTTGGCTCCCTCAACCACAATCAGAGGAAGAAAATATTCACAATTTTTAAATTTCACAGGCACCTCTACTTTCCCCAAAACAGGTATGACATTACCTTGAAAATCCCTTATTATTAAAGTTGAGTTAACAAAATCAGTTTTAGGAAAATTTGGCATATACATTTTGAATTTGTCCCAAGGCATAATAGAATGCTTAGAGCCTGTATCTAATTCTAGGTTACAAGGTTTGTTATTTAAAAGTAGTGAGATGATAATCTTGTTCCCTCCTTTAGCAGTTGCGCAATTTACGTAAGTTTGTGCTTTACCTCGTGCGTAGTCACGGTTAGCGGTAGAGTCGTTTCTGCGATTGAAGCCTCTGGAAAATTTGTTGTCTCGCGGTTGTTGTGCCTGGTTGTTGAAACGTTGTTGGCGGGGTGTAGAGAAGGACTCCTCTGGAAGGGGCGCTCTGCAAGCCTCGGCGATGTGCCCGCGTCGATTGCAGCGGCGGCAAATGGCGTCCCTGAAGGGGCAACGCTGTCGTGGGTGATTTCCTCGGCAACCGGGGCATGGGTTGGAGGGGCGTTGGTATCTGGGTTGTCTGGCTTGCTCGGAAGGCAGCAGGAGACAGGTGTCGTCGTCCGTGGCAGCTGGGCTGAGGTCATCTGTGGTTTCGGCGCGGGAAACAGCAACGGAGATTTTGGAGACGGTGTCTTTCTTTTCGTGTTCCTTGAGTTCTTTGGCGGCCGCGTCAGCTACTTCGGCTGTTTGAGCCAGCTTGATGACTGACTGAAGCGTTGGGTCGTCCTCTGTTAGGATTTTGTTCCGGACGGTCGCATTCTTCATCCCAAAGATGAGAGCGTCTGTGAGGCGAGCTTCTGGGCTGTCAAATTTGCACTTTGACAGCACCGTGCGAAGTCTCGTGGCGAATTGATTGATTGTCTCAGACTCACGCTGGGTCATCCTGGAAAATTGATGTCTGTAGACTACGGCAGGCTTCGTTGGTTTGAAGTGGTTTGCCAGTCTTGCTTGGAGGTCGTCCCACGGAACGGATTTAGCTGGAAGCGGGTCGGTAAGCGTTTGGACGAGGTCAAAAATCTCAGTCCCGCAATAGTTCAAGAAGATCGCCCGCTTCCTGTCGTCTTCAGCTTCTCCCATTCCTGCCGCTTCTAGGAAGATTTCAAATTTCGCCATGTAGGCGTCCCAAGACGACTTCTCGGGGTCGAAGTAGTCGGGAGCCCGGCCGATCTGGAGGTGATTCATGCTTGACTCGTGGATTCTTCGTTCTCTCGTCGCCAGTGAAATGAATGAGACTCAGACAGGAGTGCAAGATGGTTCCGTTTATTCAGCTCTCTCGAAAGTGACTTCAGCAAGGAACGCATCTGAGCTGTCAGTGTCAGAACAGCCCTTTTTATACGTTTAAGGCTCGCGCCTAAAAGAAACGGCCGTGCGTCTTAGCCAATCAGACGCGGCCAAGGTTTATTCATAGTTTAAACAGTATTTACAAGGTATTTTCTTTTACAGAGTTTTTACATTGGTTATATACAGACTTAACAGCTAGCTTTTTCTATAACAACAAGCTAATCATCAAAACCCAAACTTAAGCTTTTTTTTAAAGAAAAATTGTATTCAGTTTTAAAAACAAAATACAAAAACACCTGTATCACACATAAACATATTTACAATCTACAATTCTGTATCTTTGGTTTACATTTTTTATGCATTTATATTACTGTATTTCCTTTTCCTTTCAAGCCAATTATAAAGTTTCTCCCATACAGTATAAAATGTTTTTTCTTCATGATTCTGAAGATTTAGGGTAAGTCCGCTCATTGTTGCACAGTCCAGTATTTTTTTAATTACTATGCTCTCTGTTGGTATGTTTTCTTATTTGCATGTTTGTGTGAAAAATAATCTGGCCACCGTTAGCATATCATTTGGTGGGACCTAGGGGGAGAGCCTTCTCTGTGGGGGCCCCGCCACCTCTGTAATCAGCTCCCCCCCGGGGATTCCAACTGCCCTCACCCTCCCCACCTTCAATAAGAATCTTAAGACTTATTTATGCCATCAGGTTTGGAGCCATTAGATTCTTGCCCCCTGGCCAATGAACGTGTTGAGCGAATGTTGAGCGAATGGAATAACTGTTTTTTATGTTTTTTGGGGATTTTAGACTTTTAAATCTAATTAATTGTATCTAACATAGAAACATAGAAGACTGACGGCAGAAAAAGACCTCATGGTCCATCTAGTCTGCCCTTATAATATATCCTGTATTTTATCTTACAATGGATATATGTTTATCCATTGTAAGATAAAATACAGGAAATAGTATAAGATTTCCTGTAGTATCTAAGATATTGTATATTGTTTATTATCTGTTGTAAGCTGCCCCGAGTCCTTAGTTTTTGTCCTTCTTGTGAAGGAACTATTTCTTTTTGTGTTTTGGAGTTTAAGGTATATGATCAGGATCAGAGGCAATTCAGATCCAACTCCACCCTTGTCCATGAAAGCTCACCTTACAATTAGTGACTTTGGACTTGTCGAGACAGGCTACAAAAATGGTGGAAGGTCTTAAGCATAAAACTTATCAGGAAAGACTTAATGAACTCAATCTGTATAGTCTGGAGGACAGAAGGGAAAGGGGGGACATGATCGAAACATTTAAATATGTTGAAGGGTTAAATAAGGTTCAGGAGGGAAATGTTTTTAATAGGAAAGTGAACACAAGAACAAGGGATCACAATCTGAAGTTAGTTGGGGGAAAGAACAGAAACAACGTGAGAAAATATGATTTTACTGAAAGAGTAGTAGATCCTTGGAACAAACTTCCAGCAGACATGGTTGGTAAATCCACAGTAACTGAATTTAAACATGCCTGGAGTAAACATATACCCATCCTAAGATAAAATATAGGAAATAGTATAAGGGCAGACTAGATGGACCATGAGGTCTTTTTTTGCTGTCAATCTTCTATGTTTCTATGATCTCTTGGATCATCCACAGTTTCTGTGATGGGGGAAAGGCTATGAATGCCACCTTGAAATCCTGGAGAAAAAGCAATTGAGACGGAAAGAAGAAGAAGATATTTGTAGCCTAGGGTTGAACTGTAGGTTCCTTGGTGTTCTCTGAGCTTGGTTGTTTGCAGAAGGGAAAAAAACCCCCTAACTTCACAGAGTACCATGCAATATAGACTTCTAACAAATCAATGTGAAGTTCATGTTAAGAAATATGAATTTTGGTAAGATAATCATAGATGGAAGGAGTATTGAATCCAGTTTTATTACAAAGCAGCCAAGGGATCTGTGTAAAGAACCTCTTTTCTATCATCTGCTGTTCTTCCCACTTACAGCTTTCTGCCCATCATCTTGAGGGCCACTGAAGAGGGAATTATCCCAGCCTTGAGAAATTGCTGAATAATTGCTCCATCCTTTGCAAAAAGTCAACTCAGGTGCCATTTGTAATAAAATGTGTTAGTCAGAAAAGGGGCTATCAGACTTCTGAATTTTTTTCCCCCTAGACTAATGTGGCTCTCTTCCTTCAATATCCTTTAGGTTCTCAACCTGGAGGTTGAACGACCATTTCACAGGGTTTGCCTAAGACCATGAAAAAAGACAAATTCCCCATGGTGTTAGGAACTAAAGCTTCTATTCTGGCACCTTGGAACATATTTTTACAATCTGACCAATCAGGCGTTTACAGTGGGGGTGTCCCTCTGACCTTACTGCCAATCAGCTTAAAGCTCTGTTGGGAGAATTGGCACTAGACTTATGGCTGGGGGTCACCACAACATGAGGAACTGAGGAAAGGTTGAAAACCACTACCACCCACCTAATATTTCTATCTCCATATTTGATAAAGAATTTGGAAAGACTATATGTACCCAGTAATTTAATCCCATCAAATCCTAATTTCCTATCAGTTTGTTGGAGTTATACCCTGAATAAATATACACACACACACACACACACACACATACATACATACATACATACATACATACATATACATGCATGTTTACATGTTGAAGGACTCCTGATGGCACAGGGATTAAAATGCAGTATTGCAGGCAAACTCTTACCACAACCTGGAGTTCGATCCTGATTGGTTCAAGGTTGACTTAGCCTTCCATCTTTCTAAGGTCAGTAAAATGAGAACCCACATTGTTGCGGGCAATGTGCAAATAATGCTTCAACCCCTCCCATCCTGGACATAAATTGTTTCAGCTCCTACCCTCAAAACGACGCTATAAGCATTGCACAACAAAACAACTATACACAAGAACAGTCTTTTCCCTGAATACCATCACAATAATTCCTTCAACACTGTCAAACTATTCACTAAGTCCGCATTATTATTAATCTTCTCATCTTTCCTATTATCCATCTCCTCTCACTTATGACTTATGACTGCATAAGTATAACTTCGTTGTTTTTATATTTATGATTTATATTGATTGTTTCCTAGTATGATTTGATTGCTTATTTGTACCCTTTAACTGTCATTAAGTGTAGTGCCTTATGATTTTTGATGAATGTATCTTGTCTTTTATGTACACTGAGAGCATATGCACCAAAGACAAATTCCTTATGCGTCCAATTACACTTGGCCAATACAGAATTCCATTCCATTCTATTCTAATCTATTCTATTTCATTTCATTTCATTTATTAGACTTGTATGCCGCCCCTCTCCGGAGACTCGGGGCGGCTGACAACAGTAATAAAAACAGTACATAATGACAAATCTAATAATTAAAATCTAAAATAACGATAGTACATTTAAAAGTCTAAAAACAAGGAACCCCAATATATAAAAACATACATACAATCCTATCATACAGAAATACTACATAGGCAGGGGGAGATGTCTCAGTTCCCCCACACTTGATGACAGAGGGGGGTTTTGAGGAGTTTACGAAAGGCAAGGAGGGTGGGGGCAATCCTAATCTCCGGAGGGAGCTGATTCCAGAGGGTTGGAGCCACCACAGAGAAGGCTCTTCCCCTGGGTCCCGCCAGACGGCATTGTTTAGTCGATGGGCCCTGGAGAAGACAAACTCTATGGGACCTAACCGGTCGCTGGGATTCGTGCAGCATAAGGTGGTCTCACAGATATCCTGGTCCGGTGCCATGAAGGACTTTATAGGTGATGACCAACACTTTGAATTGTGACCGGAAACTGATTGGCAACCAATGCAGACTATTCTATTCTACATAGTCTGTTTGGAGTCCCTGGTTATTCTTGCTACTGTGTTTGCCACTTTGTTAGATATTTTTTGTCCATGTTGTCTGGGATGGTTGCTATTTTTATTGGGTACTTCTAACTTATAGCTGAACTAGAGCAACAGGCTAAAAAAGGAAAGGTTTGGGGTGAAATCAAATCACTGGGAAAGGTGGCAGATGTAATAAAAGCAGAATAGGTTAGAAGGGCAGCGCAAGGCTCTCTTTGGCCTCTGAGTCAGCAGCGCCTCAGGTAGAAGACGAGAAAATTGAAAACGCTGGAGATAAAAATGAACACATGGAAGGCTTTGAATTTGATTAAGAAAGTGCATTGAAAATCTGAAAGTAAAGAAAAAGAAAATGTGTCTACCTGGATATATTAAAAGTCCGCCGTACGGATAAATTGATGCAATTATCATTTTCATTCAACTCCTTTATCAGCTGCTCTTAAATGTCCCATGGGTCATTGATGACTTAATTGGCCAATCTGGCTTTGAAGGAACACAAATGGCAGAAGCTGGTAGATTCAGAAGCAAAGGAGAAAATAGTTCAATTTATACAGAGGCTAGGCTGACCTTGTTTTATATCTCTTCCATCAGCATGATTATAACCGCTTCTGAAACCCTCTTGTCTTGCATGCTGGTTCTACAGGGGCTCGATATCAGGAAACCTGCTAGAGAGGCAAAGATATACTGTTTATTCTGAAGCAAAAACTTTAGAAGAGAAGGATTTAGGGGTAGTGATTTATGACAGTCTCAAAATGGGTGAATAGTGCAGTCAGGTGGTAGGGAAAGCAAGTAGAATGCTTGGCTGCATAGCTAGAGGTATAACAAGCAGGAAGAGGGAGATTGTGATCCCACTGTATAGAGCACTGGTGAGACCCCATTTGGAATACTATGTTCAGTTCTGGAGACCTCACCTACAAAATGATAAAATTGAATGGGTCAAAAGACGGGCTACAAAAATGGTGGAAGGTCTTAAGCATAAAACGTATCAGGAAAGACTTAATGAACTCAATCTGTATAGTTTGGAGGACAGAAGGGAAAGTGGGGGACAGGATCGAAACTTTTAAATATGTTAAAGCAGTGTTTTTCAACCAGTGTGCCGCGGCACACTAGTGTGCCGTGAGACATGGTCAGGTGTGCCGCGAAGCTCAGAGAGAGAAAGAAAACAAGAGAGAGAGAAAGAGAGAGAGAAAGAGCAAGAGGGAGAGAAAGCAAGCAAGAGAGAGAGAGAAAGAAAGCAAGAGAGAGAAAAAGAAAGAGAACGAGAGAGAAAGCAAGCAAGCAAGAGAGAAAGAGAACAAGAGAGACAGAAAGAAAGTGATAGAGAAAGAAAGCAAGAGAGAGAAAAAGAAAGAGAACGAGAGAGAGAGAAAGCAAGCAAGAGAGAGAGAAAGAGAACAAGAGAGAAAAAGCAAGAGAGAGCAAGAGAGAGAAGGAAAGGAGAGAGAGAGAAAGAGAGGGAGGGAAGGTGGGAGAGAGAAGGACATAGAGGGAGGGAGGGAGAAAGAGAGCAAAAAAGAGGAAAGAAGGAAGAGGGAAAGAAAGAGGGATGGAGAGATAGAGAAACAAGAGGAAGGGAGAGAAAGAGGGAGGGAGAGAGAAATAGAGTGAAAAGGGGGAAGAGAGAGAGAGAGGAATTTTTTGTCCAAACTTTTTTTAGCCGCGCCCCCCCCCTCAATGTACCCCATGGTTTTGTAAATGTAAAAAATGTGCCGCGGCTCAAAAAAGGTTGAAAATCACTGTGTTAAAGGATTAAATAAGGTTCAGGAGAGAAGTGTTTTTTAATAGGAAAGTGAACACAATTACAAAGGGGCACAATCTGAGGTTAGTTGAGGGAAAGATTAGAAGTAACGTGAGAAAATATTATTTTATTGAAATAGTAGTAGATGCTTGGAACAAACTTCCAGCAGACGTGGTTGGTAAATCCACAGTAACTGAATTTAAACATGCCTGGGATAAACATATATCCATCCTAAGATAAAATATAGGAAATAATATAAGGGCAGAGTAGATGAACCATGAGGTCTTTTTCTGCCGTCAATCTTCTATGTTTCCATTTATTTGCATCCCATCTTTATTATTTTTACAACTAAGTCAAGGTAGCGAACGCACCTAGTATTCCTACCTTTTCCTCTTTTCCCCACAAAAATAACAACCCCGTGAGGTGGGTTGGGGTAAGAGAGAGTGAGTGGACCAAGGTCACCCAGCTGGCTTTCATGGCTAAGGTGGGATTTGAATTCATGGTCTTCTGATTTCTAGCCTAGTGCCTTAACCAATGGACTATATTGGCTCTCAAAAGATTGATTCTAAATAGCATTCCACAAGTGGCCAATTTATGGACTACTACTAGCTATTTCCTTTGTCTTACTCTGCAATAGCGCCACATGTCATCTGAATCTGTTCGGAGGGGAAAGTTCCATATGGCTGAAGGCCAGTCCAAACCATCCACTCGCTAGCGACAATCAGCAGTAGCGGCAGCAGTCTTCCTGTAGTCTGGTGGTGGTGGCTTCTTGCGCAGTTTGGCAGCGGTGGTCAGTGCCAGCTGCCAAACCACGTATAAAGCTGCCATGGGAATGCTACCACCGCCACTGCTGACCTCCGCCCAACTCCCCCCCAACCTTTGTTGTATAAGACGCACCAAGTTTTTGGCACACTTTTTGGAGGTAAAAAGGTGCGTCTTATAAACCAAAAAATACAGTAATTCTTCCTTGATACAAGCTGATATGGGAGGACAACCTGGCTTAGAGGTTAAAGCTACTGCCTTATAGGCAGGCCACCCAGATTCAAATCCTGCTAAGTGAATGGCTAGTTGATAAGAGCTAAATAGCTTGAAATAGATCTATACTAGTCTCCGTTCATTTTCATTATCAGCAAAAATATGTTATCTATATCTATATCTAATCTATATCTATCTATCTATCTGTCTGTCTGTCTGTCTGTCTGTCTGTCTGTCTGTCTGTCTGTCTACCTGTCTGTCTGTCTGTCTGTCTATCTGTCTATCGGTCTATCGGTCTATCGGTCTATCGGTCTGTCTGTCTGTCTGTCTGTCTGTCTGTCTATCCGTCTATCTGCCTAGTCGTCTGTCTGTCTGTCTGTCTGTCTATCAATATATATGCATGCACACATACACACACATATCATTAAGGGAGATATGGATTATAAAACGAAGAAGGATGCACATATTCTGCCTGCAAGTCAGTAGGGTAGTAATGTAATGCATTGCGGGGCAAGTTTTTTTTTTAATGCCAACGATCTGAATTACAACCTACAACTATAATCAAAAGGTTTAGCATAACATAATGCAACCTGACAGGTAAATTTAAGCCCATTCGATTTATTAGTTTATTAATTTTATAGCCACAGTTAAAACATTCAGCTATCTCTGCTATAATTTTA
The DNA here is from genome assembly GCF_031021105.1 of Erythrolamprus reginae. Classification (NCBI taxonomy): domain Eukaryota; kingdom Metazoa; phylum Chordata; class Lepidosauria; order Squamata; family Dipsadidae; genus Erythrolamprus; species Erythrolamprus reginae. The sequence goes on along the minus strand of NC_091952.1, from coordinate 238,096,733 downwards.
TTTGAGAATAAAAATTTAACATATTCAGAAATATCTTTTCCTGTTTTCAATTCTAAAACAACCCTTTCAGTTTTAAAATGTTCTGTTGCAAAGGAAATGCAGTGCAGTAAAATATGATCCAGAGTTTGAAATTCAACGGTAATGCCATCTTTGAGAAATAACAATCTTTTGAAATTTCATTTGTCCCTTTCCATTCAAACATGTCTGCAATTTTCTTGGCAAGATTTTGCAGAAGTAGTTTGCCATTGCCTCCTTTCCAAGGCAGAGAGAAAATGGCTGGCCCAAGGTCACCCAGCTGACCTTGTGCCTAAGACAGGACTAGAACTCACAATCTCCCAGTTTCTAGCCTGATGCCTTAATTATTAACCAAACTGAACAAAAGACTTGAAAGTGTTGGTTATGACCTTTAAAGCCCTTCATGGCACTGGACCAGAATATCTCCGAGACCGCCTTCTGCCGCACGAATCCCAGCGGCTGATTAGGTCCCACAAAGTGGGCCTTCTCCGGGTCCCGTCAACTAAACAATGTCGGTTGGCGGGCCCCAGGGGAAGAGCCTTCTCTGTGACGGCCCCGACTCTCTGGAACCAATCCCCCCCCAGAGATTAGAACTGCCCCTACTGTCCCTGCCTTCCGTAAACTCCTTAAAACCCACCTTTGCCGTCAGGCATGGGGGAACTGAAGCACCTCCCCCGGGCATGTACAATTTATGCATGGTATGTTTGTGTGTGTGTTTGTTAATAAATGGGGTTCTTTTTAAATATTTTTAAATATTTTAAATTTATTTGGATTTGTCATGATTTGCTGTATCTTGCTGTGAGCCGCCCCGAGTCTGCGGAGAGGGGTGGCATACAAATCTAAATAAATAAATAAGTAAGTAAGTAAGTAAGTAAGTAAGTAAGTAAGTAAGTAAGTAAGTAAGTAAGTAAATAAATAACAAACAAACAAACAAACAAACAAACGGGACTTTAGAGGTCTTGTAGTCCAACCTCCTGCTCAGTCAGCAAACCCTCTACCATTTCAGAGAAATATTTGTCTAATCTCTTTTTAAAAACATCCAGTGTTGCAGCACTCACAACTTCTGGAGGCAAATTATTCCACTGAATAATTGTTTTAACTTTCAGGAAATTTCTCCTTAGTTCTAGGTTGCTTCTCTGCTTGATTAGTTTCCATCCATTGCTTCTTATCCTGCCCTCAGGTGCTTTGGAGAATAGGTTGACCCCCTTTTCTTTGTGGCTGCCCCTTAGATATTAGAACACTGGCTCTATTGGATCTACCATATGGCAAATTGACAGCCACACATTCAATCTGGCCTTAAGGGAAAGAACCTCAAATTCTGTATTTACTTAAATACACTGCTCAAAAAAAATAAAGGAACACTTAAACACCACAATATAACTTCAAGTAAACCAAACTTCTGTGAAATCAAACTGTCCTCTTAGGAAGCAACACTGATTGACAATCAATTTCACATACTTGTTGTTCTGTCGGGCTCTCTGGTAGAATCCTCCCGAAAATTCACAGATACAAATTTCAGACACACACGTTTAAAAATTCAAAACAATGTTCTTTATACCGAAAATTCAAATAAACTAAGCACTCTTTTGTATAGCGGAGAGCACTCGTCTCCAAACAAACTGGTAATTTGTACAAGTCCCTTATCAGTTCTGTGATACTTAGCTTGCAGCTGTGAGGCAATTCACAGTCCTTCTTCTTTCACAAAGTGAAACACACTTTGCTCTGGGTTAGTTTCAAAGCGGGGAAAAATCAGCACACAAAGGTCAAAGTCAGCAAGGCAGGCACAAAACACAATGGCCAAACCCACAGGCTGCTATTTATAGCAGCCTCACTAATTACCACAGCCCCACCCAACCACAGGTGGCCTCATTTTCTTTGATAATAATCTCTCAGTTGTTGCTGCCTATGCATCGCTCTCCGCATGCGTGGCTGTATCATTAACTCTTGTTCTGAATCCAAGGAGGAGCTAGATAATTGATCTCCTTCTGAGCTGTCTGCCACACTCTCCTCCTCCCTGTCACTCATTTTATTTATTTATTTTATTTATTTATTGGATTTGTATGCCGCCCCTCTCTGTGTCTTCTTGGTCAGAGGAGCCTTCATCAGCAGATTCCACCGGGAGAAAAACAGGCCTGCGGCATGTGGATGTTTCCCCCACATCCACAGTCCTTGGGGCAGGAGCTGGGCCAGAGCTAACCACAACACTTGTGCACATTCAACTTTCTACAGAACAAAGTATTCAATGAGAATATTTCATTCGTTCAGATCTAGGATGTGTTATTTGGGTGATCCCTTTATTTTTTTGAGCAGTATATAAACTGGTAAAATATATAGGGAGTTGAAAAGTATAATTGCAATGTACAATGTCATGGTAGACAACTGCACGCAGAGAGAATTATAGGTTAGATTTCATTCTATGCAAATACAGCTTTGCTGTATATGACAGAAATGAATATTGTCTAAAAAGTGTTCCTTATGAAATACTTATGTGGGATCTGAGTCATAAAATATCTGATAAATGAAAAATGCTCCAATCTCATGCTCTTACTGTGAGAAGAAAAGAAAAGGTCTTCCTATGAGCACTGATTATTTTGTGTTGCAATAAAATTTTTCTCATCTTGCTGTCATCAGGAAAGACAAAGGTGGTGTTATAAATATCGCAATCTGGAGGAGAAAAAAAAACCCCACCCCACTTTTAACTAATGAAACTTCCTATAAACGATAACCCAAGGACATCAGATCTGACCTTGAGATAGCTAGGGAAATTCACTTCTTGCTGAGAAATAATGCTTGCTAATTCACATAGAAAGGTGATACCCATTTTATATCTCAACCGGTATTTGTACATCATGTTTATGCTTAATCCTATAGGGGGAAAAAAGAACACAATAGTGTTGCATTCAAAAGTCATTTATTTTACAAAATCCTGGCGATTAAAGGGAAGAATAATAATAGCAATAGCAATAGCACTTAGACTTATATGCCACTTCACTGTGCTTTTACGGTCACAATTTAAAATGTTGGTCATGACCTTTAAAGCCCTACATGGCATTGGACCAGAGCACCTCCAGAACCGCCTGCTACCGCACGAATCCCAGCGGCCGATAAGGTCCCACAGAGTTGGCCTTCTCCGGGTCCCGTCGACTAAACAATGTCATCTGGCGGGCCCCAGGGGAAGAGCCTTCTCTGTGGCGGCCCCGGCCCTCTGGAATCAACTCCCCCTGGAGATTAGAACTGCTCCCACCCTCCTTGTCTTCCATAAACTACTTAAGACCCATCTATACCGCCAGGCATGGGGAATTTGAGACATCTTTCCCCCAGGCTTATTATAATTTATGTTTGGTATGTATGTGCTGTTTGGTTTTTAATTATGATAGGTTTTTTAGTTTTTTAATATTAGATTTGTGCCATTATAATATTGTTTTTATCATTGTTGTGAGCCGCCCTGAGTCTTTGGAGAGGGGCGGCATACAAATCTAATAAATTATTATTTATTTTTATTTTTATTTTTATTTTTATTTTTATTTTTATTTTTATTTTTATTTTTATTTTTATTTTTATTTTTATTTTTATTTTTATTTTTATTTTTATTTTTATTTTTATTTTTATTTTTATTTTTATTTTTATTTTTATTTTTATTTTTATTTTTATTTTTATTTTTATTTTTATTTTTATTTTTATTTTTATTTTTATTTTTATTATTATTATTATTATTAATATTATTATTATTATTATTATTATTATTATTATTATTATTATTTTACAGCCCTCTGTAAGTGATTGACAGTCAGCATATTGCCTCCAACACTCTAGGTCCTCATTTTACTAAGCAGAGTAGGATGGAAAGCTGAGTTAACTTTCAGTCAGTGAGACTCAAACTGCTGAATAGCTGGCAGCCGGCAGAAGTAGAAGTAGCCTGCAGTACTGCATTCTAACCACTGCGCCACCATAGCTCATTAATGGAAGAGAAGAAGGCTGTTGGATAAATTGGAATGATAGCCAATTTTAACTTTTCTACAACAGGTCTAAATTGCATTAGAATTAGAAAGTTAATAAAATAAAGTGCCTCACTTTCAAATAATTAATATGGTATAGTGTTTAAAGAGTTGGGGCAAGACTCAGGTTACCCAGTTTCAAATCCACTGTCAACTTGCTAGGTGGGTCCAGGAGAGGTAGTCTTTGATTTATGGCCACAATTGAATCCAAAATTGCTGTTGCTAAGCAAGGCATTTGTTAAGTGAATCATGCTTCATTTCACAATCTTTTTTGCCATGGTTGTTAAGCGAATCTACCATTGCTAACTGAATCATGTGTGTTTACTAAGTGAATTTGGATTCTGCTATTCTATCTTGGCGCCGAAGCCAATAAAGATTCCCAGACATGAGGAATGATATTTTCACAGCTTATTTGATTCGAGTACTCCAGCCAAAGGGTCTCAGCATCTAAAGTAGTCAAGACCCGGAACAATACACAAACATAAATTTTATATAGCTATGATTAAGAAAGTTAACACCCTAAAACACCCTAGCACAACAAAGAATGTTCTTTCTGTGCCAACTCAGGAACCTCTGCCACACAAATCCCAGCGACCAATTAGGTCCCACAGAGTTGGCCTTCTCCGGGTCCCGTCGACTAAACAATGTCGTCTGGCGGGTCCCAGGGGAAGAGCCTTCTCTGTGGCGGCCCCAACTCTCTGGAACCAGCTCTCCCCGGAGATTAGAACTGCTCCCACCCTCCTTGCCTTCCGTAAACTCCTTAAAACTCATCTCTGCTGCCAGGCATGGGGGAATTGGGGCATTCCCCCTCCCTCCCCCTGGGCCTATATAATTTATGTATGGTGTGTCTGTGTGTATGTCTGGTTTAATATTGGGGCTTTTTAAAAATGTTTTTTAAATTTATTAGATTTGTTATGAATTGTCTTATTGTATGCTGTGAATAAATAATAATAATAATAATAATAATAATAATAATAATAATAATAATAATAATCTCAAACTGCCCAAGGAGCTGCAGATACAGTTCTACAGAGGAATTATTGAGTCTGTCATCTGCACCTCTATAACTGTCTGGGTTGGTTCTGCAACCCTACAAGATAGACACAGACTTCAGAAGATAATTAGAACTGCAGAAAAAACAATTACTGCCATTGAGGACCTGTATACTGCATGAGTCAAAAAGAGGACCGTGACAATATTTATGGACCCCTCTCATTCTGGACATACATGGTTTCAACTCCTATCCTCAAAACATCGCTACAGAGCACTGCACACCAAGACAACTAGACACCAGAACAGTTTTTTTCCCCAAACACCATCACTCTGATAAACAAATAATTCCTTCACCACTGTCAAACTATGTATTCACTAAGGTTTATTTTATTTTATTTATTTATTTATTTATTTATTTATTTATTTATTTATTTATTTATTTATTTATTTACTTACTTACACAATGAGGGTTTTTAGTGGGTATATATCTATATACACATAGTAAAATACATGATGAAGGTTATAGAGGAGATACTCATAGTATCTAAGAAAAAATAGAAAGGAAGATATAGTAATAGAATGTATCAATGAAAGAATAGAAGAAGAGATATAGGAATAGAAGAAAGGTGTAGGAGATATAGGAGAGCAATAGGACAGGGGACGGAAGGCACTCTAGTGCACTTGTACTATTACTATTGCTATTAGTTCTTCTCATCTTTCCTGTCACCCATCTCCTCTCATGTATGACTGTAACTTGTTGCTTGTATCCTTATGATTTATATTAATATTGATTGTTTTCTGATTACTTATTTGAACCCCGTGACAATCATAAAGTGTTGTATCTCATGATTCTTGACAAATGCATCTTTTCTTTTATGTACACTGAGAGCATATGCACCAAAGACAAATTCCTTGTGTGTCCAATCACACTTAGCCAATAAAGAATTCTATTCTGTTCTATTCTAAAAATCAATCATTGATCCCTTACATATTCTTTTGATTGATTTCTTCTCCTTCTTCTTCATACATTGCATGTTTATGTTAATAAGCTTTCTTTTCCAAAGGGTTGTGCATTTTACTGTTATAATAAAGTAGAAGTTTCCCAAATTTATAAATCTACATGCCTTAGCAAACACCCTTCTAACATGTCCTTCTAAACTTATAACTTTCTTGTTGCTAGGCAGTAGTTACTGCTAGGCAGTAGTTACCCACCATTGTTACTGGTCTACAGATCATATCTATAAATATATGCAGGTGGGAAATTGTGCTTCTGACTTATCCTATTTCCCTTAAATATCTACTTGCAAATGAAAGCCAGAACAAACGTCTAATACTCTGGCATTAAGAGATAAAAGATATTTCCAGCCATTACAGATCATTTTGCACTAATGCAAGCATTTCAAAAGACTTCCAACTGAAAGTTGCGCAGCCAATTTATTCCATCTCCTTTCCCTCTTTATTCTATAGACAACATGCAACCCTTCATATTTTTTAACCCTAAATTCACAATGTTATTGTGATGGCTATCCTTGTCAACTCTGAAGCTGACCTGTGTGAAGGGATATGGAGGAGGGATTAGAGATACAGTAGTTGGGGTTGTATAGTCAAAATAAAATACTTTCTCTTGGGAACCCAGCGACCCACGAATCCTAGCAACCCACAAATCCCAGCAAAGCACGAATCCCAGCAACCCACAAATCCCAGCAACCCACGAATCCCAGCGACCGATAAAGTCCCATAGAGTTGGCCTTCTCCAGGTCCCGTCAACTAAACAATGTCTTCTGGCGGGACCCAGGGGAAGAGCCTTCTCTGTGGCGGCCCTGGCCCTCTGGAATCAACTCCCCCCAGAGATTAGAACCACCACCACCCTCCTTCCCTTTCGTAAGCTACTCAAAACCCACCTATGTCGCTGGGCATGGGGTAACTGAGTTACCCCTAGGCTATGGTAGATTTGTGTATGGTATGGCTGAGTGGTTTGATTTTAATAATGGGCTTTTTATGTGCTTTTTTAATATATTGGATTTGTGATATTGTATTCTGTTGTGAGCTGTTCCGAGTCCTCGGAGAGTGGTGGCATACAAATGTAATACATATAGATATATAAATATAAACCAAGGATGTTCTCATACCTGGCTGGAGGTAGGAGGAATGATGTCACCAGACCAGTGGATACTGCCTTGATTGGGCCCTGTGACCAATTGTTTGGGTTTGAGGGAAAACCTGTTACCATATAAGACATACCTTAGTTTTGGGGAGGAAAACTGGGGGGGGGGAATCTACCTACCAGGTATTCATCTGGCTTGTGTTCTTAGTCTGGTCAGCTTTGGCATATTATTTTATCTCCTGGTTAGGGCTGGAAAAAAAACTTCTGAGTGAGTAGGAATGAAAATAAGCAAGGAAGATTTATCTATCTATCTATCTATCTATCTATCTATCTATCTATCTATCTATCTATCTATCTATCTATCTATTAGTTGGGGGAAAGATCAAAAGCAACGTGAGAAAATATTATTTCACTGAAAGAGTAGTAGATCCTTGGAACAAACTTTCAGCAGACGTGGTTGGTAAATCCACAGTAACTGAATTTAAACATGCCTGGGATAAACATATATCCATTGTAAGATAAAATACAGGAAATAGTATAAGGGCAGACTAGATGGACCATGAGGTCTTTTTCTGCCGTCAGTCTTCTATGTTTCTATGTTTCTATGTTTCTATGTTTCTATGTTTCTATGTTTCTATGTTTCTATGTTTCTATGTTTCTATGTTTCTATGTTTCTATGTTTCTATGTTTCTATGTTTCTATGTTTCTATGTTTCTATGTATCTATCTATCTATCTATCTATCTATCAATCTATCTATCTATCTATCTATCTATCTATTAGTTGGGGGAAAGATCAAAAGCAACGTGAGAAAATATTATTTCACTGAAAGAGTAGTAGATCCTTGGAACAAACTTTCAGCAGACGTGGTTGGTAAATCCACAGTAACTGAATTTAAACATGCCTGGGATAAACATATATCCATTGTAAGCTAAAATACAGGAAATAGTATAAGGGCAGACTAGATGGACCATGAGGTCTTTTTCTGCCGTCAGTCTTCTATGTTTCTATGTTTCTATGTTTCTATGTTTCTATGTTTCTATGTTTCTATGTTTCTGAAATGTATTGAGACGCCAGACGAATTGCTAAACAGTGGTTCCCTTTATTCAGCTCTTTCCGCAAGTGACAATCAGCTGGGAACTCACCAGCCGGCAATGAGAAACTCGGCTCTATTTATACTCTTAAGGCTCGCGCCCAAAAGAGCTGTGCTGCGTCTGAGCCAATCAGACGCGTCCTATTCTTTTCAATCTGCCTGGTAACAGCATTCACCTCAGGCAACTATTTACATGGTAATATATACAGACTCAACACCCCTCCCTCCTTAGTTAGTTGCAACTGTCCATCAGCTGAGCCATGTGATGAAGTCCTCCAATCGTGAAGGTCTGCGTGCGGCTCGCTCAGACCTGCGCAATTCAGTTGAGTCTGGGACTTCGTTGGTGGAGGTTGGCTCTCTGTCGGATCCGGAGCCTGGCTGGGCCCGAGTGGGGGCTCCGGCCTGCAGCGAAGTCCGGATGGAGGCTGAATCGACGTCGGAGGAGGAAGATGGTGGCTCGTTGGTGTCGTTGGAGCGTTCCAGCCTCGGTGAGCCCAAATTTACATCCAATAAGTCGGGTTGTACATAAGAGTCTGCTTTGGGGGAAGAGGTTACAATGGCGGTTTGCGTATTTTCAGAGTTAATCCGCCCCCTTAAGTAATCAATGTGCCGTTTCCAAATACGGCCATCCTCTAATTGTATTAAATATGTTTTAGGCCCTTTTTGTTGTAGGACTTTTCCTTTTACCCATTGAACTCCCCCATCAAAATTTCGGGCAAATACATTCTGGCCTAGATACATGCTTCTTTCAGGCATTACAGACATTTCACCTTGACCCATGGTGTTCAAGAATCGGGGGTGTAACCTGTCTAAAGGGGACCTTAGTTTCCGCCCCATTAAGACTTCTGCAGGGCTTTTATGGGTGGCAGCATTTGGAGTAATATGTTGCATTAACAGGAATTGGTCTAATTTACTCTGTACTTCCCCAGGGCCTGCTCTGCGCAGCGCCTCTTTCGCCACACGCACATAACGTTCAGCCAACCCGTTAGCCCATGGGGAGTAAGGGGAGATTAGCGCATGTCTGACCCCTAGATTACTCAAAAACACCTCAAATTGTCGTGCGGTCAGTTGTGGTCCATTATCTGAAACAAGGACATCAGGACACCCATGGGTTGCAAACAAGTGATACAGAGCCTTTATGGTGGCACATGTTGTTATATTCTGCATAGTCACTATCTCTACCCACTTAGAAAAAGCATCTACGACCACCAGGAAAAACTGGGACCCGATGGGGCCAGCAAAGTCTATATGTATCCTGGACCAAGGCCCAGTGGGCTCTCCCCACTCTACGGGGGCAGTTCGAGGGGGATTGGGTCGTGACTCCTGACAGGGGTCACACTTAGCTACCCAATGTTCTATATCGAGATCTAGGCCCGGCCACCACAGGTATCCTCTTGCCAACCCCTTCATTCGGACCATGCCTGGGTGTCCCACATGCAACATACTCAACACCTTTTGCCTAAGTGTGGTTGGAATGACCACTCGATCCCCCCATAGTACACATCCCATCCTCGTCGCCAGTGAAATGTATTGAGACGCCAGACGAATTGCTAAACAGTGGTTCCCTTTATTCAGCTCTTTCCGCAAGTGACAATCAGCTGGGAACTCACCAGCCGGCAATGAGAAACTCGGCTCTATTTATACTCTTAAGGCTCGCGCCCAAAAGAGCTGTGCTGCGTCTGAGCCAATCAGACGCGTCCTATTCTTTTCAATCTGCCTGGTAACAGCATTCACCTCAGGCAACTATTTACATGGTAATATATACAGACTCAACAGTTTCTATGTTTCTATGTTTCTATGTTTCTATGTTTCTATGTTTCTATGTTTCTATGTTTCTATGTTTCTATGTTTCTATGTTTCTATGTTTCTATGTTTCTATGTTTCTATGTTTCTATGTTTCTATGTTTCTATGTTTCTATGTTTCTATGTTTCTATGTTTCTATGTTTCTATGTTTCTATGTTTCTATGTTTCTATGTTATTATGTTTCTATGTTTCTATGTTTCTATGTTTCTATGTATCTATCTATCTATCTATCTATCAATCAATCAATCTATCTATCTATCTATCTATCTATCTATCTATCTATCTATCTATCTATCTATCTATGTATTTATCTATTTATCTATGTATTTATCTATGTATTTATCTATTTATTTATCTATTTAAACATATTTAGATGCTGCCCTTCTCCTTGCAGACTCAGGGTGGCAAACAACAATAAAATGAATACAAAATTAAAAACCCCACAATAAAAACATTCATCCATCATTCATTCATCAGTAGCCGGAACAAGAGGTTGGTGTTCAATGACCCTCCCAGGTCTGCTGGCAAAGCCATGTTTTTAGGGCCTTTCGGAAGGCCAGGAGCATGAGGGCGGTACGAATCTCCAAGGGAAGGTGGTCCCAGAGTGCCAGGGCCACCACAGAGAAGGCCCTCCCTCGTGGCCCTGCCAGATGGCATTGTTTGGCTGATGGAACCTGGAGGAGGCTGACTATGTGGGATCTGATCGGTCACAAGGTTGTGTGAGGAAGAAGATGGTCCCGTAAATAATCTGACCCTAAGCCATGTAGGGCTTTAGCACCTCATTAGGGCTGGGGGAAAAAGCTTCGAAGCTTCAAAAAAGTTCGGATTATAAAATGCACCCAAATTTTCAGCCTCTTTTGGTGGTGGGGAGGAAGGTGCATCTTATACTCCGAAAAATACAGTACTTTTAATTAGGTGAAAACCAAGGGACCCCTCAGAGTTGGTTTTCACTAGATATATATCAGTATGATATTTCCAATAAAGCTATTCTTTGAGGAATTTGCCTGCCTCGGAAATTTTGCTTGCAATGGAATTATTACTTGAAACCCTGATCATCATCTTGGAAGATATGTCTGTATAGAATATGTGACTATTAACTGTTGTGTTAACCAATATTTATTTATCCTAGCTTGTGTACAGGTAGGATAATCACTTAGAAAGGAAGGGTTTTGCCTTCTCTTTCTGCTCAAGGTCCCCCTGTACAATTGGTGGGCCATTGTGTGACACAGAATGTTGGACTCGATGGGCTTTGGTCCGATTCAGCATGGCTCTTCTTATGTTCTTATGTTGGTATATGCATAACTAACTAACTAACTAACTAACTAACTAACTAACTAACTAACTAACCAACTAACTAACTAATTAACTAACTGTTTTTTAGATTAATGGGTTTTTAATCTATATTTTAACTATTAGATTTGTACACATTGTTTGCATTGCATGTTGTGAGCTGCCCTGGGTCCCTGGAGAGGGGTGGCATACAAGTCTAAATAATAATAATAATAATAATAATAATAATAATAATAATAATAATAATAATATAATACCTTCTGTCGCACGAATACCAGCGACCAGTTAGGTCCCACAGAGTTGGCCTTCTCTGGGTCCCGTCGACTAAACAATGTTGTTTGGCAGGACCCCGGGGAAGAGCCTTCTCTGTGGCGGCCCAAACCCTCTGGAACCAACTCTCCCCAGAGATCAGAATTACCCCCACCCTCCTTGCCTTTCGTAAGCTCCTTAAAACCCACCTTTGTCGTCAGGCATGGGGGAACTGAGATATTCCCTTCCCCTTAGGCCTATACAATTTATGCATGGTATGCTTGTGTATATGTTTGTTTTTTTAAATAAGGGTTTTTAAAATTATATATATATATATATATATATATATATATATATATATATATATATAATATTATATATATATATATAATAACAATAACAATAATAATTTACTTATTAATATATTTATTTATTTAGTCATATTTATGTAGTGTATATTGGAGGTGACACTTAAATTGCTGCATGCAACAAAGTTTCATTTTAATGTATGCCGATTAGTGTACATTTAAAGTCACAATAATGTTAAGTTATTCCAGGTCTCTATCTTTAAATTGCATACTACTTCTCTTCTTAGAAATTCTTTTTTTCATGGGACCCACACCTGATATTACTAACATCCAATGTTACATTGCAGCGATGAAAAATAAGAAAGGGTTTGTTGACCTCGGGATATTGTACATACCGATGGAGCATAATCCGAGATAAAAATGCCACTAGGATGTGGATATGCCTTTGCAGCACCCTCTTTAGCGCATAAAATCAGTATTCAGAAATACCTTGTTATCAAGAGGCACATTATGTTTCCCCACATTTTATTTGTCAGCCACCCTGCTGGGCAACGATCTGCATTATTAAAAATGTTCTCCTCGGCCAAATAAAAACATAAAGTTGAAATGATCTTATTTGTATAGCCAAGTTCCAGTGTGCCCTTTCGTTTTTCTTTTCCAATTGCCCTTGGTATTGATGCTTCCTGTAATCTACTTTGCTGGAGGACCAAAGAAGACTCCTTAGATCACAAAAGCAGCCCCCACTCCAAAACCTGCAAGAATGTATTTTATAATAGATCCCTGAAGGAAAGTACAAGAATCTAGAGCAGGAAACATTTGCCGATAGGAAGCACGTAACCGTTTCGTTCTTTAAAAGTGACGTTCTTTTCTGAACAGCAGCTTGTGGGCTTGCATAGAAATTTTTTATTTATTTATTTATTTTGTCCAATACACAATGAGGGTTTTAGTGGGTATATATTTATATACACAGTAAAACACATGATGAAGGTTATAGAGGAGATACTCATAGTAAAATATATCTAAGAAAGAATAGAAAGGAAGATATAGTAATAGAACATATCACTGAAAGATTAGAAGAAGAGATATAGGAATAGAAGAAAGATATAGGAGATATAGGAGAGCAATAGGACAGGGGACGGAAGGCACTCTAGTGCACTTGTACTCGCCCCTTACTGACCTCTTAGGAATCTGGATAGGTCAACCATAGATAATCTAAGGGTAAAGTGTTGGGGGTTTGGGGATGACACTATGGAGTCCGGTAATGAGTTCCACGCTTTGACAACTCGGTTACAGAAGTCATATTTTTTACAGTCAAGTTTGGAGCAGTTAATATTAAGTTTAAATCTGCTGTGTGCTCTTGTATAGTTGTGGTTGAAGCTGAAGTAGTCGCCGACAGGCAGGACATTGCAGCATATGATCTTGTGGGCAATACTTAGATCTTGTTTAAGGCGTCTTAGTTCTAAACTTTCTAGGCCCAGGATTGAAAGTCTAGTCTCGTAGGGTATTCTATTGTGACATGTTTTCTGTGCCTTTAAACCCACAAACAAATAATATATTCAGAATTGGTTTAGGGTTTTTTCCATTGGGTTCCTTTCAAAATATCCTTCAAAGCAATTCATCTATGGGAGATCAGGTTACACTAATCCGTAAAGAAATAAAGGAGGATCTGTAGGTTTTACTCCGCTATGGTAGCTGTCTTTAGGGGGGTGGTACTTATCTTTGTTTCTAGGTCATTGAGTCAGTACTGTCCAAAGATGTTCCCACGGTCATGTGGCCAATGTGACATCATGCTGTAGCACAGAGCGTGTTGCAAAAAATGGAGCACCGTTACCTTCCTGCCAAAGTGGTACCTATTTATCTACTTGCAGTTACGTGCTTTCAAACTGCTAGGTTGGCAGGAGCTGAGACAGAACAGCAGAATAACAGAGTTGGAAGGGACTTCTAGAGTTGGAGTTCTTCTAGTCTAAGACCCTGTTCAAGCACCACTTCAGACAAATCGTTCGCCAATATTTTCTTTAAAACTTCCAGTGTTGGAGCAACCACAACTTCTGGAGGCAACTGACTATCAGGAAATTCCTCCTTACTTCTAGGTTGGTTCTCTCCTTGATTAGTTTCTATCCATTGCTCCTTGTCCTGCCTTCAGAAACTTTGGAGAATAGATTAACCAGACAATTTCTAAAACTGTTCTTCATATGTTTTAGCCTCTGGAGGTAAGTGAAAGGATCTCACTCCAACACACAGTGGTAGAACCTAAATCCATTGTGGCTTGTAAGCTATGCTATATTTTAATTCAGAAAAAGTCAAGCCATTTATGGGCCTATACCTAACAGCAAAACTATCTGTTTTGTGTGATGCACTTTTCTTTGGGAGCGGGGGTAATGAAGGGACAAAATAACTGAAGGTGCTAATCTTAACACTCCTATTTCACTTAATTCTGGACCATCCATGCAAAAGAGCAGAACGGAAAAAAATTGCTTGTACCCCATAAGGCTTCCTTTCCAATGGCCCTTTGCCTGCTCATCTGATATTAACGTGGTGGCCACTTTGCTATTATTTTAATTAAGGGGAAAGAATTATGTTTGGGAGAAAAATGTTGATTTTTCTTTTGTTTATTCCCCCCCCCCTCTGTAAACTATCAGAGAATAAAAACCCTGTTACTGAATAATTAAATGTTTTCCACTGAAAATTGATGAACACAAACGTGTTTAATTCAAAAGCTTGCAAGCCTAACAATGCAAACATTAATTAAAAATTAAAATGTAAGCATAGCTGAAGCTCTAAATGTTTTGTAATGTCCAGCCCTATTGGGGTTGCGGTTCTTAGCATGAATTAAAAAACAAGATGTGATGATTCTGTATGCCTGCCTGTTTGTCTGCCTATTTATATACTTGCCTATCTACCTGCCTGCCTATCTATGTATCTGCCTATCTGCCTGCCTGCCTCTCTACCTGCCTACATATCTACCTGCCTACCTGCCTATATCTGCCTGTCTGCTTGCCCACTTATCTGTTTCCAGACCACTATATCAGACTGATGGAATTATTCACCTGCATCAGTCATGGGCTGCCCAATTTTTTTATTGCCACACTGTGGGCGTAGCTTATTTTGTGGGTGTGGCTTGATGGCCATGTGACTGGGTAGGAGTGGCTTGCCGGCCATGTGATGAGGTGGGAGTGGCTTGACAATCATGTGACCGGGGGGCTTAAAGGTCATGTGACTGGGTAGGAGTGGCTTACCAAGATAAGTTTTCAAATAGGTGCTTTCACTCATTTTGAGATTTTGTACTGAACCCACAAGGTTCATATGATAACAGAATAGGCAAGTAGCTCAATTTTCTTTAATTGCTATAAAAGTTCAGTTCTAGATAAGCTGGGGGAGCTCGCAGGGGGAAGGGACTTACAGTCTGATTGATGGATGCAAGTCTCCAAGGATGGATGGATAACGAGATGATGAGTATCTCTTAACATGGTTGCTAGAAGCAAAAGGCATGTGTCCTAAACTCGGACCGAGTCAGAAAAAGGGGTATCCTAAAGTGAGGGCCAACTTTTATAGTTGGCAGACTCAGTCATGACTGGCTGAGGACAAGGTCCACCCATCCTTGGAGAATAGCTCCCCCTACTGAGGAGAATAACCTTTGCTCCAGCAAAACACCATTTTCTCATCCTTCTCAGTCATTCCAAGAGGTGGATTTGTTTTGCCTTTCATGTCCTGGGCAGTGTGTTGTTATTCATTCATTCATTCATTCATTCATTTATTTATTTATTTATTGGATTTGTATGCCGCCCCTCTCCGTAGACTCGGAGACTCGTTTTTCCCCTTGCTAGGAAAAGTACAAGTAGCAAAGGAAGAATGAAGGAAAGGGGATAAGAGAAATATTGATGTTATTTTTCCACCCTCCCAATCCCCGGGAAGTAAGGGAGAAGAAAGGGGAAATTTTACTAGAAGTAGGGGAGAGGAAAGGGGGAATTGTACTGGAGTTCAGTAATGAAAGTGTTCATTTATTTACTTTATTTATTTATTTATTTATTTATTTATTTATTTATTTAGTTAGTTAGTTAGTTAGTTAGTTAGTTAGTTAGTTAGTTAGTTAGTTAGTTAGTCCAATACATAATGAGGGTTTATGAGATTAACCATGTGGTAATATATATCAAAGAGAGGAAAGAAAGAAAGAAAGAAAGAAAGGAAGGAAGAAAGAAGGAAGGAAGGAAGGAAGGAAGGAAGGAAGGAAGGAAGGAAGGATAGGAGTGAATATATAAGAATAAGGTACAATACATTAATGGAGGATAGAGGAGGAGATATAGAGAAATGTGAGTGGAAGAAAAAAAATACGAGATATAGGAGAGACAATTGGACAGGGGACGGAAGGCACCCTAGTGCACTTATGCATGCCCCTTACTGACCTCTTAGAAACTTGGAGAGGTCAATCGTGGATAGTCTAAGAGAAAAATGTTGGGGATTAGGGGTAGACACTATGGAGTACGGTAGTGAATTCCACACTTTGACAACTCGATTGCTAAAGTCACATTTCTTACAGTCCAATTTGGAGCGGTTAATATTAAGTTTGTATCTGTTGCGTGCTCTTGTGTTGTTGTGGTTGAAGCTGAAGTAGTCATTGACAGGCAAGACGTTGCAGCGTATGATCTTGTGGGCAAAACTTAGATCATGTTTAAGGCGTCGTAGTTCTAAGCTTTCTAGAACCAAGATTATAAGTCTAGTTTCTTAGGGAATTCTGTTTTGAGTGGAAACATGCAGTAGCATGGAACTGCTGTAGGTTTTAAAGAATGAGATGCCACCAGAGGAACAGGAGACTTTGTATTCTTTGCATCTGACAATCTTGCAGGAATCCCAAAGCATCTTGCAGGAATCCCAAGCCTTCTCATTTTCCCTTCCTTCCCTTCCCCCCTAAATCAGTCCTGCATACCCCCCCCCCTCTCTCTGTCTCCCCCCAAGGCAGTAGCTGCCATGAAGCCAGATGCTCCTCACTTATCTATTTCATTTATTTGCCCTACGAGCAAACTGGTTAATTTACGAGCAGTCAGGAGACATAAGGGCAGTGTAATTGAAATTAGGGATGTGAAAACTGCTGTTAAGTTTAATTAGAAGTGAGCGCATTAATCGATTAATTGGTGTGATGAACTGATTAATAGCTCAGTGGCAGATTAAAAAATGCAGCTGTGATTAATAGAAGAAAGCCATCTGGGCTGTTTCTTTCTAACACCTCTGCAGTGGGAACAGCTCAAACGATTTGCATGCTTCCATTTCATGCCACTTGTTCTATTTTATGTCGGTAGAATGACAACAGTACACCCAACACAGTAGATCACAGTGTGATTGTATTTGAATGCTTCTCTACAGAAGCTTCTACTTCCAAATAAAAGTAGCACATGGTAAAGAACGATCCGCAGCATCAGCAGTACATCATACCCTTGACATTTCTAATTTATTAGATCACGTTTGTAAGACTGCCCATCCTCACAGTGACTCACAGTAACTCTGGGCAGCAAACAATATTAAAACAACAATACAAGAAAGCTATTGAGTTATCCAGAAGAAATAAAATCAATATTACTTCAACCATACAACTTTTGTCCAAGGAGCTCACTTCTTAAGATCTGGGAGAAAGGATGGGTTTTAAGGATATTTTAAAATGAAACTTGGACAGGGCTAATGTCAACCTTTGTTGGTTTTTTTTAGGGTAATGGGGTTTTAAATAAATAAATAAACAAACAAACAAAAACAAATAATAAATAAATACATACATACATACATACATACATACATACATACATACAGACAGACAGACAGACAGACAGACATACTGTACCACAGCAAAGGACATTCACTTCCCAGATTCCATCAACTGACATTATTTAATCAATAAAACCCAAAGTATCCAATTATGTTGGATGAAACCAGGGTTTGGCAACCTTAAACACTCAAAGAGCCACAAAGGTCATAACTGGAAGCCCTTGTTCAATTCTGGAGCTGACAGGAAGTCAGGTTCCCCTACCACAAAGAATCTTCCTAGTGCGGTGTCCTTTTTCCTCTACCAACCAGAAGTCCGGTTCCCTCACCATAGAGTCTCTTCTTAGTGCTGTGTCCTTTTTATGTATGTATTTATTTATTGGATTTTATATTTTTCCTCTACCTGTCCTAACGGAAGGCCCTATCAATTGAGGAGCCAACCGCGACAGGGAGCTGCAGCAGAGGAATGAAAGAGCTACCTGCAGCCCCAGAGCTTTAGGTTCCCAATCCCTGGATTAAAAAATATGGACAGACATTATGAGCGAGAGATAGTCCCTCAGACAGAGACCTTATGCCAGTGATGGTGAAGATTTTTTTGCCTGGGTGCCAAAAGCGCGTGCAGGCACATTTCTGTCCACACCCATAATTCAATGCCTGGGGAGGGTGAAAATTGCCTTCCCCCCCCCTGGAAGCTAGAAACAGCCCATTTCCCAACTTCTGGTAGGCCCAGTAGGCCTGTTTTTCACCCAAGGAAGCCTCTGGAGCAGGGGTGTGCAATTAATTTTGCCATAGGGCCGCATGAGAAATTGGGATGGTTTTTAGAGGACCGGACTAATATAATTCACTCAGTTCTAGCCAATACTGTATATTATTGGGTAAAACTGAGTTAATTATATATTATACATCATACATCATACATCATATATATATTTATGTATAATTATATAAAAATTGAACTGCCACTTGGCTGGTGTGCTATAGGGTTCCTGCTTGGGCATGGGGTTGAACTTGATGGCCTTCATGGTCCCTTTCAACTCAATCAATCTATATATTATATATTATATATTATATATTATATATTATATATTATATATTATATATTATATATTATATATTATATATTATATATTATATATTATATATTATATATTATATATTATATATTATATATTATATATTATATATTATATATTATATATTATATATTATATATTATATATTATATATTATATATTATATATTATATATTATATATTATATATTATATATTATATATTATATATTATATATTATATATTATATATTATATATTATATATTATATATTATATATTATATATTATATATTATATATTATATATTATATATTATATATTATATGTTGAACACCCAGTTCTTATGTAGAAAAGTTGGACCAACCTCCGTGGGCTGGTCACAGACAGTGGGCGGGCCGCATCCAGCCCTCAGGCTGCATCTTGCCTAGGTCTGCTCTGGAGCCTGGGGAGAGTGAAAACGCCCTCCCCCATCCCCCAGGAGGCCATCCAGAAGCCAAAAATGCCCACCCAGTGTGTGCCAAAAATCAGCTGGCCATGATACACAAGCTGGAGCTGAGCTAGGGCAATGGCTTGTGGTCCGGCAGATATGGCTCCATGTGCCATCTATGGCACCTGTGCCATAAATTCGCCATCACTTCCCTATGCCATGTTGAAGGAGCCAACTGGAGATAAATAAGGTTTTTTCTTTGTATTGTGAGAGACTAGGTCAGTGGTGGGTTCCTACCAGTGCAGTCTGGTGCTGTGCACCATTAGGAGACCAGCGATGATGTAATTTTTGGCAATTTTATTCCGGGTTTAGATAGCGTCTCTGCTTTGAAAAAGCCCTCCCACCTGCCCTTGCATTAATGCTGACCTTTATTCTTCCTCTGAAGCACAACTGAGAAGCTACTCAGCTGTGTTTCAGCTTGTAATATTGTCCTAAGCATGCACGGAAGTGAAATCGTGCGGTGGGATGCGTGTGCATGCGTGGATGCACACTGGTAGTGGAATACAACTGGAACCCCCATCTGGACTAGATCCTTGTAATTATGAAACTGATTCAATTCAATTCAATTTATTAGACTTGTATACCGCCCCTCTCCGAAGACCCGGAGCAGCTCACAACATGCAATATAAACAATATGTATACAAGTCTAATAGTTAAAAACAGTCAACTAAAAATCCATTATATAAAAACAGTCAGCCTCCACAATCACATCCAAACATAACATTTGACGGTCAGAGAAGAAGGGGGCATGATCTAGCTGCCCCATGCCTGGCGACATAGATGGGGCTTAAGTGTCTTGCGGAAGGTGAGGAGAGTGGGGGCAGTACGAATGTCCAGAGGGAGCTGGTTCTAGAGGGCAGGAGCCGCCACAGAGAAGGCTCTTTCCCTAGGTCCCGCCAGACGACATTGTTTGGTCAATGGGACCTGGAGAAGGCCAACTTCGTGGGACCTTAGCGGCCGCTGGGATTTGTGCGGCAGAAGGCGGTCCCATAAGTAATCTGGTCCGATGCCATGTAGGGCTTTATAGGTCATCACCAACACTTTGAATTGTGTCTGGAAACCAATCAGCAGCCAATGTAAGCTGCGGAGTGTTGGAGAAACATGGGTGTATCTGGGGAGACCCATGATGGCTTGCGCGGCCACGTGCGTTCTGCACGATTTGTAGTTTCCGAACACTCTTGAAAGGTGGGAAGGCTTGGCAGTATGGAATAAAAAATAATTATTCAGGACTAAAAGAATCCTGAGATGCCTTTAATAAAATTCACTGCCTGATTGGCTCTTTTCATGCAACACATTAATCCATTTTCACACAGTATCCAACCATACACACACACACACAGAAAAATTCCCCAGACCAAGAGAATAAAAGCTAAAAGTCTTTATTAACATGATATAAAACATAGAAACATATATCAAACGTAACGTAACGTAACGTAACCTAACCTAACCTAACATAAACAAAGTTTCCGGCATGATCATACAGGATCATACAGGGACCTGGAGAAGTCACAGGAAGAATACCTGTGTACCTCTGAAGGTAAAGTACCTAATTACAAGAATCATCTTATATAGGATTTTTGAATGTGAAGCCAAAGTGAAAATTAAAGAAGCTTAGTATGTGGTGTGTGTATTTATTTATTTATTTATTTATTATTTGGATTTGTATGCCGCCCCTCTCCGAAGACTCTATAATCATGTTGTATGAATGGAACCTTTCTCATGTAAATCGCAAAATGATTGCTTTATTCCCAGATGTTCTCTCCTGCAGGCAAAGTTACCCAATCAATAGACTTTGGGAAACCTTAACTGACTGGCTTGTCTCTTTTGTTTACAAGAAGGCCAAGGAGTTAAACAATCAGGTGTTAGAATGAAAAGTGGCACTGCAGAGTTATAACTGGCAAGGCCAGAATAGGTTTCTGGAGAATGACAGAGAGAAAAAGTGGACTTTCTTTCCTTGATTTTTTTCCTGTCTTCTCTGAAACTTAATGCCCTACCTTCTAATAGTAATCTTAGATGTTGAAATGAGATCAAAGCTGAAATAAATTGAGATGCTTACTGGAAAAAGACTGACTGCCTTCCTGGATTTTCAATCCCTTTTATTAGGGATAAGAATGTTCATTTCGCTGTCCCCAAACTTGGCCAATTCTCTGTTAATCCCTTCCTTTAATCCCTTTTACCACTTCTCCATTAATCTTCCCTAGAGCAGGGAGAATTCTTCTATTCTAGTCCATGGCCATTAAATTTGCTTAGAAGTCTTCTAAGAAGATAAGGAGTTGTACTTTAATTACTTTGTTCTAAGCAAAGCAGCCCCAGAAGTTGCATAACCTTTCTTTAAAGGAGAACTAACATGACATTACTTGAAGAGTTACCTAAATTATACAGTAACTACAGATCCCTCACCCTTCCTCCCATCTCACAAAGCTAGCATTTCCAATTAGGATAATCACCAGGGAGCAATTGAAGATGGAATGAAGTTTTTCCTCATTTGCATAATTTAGATTACTTTTATCTAGATGAAGGAAAAACCTACATTTTTAAAAAAGAGCCAACTCATTATCATTTGGCACTAATTATAACAAGGAGGATAAAGAGTGAATAATTGGAAAAATATTCAGAAAATGGCAGAGAAATTGTTAAAGAGAAGAAGAATCTAGACAAGATTAAAATTATGACATATGGTATTTAAAACCACACTCAATAAAAAGGCAATAAAACTTTGCGAAGTCTTACAAAATCAATTTATTACAGAGAACAAGAAGCATCCATATTATTGATCTCCATCTTTATTAGTGAAATAAAATTAACTGACAACAAACAAAACAAAAACAGCAGTGGGAATTTCTCCTTATGATTCCATTCTTGACTAATTAGGAAGAAAGTTTTAAATAAATCAATAATCACAGAAGCCCTGTATTTAATTCCTAACAAACCCAGCAGACAACTTTGTTTTCCCCCAAAATAGAGAAGGGAACAAGGGAATCAGCCATTTTGGATTTAATTCTCACTAATAGAAATGAAATGATAGAAGATGTTGAAGCTACAGGAACCTTGGGGGACAAGTGATCATGCAATATTGGAATTCAATACAGTGGTATCTCTACTTAAGAACTTAATTCATTCTGTGACCAGGTTCTTAAGTAGAAAAGTTTGTAAGTAGAAGCAATTTTTTCCATAGGAATCAATGTAAAAGCAAATAATGTGTGCAAACCCATTAGGAAAGAAATAAAAGCTTGAAATTTGTGTGGGAGGAGGAGGAGGAAGAAGAGGAAGAGGACAGTCACTGTTGAACGAAGAAGGTGAGGTGAGGTGAATAAAAAAAATCCAAAACTTTAAGGCTTAAAAAAAGGGGGGGACTCTGAGGCGGCGAGGAGGAGCACACACCTCCTGTACACCCGGTGCAAGACTGCCTCCCATACACTGCGCCAGAGAGAAAAACCCAGGCGGGCAAGAGGGGAAACCTCCCACTTCTTTGACCAAAGGTAGCTGCTACTGCTTCTACTTGTTGCCTCTTCCTGTGTTGGCTTTTTTGGCAACTGCTGCACATTGCTGGCTCATATTTTGTAAGTATTGTAAGAAGTGGTAGAATGGGAGGGTTCTGAGTATGTTCAATTATAGATTGTTCCAGTTGCACCAGGAGGGTAGTTGTTCAACCTCTCATCTGTATGTGGTTTCATCATTGTCTCAAAAATTCTGGGGCCACTGAGTGATACCATCAGATTTGTTGGTGTCATCAAGACCAAATAAAATAGTGTTTGGACATTTCTGTTCACATTCAATGGCATCGTTGATGAATAAGGTGATATTATTTTCTGGATTCGCATTATTTGCTGGGTTGGTGGTTATTTTTGGTTGCAGTAGTAGTTGTTGAATTGAGAAAGGATTTTGAAGTGTTGGGTATTCACTTTTCTTTACTGTATTTTTCCCCCAAGAGATGTTAGGCATGCTTGTAAGTGTGCTTCTATGGAGTCGATGGATGTTTCCATTTATTTATTTATTCCATTTTTATGCCGCCCTTCTCCTTAGACTCAGGGCGGTTTACAACATGTTAGCAATAGCCCTTTTTTAACAGAGCTAGGCTATTGTCCCCACAATCCAGGTCCTCATTTTACCCACCTCGGAAGGATGGAAGGCTGAGTCAACCTTGAGCCGGTGATGACATTTGAACCACTGACCTTCAGATCTACAAGCCAGGTTCAGTGGCCTGCATACACCACTCTACCTGCTGCGCCACCCCAGCTCTATGGTTTTGATTCTATCATACAGGACATTTTATTTGTTCAGCTTAGGTAAACATGATGGACAAAGACAAGGAAATGTAGCTGATGTTTGTAGGAGATTGACTATGTGTTTGGTTAATTCCCAGGGCTTCCAAGTTCCCATCCCGGCTCTTTTAGAATGGCTGTCTAGAGGGGGCTTAGATAAAGAGCAATCAGAAGATTGAGTAGGAGCCTTAAATTGTCTATGACTGGATGACTATCATGGGCAGATGTGTTTCATTTCTGTTTCAATTATATTAATTTCCCAACACATGTCTATACTATGTTTTAGCAGGTAAAATCTGTCTGTAAACCCCACTTTAGTTTCTTTCTCTCTTTTTCTTTGGAAAAAAGATATCAGCCATAACTGACTGTTGTAACTATCATCTAGAAAGTGATCAGTACTTGACTACTAAACTAAATCAGCTAGCGGTACCTGAACACACTTGTGAGTGGATCACAAGCTTCCTAACAGACAGGAAGCAGCAGGTGAAGCTAGGAAAAATCACATCAGATACATGTATAATTAGCACAGGTGCCCCCCAAGGCTGTGTACTCTCACCACTTCTCTTCTCTCTATAAACTAATGACTGCATCTCAAATGGTCCATCTGTTAAACTACTGAAGTTTGCAGACGATACAACAGTGATCGGACTCAATCAAGACAGATAAATCCGCATACAAATGGGAAGTTGAACAGCTATCCTTGTGGTGTTACCAGAACAATCTAGAACTGAACACACTCAAAACCGTAGAAATGGTGGTATACTTTAGGAGAAACCCTTCCACTCTTCCACCTCTCTCAATACTAGACAACACAGTATCAACAGTAGAGACTTTCAACTTTCTATGTTGTATCATATCTCAAGACCTAAAATGGTCACCTAACATCAAAAACATCATCAAAAAAGCACAACAAAGAATGTTCTTTCTACGCCAGCTCAGGAAACTCAAACTGCCCAAGGAGCTGTTGATACAGTTCTACAGAGGAATCACTGACTCTGTCATCTGCACCTCTATAACTGTCTGGTTTGGTGCTGCAACCCAACAGGACCGACACAGACTTCAGAGGATAATCAGAACTGCAGAAAAAACAATTGCTGCCAACCTGCCTTCCATTGAGGACCTGTATACTGCACGAGTCAAAAAGAGGGCAGGGAAAATATTTACTGACCCCTCGCATCCTGGACACAAACTGTTTCAACTCCTACCCTCAAAACGTCGCTACAGAGCACTGCACACCAAGACAACTAGACACAAGAACAGGTTTTTTTCCGAATGCCATCACTCTACTAAACAAATAATTCCCTCAACACTGTCAGACTTTCTACTAAATCTGCACTTCTATTCTACTAGTTTTTCTCATCATTCCTTTCACCCATTTCCTCCCATGTTGACTGTATGACAGTAACTTGTTGCTTATATCCTAATATTTTATTAATATTGCTTCTTCATTGCTTATTTGACCCCTATGACAATCATTAAGTGGTGTACCACTTGATTCTTGACAAATGTATATTTTATTTTATGTATGCTGAGAGCATATGCACCAAGACAAATTCCTTGTGTGTCCAATCACACTTGGCCAATAAAAATTCTATTCTATTCTATTCTAAAAACTTTCATTTATATTTATCAAAACATCAAAAACATTGAAACTTTGGCACTCCTTGATAGGTCATGAATAAGGTGAATAAAAAAAATGAAGGTTTAAGATAATGTAACATTTATACACACATAACATTTCCGGTAGTCTTTTCTTTATTCTCCCTATCAAATAATTATGTGTTTAATCACTACAATAACCTTGGCTTTATGATCACCTTGGGTCCATAAACTTAAACGATGGTAATTTCATCTTCCTCTCTGCTTCCTATAGCCTAGGTGACATTAAGCTTTGGATAGATAAATGGGGAGGGACAATGAGAAAATATGATAAAGGATTTTGCAGTGGGGAAAAAAAAGGATTTTTGCCAGAAGCAAGGTTCCAATCCTTCAAGACTTTGCATGAATCAAATGCAACCATTCGCTGAAAAAAACCCACTATTATTGTATCTAAATTTTGTAAGAAATCATATCTGAAAAAGGTGCAGGACAGGAAACAGCAGTCCATTTCTATTTTAAAATCTGTGTCAAGGAAATAATCCTGTCAAACAACAAAAGCAGGGTTTTTTTTTGTTTCAGAACATGCTTCAAAGATTTATTGAAACAATTAAAGAAAGATGCGGATAAAGCCTTCGTTTGTTTTCAGGTATGGAAAATGTAAGCTGTTATTGTTTTAGTTACAATTCTTTTAATCAGCAGGTAGAAACAATTAGTGAATTCCCCTGCCATTGCAGATATCACTATGAAAATCATTACTGTGGTTATCAATGGGTTTCTTGACCCAGTTCAAAGTCCTGGTGGTGGTCTATAGAATCTGATCTGGTGTAATGTTAGGTTCCATCAGCCACTATCTGTAGGAAAAGAGCAGGCAGCACTGAGAGAGGGGAGTTAAACACATCATTAACTTAGAGTCCTTACATTATCACAAATGATCCAAATCCAACCCCTCTTGAATTCTGTTGACTCTTATCCGGCGCCCATTTAATTGAATTTTTGTTAACTAGGGTCTTTTGTATAGGCTTGAATATATCGTAAATTTAAGGTATTGTCCTGATTCTTTATTCCTGATACTGCCTCAACAAGATTAAATTTGTTTATCCAGTATGAAAATTGTATGAATATTCTACAATGGCCTCTTTAGAAGCCTTCTTTATGTTAGTGAGGGAACCTGGAGCAGATGGCAGGCCATTTTTGTTGTAGCCTCTGTACCCTGGAACTCCTTGCCTCTAGAGCTTGAAGTAGTCCCTACACTATGTAAATCTATTACAACAATACTATGTTTGTAAATCTGTTAAAACAATACTACTCCATAGAAACATAGAAACATAGAAGACTGACGGCAGAAAAAGATCTCATGGTCCATCTAGTCTGCCATTATACTATTTCCTGTATTTTATCTTACAATGGATATACGTTTATCCCAGGCATGTTTAAATTCAGTTACTGTGGATTTACCAACCATGTCTGCTGAAAGTTTGTTCCAATGATCTACTACTCTTTCAGTAAAATAATATTTTCTCATGTTGCTTTTGATCGTTCCACCAACTAACTTCAGATTGTGTCCCCTTGTACTTGTGTTCACTTTCCTATTAAAAACACTTCCCTCCTGAACCTTATTTAACCCTTTAACATATTGAAATCTTTCGATCATGTCCCCCCTTTTCCTTCTGTCCTCCAGACTATACAGATTGAGTTCATTAAGTCTTTCCTGATACGTTTTATGCTTAAGACCTTCCACCATTCTTGTAGCCCATCTTTGGACCCGTTCAATTTTGTCAATATCTTTTTGTAGGTGAGGTCTCCAGAACTGAACACAGTATTCCAAATGTGGTCTCACCAGCGCTCTATATAAGGGGATCACAATCTCCCTCTTCCTACTTGTTATACCTCTAGCTATACAGCCAAGCATCCTACTTGCTTTTCCTAGCGCCCGACCACACTGCTCACCCATTTTGAGACTGTCAGAAATCACTACCCCTAAATCCTTCTCTCCACTGTGTGTTAAACCAGAACCGATGCTCCTACTTGCCATCTGGACAATTTATTTTAATCGTATGGCTTTTTTTACATTTTTGTATATGGATGTGGTTTGGAATTGTGAAATAAATAGCCAGTTATTTTCTCTTGGCCCTAGGAAGGATGCAATGGCAAACCACTTCTGGGGAAAAAAATCACCATGTGATATATAATGTGACGACACATTATATAATTCAAGTAGAGACAAGCATTAAACAGTCGGTCATACTTTCAATAACTTCCACCTCACCAGCAGCCTCACCAAGTGTCTTTGAAGACCAGTCAGAAAAAAATACAGCAGCAGTTCTAGATATATCACCATATGCCCATATAGTACTTATGCTCTGTGAACTGCACTGGCCACCAATAATTTTCATGGTTCAATTCAAGGGGCTGGGTATCAGTTAGATAACCCTTTGAGGGATCATCTATCTTTCATAGTAGCTGCCTGTTCTTTATTATTATTCATTAAATGTATATGCCGCCCCTCTCCAAAGACTCATAAGACTTTCGATGAATTCATAAGGCCAGTATTATTTACCAGTCCTTATGAGCTGTCTGGTCTGTGGGAAGGTGACTTTCTCTGGATGTCTCTTTTTATTGTTTGTTATTACATTGTTTTAAATTTCATATTTTGCACATTGTCCTGACTTGCAAGAGAATATCTTTCTTTCTCTCTCTCTCTCTTTCTCTCTCCCTATCTCACCCCCACTATCCATATCATCCATCCATCCATCCATCCATCCATCCATCCATCCATCTACCCACCCACCTATCATCTATCTATCTATCTATCTATCTATCTATCTATCTATCTATCTATCTATCTATCTATCTATCTATCTATCTTTTATCTGTCTGTCTGTCTGTCTGTCTTTCTACCTACCTATTATCTGTCTGTCTGTCTGTCTATCTACCTACCTACCTACCTACATATATATATATATATCATTTTTCTATCATCTATTTATCTATCTCTATCTGGCTTTTCAAGCACAGGGAGGCAATATCCACCTTTAGTGGTTATCCAGATTATTTGTGGCCCACATTTGATAACCCTCATCAGTTTATATAATACTCTATTGCAATTTGGAAATCAGTAACTGGAAAATCTCATTTGAGGAATGATTGTATTTAGCTTTATACCTTTTTCATCTAAGCCATCTCCAAAGAGGTCTGCGGTTACTCTATATTAGTGATGGTGAACCTTTTTTTTCTCGGGTGCCGAAAGGGCATGGGCGCATGTTATCACACATGCACGAGTAACCACACCCATAATTTAATGCCTGGGTAGGGTGAAAACAGCTTCCCCTGCCCCCTGGAGGCTGGAAATGGGCTGTTTCCCAACTTCTGGTGGGCCCAGTAGGCGTGTGTTTCACCCTCTCCAAGGCTCCAAAGGCTTCCCTGGAGTCGGGGGAAGGTAAAAGCACCCTCCCCCACCCCCCCAGGCTCTCTGGAAGCCAAACCTACCCTCCAAAAGCCTCTATGTGAGCCAAAATTCAGCTGGCCAGCACACACATGCACATTGGAGCTGAGCTAGGGCAACTGCTTGCGTGCCAACAGATATGGCTCCATATGCCACCTGTGGCACCCGTGCCATAGTTTTCACCATCACTGCTCTATATAGACAATCTAGAAAGATCCAGGTACTTACATGAGATGTTCTAGAAAAGTGGTATCAAACTCACATCCTCGGGACTTCATCACTTGACATATTGCAACTTTTTTCCTCCTTCGTTAAACTGGGCATGGGCACGGCCAGTGGGTGACTCATCCGACCCCTGTTCTAGAATATCTAATTTTCTTTTAATAACGTTAGAAATCAGGAGCTATCAAAATTGGTACACTGTAATGACTAATTAGAGTAGCCATCCCATCCTGGGTACCCTCCCAATGTATGTAATGAAAGAGTAGAGAACTTGTACAATTTGTGGAGTTCAAAAGATAAATGTTTTGGAGAAAAAAGTAGAATTTAGAAGGAAATGAGTGTGAATTTGGTGGTCAAGGGATGCTGGGAAATATGAGTGGTCAGGTTGGCAGAAGACATGGTAGGTGGAGAAGGAAAGAATTAAACATAATGTAAAATAAAGATTAACTGGTAGAGTACAATTCTGCAACATACTACTGTAGGTCTAATGTATAACTTTGGATTTTTTTAGATCCTCTAGATGGCAGGCATGCTCCATTAAAGCACCTATATATCTATAGAGAAAGTACCTAAGAGATGGAAAACCTAATTAGGTCATATGCTTTGAATTCTTTTCAGTGTGCCCGGAGTAGAGTAAAGGGACAGTGAATATCGACTGGTTTGGTGACCTTGTCCACCTCCAGATTTAATGGCCACCGCTGTCCCTTGATTCTTCACGCCCACGTACGATCATTATGCCGAACTTTTATTTTATTTCATCTTGTTTAACGAAACGGTAATAATGCTGCCTCTGGCCTCTTGCAGTTTCGCTTTCCTTCCTTTGCTGCCAAAACAGTGATCGGCCTTTCTTTAATTTGCATTTTAAAATACTTTGGCTTTCCACTGCACAGGCTGCAGTTGATAAAAACCTTGTGCAATTCCACTAAAAATGAGTATTCTGATTTTTTTTTTTTAAAGTTATGTTCTGCTGGTAAGTTGGGGCCCCCTTTTTATTTATTATTAGAGTTGAAAGGGACCTTACAGGTCATCAAGTCCAACCCCCTGCTAGAGCAGGAAATCCTACAGCACTCCAGCCAAATGGCAGTCCAATCTCCTCTTGAAAATGTCCAAAATTTGGGAGTTCACAACCTCCGCTGGCAGGCCGTTCCACTGATCGATCACTCTCACCGTCAGGAAGTTCTTCCTTATCTCCAGGTTGAATCTTTCCTTGGTCAGCCTCCAGCCGTTGTTCCTCGTCCGGCCCTCTGGTGCCCTGGAAAATAGTGTGTCCCCCTCCTCTCCATGGCAACCCCTTAAGTACCTGTATACAGCTATCATGTCTCCCCTAGCCCTTCTTTTTACTCGACTATCCATGCCCAGCTCCAGCAACCTTTCCTCGTATGGCCTGGTCTCTAGTCCTTTTATCATTTTAGTTGCTCTTTTCTGCACCCTTTCCAGAGTCTCTATATCTCTTTTGAAGTGTGGTGACCAGAACTGGATGCAATACTCCAGGTGCAGTCTGACCAGGGTCTTATAGAGTGGTATTATTACCTCGCTGGTCTTGGAGTGTATCCCCGTGTTCATGCAGCTTAGGATTGTGTTGGCTTTTTTAGCCGCTGCTGCACATTGCTGGCCCATGTTTAGCTGATTATCCACCAAGACTCCAAGATCCCTTTCACAGTCACTTATGGTGGGTGTGGTTTCGCCCAATTTGTATGCATGTTTTGGGTTTTTTTTGCCAAGGTGCAGGATTTTACTTTTCTCAACATTGAACTTCATTTTGTTTGTTTCAGCCCATTGTACAAGTCTGGCAGTCCACCGTTATCTTTCTCAGTGTCCAAAGACAGCAGAGGAGACACAACCATAAATATTCATTTATTAATTAATATTGCTTTTTAACTAGGAACAAAAAAAGAGGGGAAAAAGGAACAAGACACAAACAGTGAAGAGAGATACATACGTAGTCAAAGAAAAGGGGAAAAAACATAAAAAGAGATTTTTAAAAAAGTGAAAGAAATATGACAAAGGAAAAAACACACAAATGCATATCAATATAACAATAAACAATAACAATTCTATATATACTTGTCCATTGCAAACGGTAGGCAGGTATGTAAATATTTCTAATGCATTTATGTAACTAAATATCGCACCAAATTTAATTGTTTTGAAAAAGCAGAGCTCTCTCACACACACTTGTGATAAATTAGCTGGTTTTCTGACACATGGTTCTAAGGAGCATAAGGAAAAGAATTGAAGATTACAAAAGGAGATGGAGACAAATGTTTTTTTCCATCAAGATAGTCTCTTGAAGCCATTTTCAAACTTGGCAGAGATCTGCTGGTCCAGTTGTTTCAAAATAATAATAATAATAATAATAATAATAATAATAATAATAATAATAATAAATTAGATTTATATGCCACCCCTCTCCGAAGACTCGGGGCGGCTCACAACAGCAATAATAACAATGTTACAATGGAAACAAATCTAATATTAAAAAACATCTTAAAAACCCATCACTTAAAAACCATGCAACACACATGTTGTTCAGGATCGGGATTTGGGAAAAAGAGGTTTATTTTATTAAAAACAAAATATGAAAAATGTTGTATTAAAAATGAAATATAAAAAACCCATTTTATTAAAAAAAATGAAAAAATGTTTTATTGAAAAATAAATGTGAAGAAACATAGAAACATAGAAGATTGACAGAAAAAGACCTCATGGTCCATCTAGTCTGCCCTTATACTATTTCCTGTATTTTATCTTAGGATGGACCTATGTTTATCCCAGGAATGTTTCAATTCAGTTCCTGTGGATTGACCAACCACCTCTGCTGGAAGTTTGTTCCAAGCATCTACTACTCTTTCAGTAAAATATTTTCTCCCGTTGCTTCTGATCTTTCCCCCAACTAACCTCAGATTGTGCCCCCTTGTTCTTGTGTTCACTTTCCAAATAAAAAACACTTCCCTCCTGAACTTTATTTAACCCTTTCACATATTTAAATAATAAATAATACAGAAATATCTCATCCAACTGCTTCACCATGCAAATTCCCATCCATGTAATGCCCCCAAGTTGGTGTGTGTTGAAGAGTAGAATCTGTTTATTGTACTTCGCTGTTCCTTTCAAAGAAGATAGTACAATTTCTAATGCTACTCCAAATTAATTTCCCTGAATTATAAAGCATTAAGCATTAATAAAGCATTCCCTAGATGCAACAATCCAATTGGGGAGATGAGAAGAAGTATATTTCATGTAAGAGACAAACTGTATCTCTTCTCCAGTGAAGGGCTACCATAGTTTTTACTACCGCATTGTGCGCATGGCTTATGCAGAACACCCTGCATTTTCTTTCAATATCTTTCAGTGCAAATTCGGTGCTTTGGGATGGAGCTTGATTTTTGCTACCCCACTACGTTCTCCTCCAGTCCGGGCGGTAGCCCATCCCTGATCTTGTCCCTCCTTCCCTCCCTCTTTCACCCTCCTCCTCTACCTCCTCTCTGCTCCTTCTTCCTCCTCCCCTCCTCCCCTCCTCTTCCACTTCCTCTTCCTGCGTCTCCTCCTCTTCCTCCTCCTCCCTCTCCTCTTTTTCCTCTTCCTCCTCCTCTTTCTCTCCCTCTTCCTCCTTTCCTCTTCTTCATCTTCATCCTCCTCTTTCTCTTCCAGTTCCACTTCATCTTCCCCCCCCTCCTCCCCCTCCCCAGAATACTGAGAGTGTTCTGAATCTGGATCATGAACAAAACAAGACTCTAATCCTTATTCCAGCTGCCTTTTCAGAAAAATAAACCATATACCTGCAGCTCTATTAACAAACCAACAAGTAGGTAGACTCTGGGGGAAGAATTAAATCCATCTCCTCTTGCTGCAGTGATTACATCCAGATTGTTCTGCACCAATTAAACAACTAAAGGGGAGGAAAATGGCCCACATTTTACATTGGCCCTGAATGTGTATAATATATGTATATATTATACAAATATGTTAAATATATATTTACGCAGCACAACTTCAGAATCTCCAGCTGTAAAAAATCACTGCTCCTGACCTCTATTCTTTCTCCCAGTGGAAAATTTGAGATGGTGCACGAAGCCAGGGAGTCTTGATATCAAATGCTATAAAACCTAGCACAAGGAACATATTTACAGGGGAAAGAATTGCATTTGACATCTGTTCCAGTTGACATCTCTACAGTTTCTATTTTCTTTCGTCTCCAATTCACCTTCCTTTCTTGGTTTGTAAGTGACAGCTATAGCATCCTTTCGGTTAGCAGCTGTGTTTTTCCTTGTGCGCTGAAAAGCAGCAATTAGCAGAAATATAGTCAGCATCCCTCTCCCACATGCTCTGCAAAGGTTAGGGGGATGTTCTGGGAGCTTTTCAGGATCAAGGAGACCTCTTCCACTTTACCAGAATGCTTTTCGGGAAGAAAGCAATGCAACTTTGGGAAGCGATATAAAATTTAACCTGCCAAACTTAAAAGGCTAAATGCAATGTATCAACAGTGACCTTCACTTTAAATAACTGTATGGGAGTGAAAGGATCTTCCTGTTAGAACAAGGACACCATCTATATTTTATGTCATTCGATCATAAATGGATACCCAGAGGGACAATATTTTCTTTCAGTTGCTTTTCATTTTTGATTTATCATACATGAACTGAGATTGAGTTTGTAGGACCCTCCATCATATATAAACTTTCATCCTGTGGTGACCTTGCTACTCTGTCATTATGAGGTACTATATATTGCCGACGGGTAGATGGGTGGGTGGATGGATAGATGGATGGATGGTTCGAGCATTCTGTCAAAAGCCAGGAGCAAAATAGGTTTCCTGAAGAAGCAAATTTTAGAGTACTTGTAGGACTTTGAAGTTTGCAATCATTTAAACTTTAAAGCTCATAAGAACTTATATCTTTCCTCTCAAAAACAATTTAGTCAGGGTTTCATTCATTTGCTAAATAAAAGAAGAGGAGTGGGAAGGGATATGGCAAAAGCTTGCCGAAACCTGGAACTAAAATCTTTTAGGACACGGCAACATTACTTACGGGACCATCTCCTGCCACACAAATACCAGCGGCCAGTTAGGTCCCACAGAGTCCATCTTCTCCAGGTCCCCTCAACAGGTCCAGGTCCCCTCAACTAGGCAATGTCGCTTGGCGGGGCCTAGGGGAAGAGCCTTCTCTGTGGGGGCCCCAGCCCTCTGGAATCAGCTCCCCCCAGAGATTCCTATTGCCCCATCCTCCTCGCCTTTCGTAAGCGTGTAAAGACTCATCTATGCTGCCAGGCTTCCTTCTTCGCGAGTTCCAAGTTTTTTCCGGGCACCGGCGATAGTGTCTGCCGGGGGGAAAACTTGGAAGCCACGAAGAAGTTTAAGTTTAAGTTTTAAGTTGCCCAAAATTTTGTTACAAAAAATCAGGACTTTTAAAAAATTTATTTATTTACTATTTATTTATTTATTAGATTTGTATGCCGCACCTCTCCGTAGACTCAGGGTGGCTAACAACAATAATAAAACAACATAAAGCAAATCTAATATTAAAAATGACTAAAACACTTTATTAAAACCAAACATACATACAAACATACCATGCATAAATTGTATAGGCCTGAGGGGGGGAAGGAATATCTCAATTTCCCCATGCCTCCCAACAAAGGTGGGTTTTAAGGAGTTTACGAAAGGCAAGGAGGGTGGGGGCAATTCTAATCTCAGGGGGGAGCTGGTTCCAGAGGGTCGGGGCCGCCACAGAGAAGGCTCTTCCCCTGGGTCCCGCCATCTGACATTGTTTGGTTGACGGGACCCGGAGAAGGCCAACTCTGTGGGACCTAACCGGTCGCTGGGATTCGTGCGGCAGAAGGCGGTCCCGGAGATATTCTGGTCTGATGCCATGAAAAATGCCCCGGAATGTGGGACAAATGGCTAAAAAGCATGACTGTCCCTCTGAAAGTGGGACGTCTGGTCACTTTATCGTAGGTTTATACCTAAAGAGGTAAAATGTTTGGGTCAGTCTTGGGTGCTGTGGATTTGCAGTGCTCTTTTTAAAAAATGCCACGTCCAGAATTTTGTTTCTATTGCTGGAGCAAATCAGGACAGGGAGACCATTCTAGGATCTAGCAATTAGTCTATGTTTAAGGAACAGTTGCCCAAATATGTTGTTCACCTAAAAAAACATTTCTCATATATAGAAAACCCATTATAATCTTGCCTCCCCCCTCCCCCCGTTTATTCCAATACAGTCTAAATTGGCCACTTTTTATGTCTTGTGGGAAAACATGTGCTCAGTATAAACGTCAAGTCTCTTTCTTAGCCCGGCAGGACTAAAAAGGTTTCTGAGATTAGCAATATAAACAGTTGAAGGAAGAAGCAAGAGAGAGGCAGGGAAGTAGAACATGTTTTTCCATTGCTAATATATTTTATTTTTTATCTTAACGTTTATTTTTGTAGCTTGTTTTCTTGGCCAGAGGTCCTTAGAAACGGCTTGCAATAAAAACAAAGCAACCCATCACAAATACATCTTGAAATGTCTTTAAAAGCTATACAAATTCACAAAATGCAAATCTACATATTGATGGCATATAGAAAATAATCCAAAGCAACAACGGAAAATAAAGTCATTTTAAAAATGCAGCAGTGTAGGGCTAGCAAATCTCCTTAGTGAAGCATTGTGTTGAATGTGATCATTATTTTGAAAGAATTCTTTTCATTATTCTTTTTTTCTTTCATTGTTGCTCATTATTCCAGTATCTAAACAAAATAAACAGATAAAAAAGGCCACAAAAGATACATATGAGTTTATTAAAGGATTTTAAATTGTCTTTTAAACTGTTTTTTTTAGATGTTGATTTTTGTTGTATGCCACTCAGAGTCCCTAGAGAGTTGGGCAACATATAAATTGAATTAATAAATAATAATTAATAAATCAGCTGGTGATGGTTACCTAAAGGGTGATATGCTTGTTATTTTGTTAAGACCTTTGCTTATAACGTAATCGTGTATTGTGCATAACAGAAGAAAGTTAAAAGGAAGAATTAGCAAGTGACAATGAAAAGAAGAAGAAGAAGAAGAAGAAGAAGAAGAAGAAGAAGAAGAAGAAGAAGAAGAAGAAGAAGAAGAAGAAGAAGAAGAAGGAAGAAGAAGAAGAAGAAGAAGAAGAAGAAGAAGAAGAAGAAGAAGAAGAAGAAGAAGAAGAAGAGAATTATTCTTTATTGGCCAACTGTGATTGGACACACAAGTCAGAAGTTGCGAAACAGGCCGTTTCTGGCAACCAGAGGCCCTCCAAGGAGAGGCAGGGGAGGCAATCTTTTTTCTCCCCAGGCCTTGAATTATGAGTTTGGACACTCACACAGGCATGATAGTTTGTGTGCACACTCTTTCGGCACCCGAGGGGAAAAAGGTTCGCCATCACTGCTCTAGAATATCTAGAATCTGTGAAATTCTTGGACAAGGTAGGTACCAAGTGCCCCAAAGGCAATGGGTATCACTGTTACAAGTTTCATCCCATAGCCATGTAGTTTCGATGGCCAGGTTGCAATATTTTATAATTTTTTTCAGTTCTTTTTCTTTGACTCTGGCCTATTCTGGTACAGAGATATCAATAAACTATGCTTTGACCCTTGACAAACCTGATATCTGGTGTGTTGTGTTCCAACTGATGATCTGTCTGTATTCAAGATCTTCACTGTCTAATTTTTGGTAACTTTTTCCATTTTGTGCTCCCAGGACTTTTTGGATACAGGTATGTCCTATTTTTTACATAATGACCAGTGGACTCATTTAGCAACTTGATCATGTCTAACTTTGTAATCTATTTGGGCGATTTTGCTGCACTCACCTATTAAGTGTGAAAGTATTTCAACTTTGTCGTTGCAAAGTCGGCAGTTTGGATTGTCAGTGGATTTTTGTATCTTTGCTTTCAGGGCATTAGTTTGTAGTGCTTGATCTTGAGCATCAAGTATTAAACCTTCCATTTCTTTCTTGAGGGTTCCTCTCTTAAACCATGCCCATGTCAAGTTGTTATCACATTTTCCTTCAATGTTTCTCAAATGCTGTCCATGCAGAGTTTGGTTTTCCATACATTTAATCTGTTATCCAACGTAGAATATTTGTAGTTTTGCACCTAATTGCTCCACCTTTTATTTATTTTATTTATTCATTCATTTGTCCAATACCCAAATACATAGGAAGAAAATAGACATGTGATAATATAAAAGAGGGTGAAAGTGGGCTTAGTGGAGAGGATATATGAAAGGAAGAGAATATATAAGATAGGTGAAAGAAAGGAAAGACAATTGGACAGGGGACGAAAGGCACACCAGTGCACTTATGTACGCCCCTTACTGGCCTCTTAGGAATCTGGAGAGGTCAATCGTGGAGAGTCTAAGGGAGAAGTGTTGGGGGTTAGGGGTTGACACAATTGAGTCCGGTAATGAGTTCCACGCTTCGATAACTCGATTGTTGAAATCATATTTTTTACAGTCAAGTTTGGCGCGGTTCGTATTGAGTTTGAATTTGTTGCGTGCTCTTCTGTGCTCTTCGATCCCCTTATATAGAGCGCTGGTGAGACCACATTTGGAATACTGTGTTCAGTTCTGGAGACCTCACCTACAAAAAAATATTGACAAAATTGAACGGGTCCAAAGACGGGCTACAAGAATGGTGGAAGGTCTTAAGCATAAAACGTATCAGGAAAGACTTAATGAACTCAATCTGCATAGTCTGGAGGACAGAAGGAAAAGGGGGGACATGATCGAAACATTTAAATATGTTAAAGGGTTAAATAAGGTTCAGGAGGGAAGTGTTTTTAATAGGAAAGTGAACACAAGAACAAGGGGACACAATCTGAAGTTAGTTGGGGGAAAGATCAAAAGCAACGTGAGAAAATATTATTTCACTGAAAGAGTAGTAGATCCTTGGAACAAACTTCCAGCAGACGTGGTTGGTATGGAATTTAAACATGCCTGGGATAAACATATATCCATCCTAAGATAAAACACAGGAAATAGTATAAGGGCAGACTAGATGGACCATGAGGTCTTTTTCTGCCGTCAGTCTTCTATGTTTCTATGTTTCTATGTGTTGTTGTGGTTGAAGCTGAAGTAGTCATTGACTGGTAGGACATTACAGCATATGATCTTGTGGGCAATACTCAAATCATGTTTTAGGCGCCGTAGTTCTAGGCTTTCTAGGCCCAGGATTGTAAGTCTATTTTCGTAGGATATTCTGTTTCGAGTGGAGGAGTGAAGGGCTCTTCTGGTGAAATATCTTTGGACATTTTCAAGGGTGTTGATGTCTGAGATGTGGTATGGGTTCCAGACAGATGAGCAGTAGTCTAAGATGGGTCTGGCAAAGGTTACTTATCTATAAAATACTCCTCACAGTTTGTTGCTTTTAAATGAGTTCCACACAACATTTTTTTTTCAAAGAAGAAGTAGGCTGCAGTGGAAAGGGCAATCATTTGAAACAGACAGCACCTTCTGAGATTTTTGTGTCAACAAACTCAAACTCAACCCAGACAAGACGGAGTGGCTGTGGGTTTTGCCTCCCAAGGACAATTCTATCTGTCCGTCCATTACCCTGGGGGGGGGGGAATTATTGACCCCCTCAGAGAGGGTCCGCAACTTGGGCGTCCTCCTCGATCCACAGCTCACATTAGAAAAATACCTTTCAGCTGTGGCGAGGGGGGCGTTTGCCCAGGTTCGCCTGGTGCGCCAGTTGCGGCCCTATTTGGACCGGGAGTCATTGCTCACAGTCACTCATGCCCTCATCACCTCGAGGCTCGACTACTGTAACGCTCTCTACATGGGGCTACCTTTGAAAAGTGTTCGGAAACTTCAGATCGTGCAGAATGCAGCTGCGAGAGCAATTATGGGCTTCTCCAAGTATGCCCATATCACTCCAACACTCCGCAGTCTGCATTGGCTGCCGATCAGTTTCCGGTCACAATTCAAAGTGTTGGTTATGACCTATAAAGCCCTTCATGGCACCGGACCAGAATATCTTCGGGACCGCCTCCTGCCGCACGAATCCCAGCGACCAGTTAGGTCCCACAGAGTTGGCCTTCTCTGGGTCCCGTCGACTAAACAATATCGTCTGGCGGGACCCAGGGGAAGAGCCTTCTCTGTGGGGGCCCCGACCCTCTGGAACCAGCTCCCCCCTGAGATTAGGATTGCCCCCACCCTCCCTGCCTTTCGTAAACTCCTTAAGACCCACCTTTGCCGTCAGGCATGGGGGAACTAAAACACCTCCCCCTTGCCCATGTTGTTTTGTTGATTGATTGACTGTGTGCCTGTTTTTTATATATACTGTTTTTATGAGATTATTAATTTAAATTGTAACTGGATGGGTGGGCATTGGATTTGGTATTGTGTACTGTACTGTTTTTTATTGTTGTTGTGAGCCACCCCGAGTTTGCGGAGAGGGGCGGCATATAAATCCAATAAACCTAACCTAACCTAACCTTTTCTATTTGAGAAATGGAGATTGGCATTGTTGTGTGCACAGCTCTGAAATGAGAAGAACCAAGGATATGCCAAATGGGTCCCATCAGTCACCGGGAATTTTTTTTGTTTTTCGGTCTCTTTTTCTGCTGCCTGCTCACCTCATAATTGAAAAGGGTTCTTAACCTGTGGCAGAATGAATTTTTCAAAGCCAATTCAATCAATCAGACCTTCATGTCCACAAGGGACATCTGTTCTAGATAGCCTCAATTCAGCCAACCTGTTACATCTCTATATTAATCTTTCATACGTGCTTTGGCTTTAAAAAAAAAGGAGGAAAAAAAGGAGGGTGGTGGCAGAGAAATTAACACAGAGAGAGACACCAAATTCAATTAAGAGAATGGAATGAGAATATATATATATATTACTTCTGTCTTGCAGAAAGTGTAGTTATCTAGCTAAGTAGATCTGATACTTATTCCTTTCTTCTTTATTTGTTTGGGGGAAAAATATATCTCTAGTATCAGTATCTTTTGAACAATGAGATATCTGGTGTTACTTGTCTCAACCCTGCAATCTTGTCCTCACATATTTTAATGAGTTGAGTTACCTTTTTTCTAATTCTGCTGGAATAGAATTATTATAGAGAGGATGCCAAAAGATGGACAAAATGAAATAGGAATGAAAAAATAAATTAATGTTTTAATTATTTTAAATAATTAAATTGAATTGTTGAATTCTTGTGTA
Organism: Erythrolamprus reginae; assembly: GCF_031021105.1. NCBI lineage: Eukaryota > Metazoa > Chordata > Lepidosauria > Squamata > Dipsadidae > Erythrolamprus > Erythrolamprus reginae. The sequence goes on along the minus strand of NC_091952.1, from coordinate 238,056,910 downwards.
GTGAGTTGGCTATGGCGAATTGTCCTAGTGCACACCTTTTGTGAGTTGTACATTTTACATACATCTAGGTGGCTGCCTAGAGTTGCAATGCACAAAAATATCTATCTATCTGTCTGTCTGTCTGTCTGTCTGTCTGTCTGTCTGTCTGTCTGTCTGTCTGTCTGTCTGTTTATCTATCTATCTATCTATCTATCTATCTATCTATCTATCTATCTATCTATCTATCTATCTATCTATCTATCTATCTATCTATCTATCTATCTATCTATCTAGAAACATAGAAACATAGAAGACTGACGGCAGAAAAAGACCCCATGGTCCATCTAGTCTGCCCTTTTACTATTTCCTGTATTTAATCTTACAATGGATATATGTTTATCCCAGGCATGTTTAAATTCGATTACTGTGGATTTACCAACCACGTCTGCTGGAAGTTTGTTCCAAGGATCTACTACTCTTTCAGTAAAATAATACTTTCTCATGTTGCCTTTGATCTTTCCCCCAACTAACTTCAGATTGTGTCCCCTTGTTCTTGTGTTCACTTTCCTGTTAAAAACACTTCCCTCCTGAACCCTATTTAACCCTTTAACATATTTAAATGTTTCGATCATGTCCCCCCTTTTCCTTCTGTCTTCCAGACTATACAGATTGAGTTCATTAAGTCTTTCCTGATACGTTTTATACTTCAGACCTTCCACCATTCTTGTAGCCCGTCTTTGGACCCGTTCAATTTTGTCAATATCTTTTTGTAGGTGAGGTCTCCAGAACTGAACACAGTACTCCAAATGTGGTCTCACCAGCGCTCTATATAAGGGGATCACAATCTCCCTCTTCCTGCTTGTTATACCTCTAGCTATGCAGCCAAGCATCCTACTTGCCTTTCCTACTGCCCGACCACACTGCTCACCCATTTTGAGACTGTCAGAAATCACTACCCCTAAATCCTTCTCTTCTGAAGTTTTTGCTAACACAGAACTGCCAATGCAATACTCAGATTTAGGATTCCTTTTCCCCAAGTGCATTATTTTACATTTGGAAACATTAAACTGCAGTTTCCATTGCTTTGACCATTTATCTAGTAACGCTAAATCATTTACCATATTACAGACCCCTCCAGGAATATCAACCCTATTGCACACTTTAGAGTCATCGGCAAATAGGCAAACCTTCCCTACCAAACCTTCCCCTATGTCACTCACAAACATATTAAAAAGAATAGGACCCAGAACAGACCCTTGTGGCACACCGCTTGTAACCTGTCTCTGCTCAGAATACTCGCCATTAACAATAACTCTCTGATGTCTATGCTTCAGCCATCTTGAAATCCACTGAACTATCCAGGGATTAAGTCCAATCTTCACTAATTTATCTATCAGCTCTTTATGTGGAACCGTATCAAAGGCTTTGCTGAAGTCCAGATAGGCAATATCCACGGCACCACCTTGATCCAATCTATCTATCTATCTATCTATCTATCTATCTATCTATCTATCTATCTATCTATCTATCTATCTATCTGCCGCCCCTCTCAGTAGACTCAGGGCGGCTCACAACAACAATAAAACAATTCAAGACAAATCTAATAATTTAAAAACATTTTAAAAAACCCATTATTAAAGCAGACATACACACAAACATACCATACATGAATTGTATAGGCCCAGGGGAGATGTCTCAATTCCCTCATGCCTGATAGCAGAGGTGGGTTTTAAGGAGTTTACGAAAGGCAAGGAGGGTGGGGGCAGTTCTAATCTCAGGGGGGAGCTGGTTCCAGAGGGTCGGGGCTGCCACAGAGAAGGCTCTTCCCCTGGGACCCGCCAAATGACATTGTTTAGTCGACGGGACCCAGAGAAGGCCAACTCTGTGGGACCTAATCAGTCGCTGTGATTCGTGCGGCAGAAGGCGGTCCCGGAGATATTCTGGTCCGATGCCAGAAATATACACCGTCTAGTAAAATTTGCTAGGCAGAAAAGATGCTACCCTTATTTAATTGCTACCCTAGACTAACATAGCGTTCTTCCTACATGTGAATTGCAGCTTTTGTTTTCATAGATTACTCTTGGGGATAAACTCTGATAGAAAATTGTAGGAAAATGGAGACAACACATCATAAAAGCGGTATCTGCTTCATGAACAAAATCAAGGCATTGTTCTCAAATGTAGCCCACACATGCACACACTTTACTCAGAGAATGGCTCTGTATTGAGACTGTAAAGTAGACGGAGTATCAGTTAAACAATTCGAGAGAACTTCCCTACTCAACACCCCATCTCCATAGTAGTAAAGCAAACAAAAGCAATGAGCTGGAATCGGATTTCTGGCCAGCCCCGAACACAGAAGCAACAGCTGGGTAAGCACAACGGCTGATCCAAGAAGTTTTCCAGCTGAAGCAGAGCAGAAAATAGACTTTCCTACCCCAGCCAAGTGAAAGTATCCGAGCCAAGTTATTTAGTACCTGAGGCAGAAAATCCCTCATACATGTTTTATTTTCCCTTGGCAGAAAAATACGGCAAGAATATATTAAGGATGAAATTCCATGGCTTTGGGATAGATGTGTTAGATTCTTCCTCTCGTCCCCTTGCCAGCTTTTAAGCACAGCATTTTCCCAAGCTGGGAAACCCTGGAGCTCAGATATATACCAAGAGGTATAGAGTGGGTGAACTAAGCAGCACTAAAACTGGGTTGGGATCAGTGATGGGCTACTATGCAGGTACAGTCAGGTACGCAGAACTGGTAGAAAAAAAAGATATTTTTTTTCTTTTTCCCCCTTCTGGGCTCTGGGTATGTTTTTCCTATCCCAATCAATGAGGATGAATGTGTATAATTTTAGAAGAGCTGTGTGTGCATGTGTGCGTTTGTGTACATACACATACAGTTTATGTAGTATATTATGTATGTACCGTGTTTCCCCGAAAATAAGACACTGTCTTATATTAATTTTTGTTCCAAAGGTTGTGCTACGTCTTATTTTCGGGGGGTGCCTTATATTTCTCAAATAAGACAAATTCACAGGCAGAAAAGCTGACACCCCCAAAGAAAGTGTAGCGTACGGTACACTGATTACGGTACGGTACCTGTCAGTATGGCACCCACACACACAAACGATGGCACTTATATGGTACAACAGTATACTCCCGCTATTGCAGCTTCCGGCCACCAGAGGAACTACAGTCTATGCACTGTAGTGGAGACTGTAATGGCGGTGAGACAGCAGCAGACTGTGCCTGCTGTACTGGACGGTACAAAGCAATGGAAGGGGCCATCAGGAGATGCCACATTATTATGGTACCACTATGAACAGCTTTGAATGGTACCATATGTTTTTCCACCGTACCGTATGTAAACTTGACTATGCCTTATTTTCGGGGGGTGCCTTATATTAGCAAATTCTGCAAAACCTCTGACATGCCTTACTTTCTGGGTACATCTTATTTTCGGGGAAACAGGGTATGTATGTATGTTTGTTTGTTTGTTTTGTCAAGTATGTATTGGTGGTATACAAAGAGTCTTCGGAGAGGGGCGGCATACAAATCCAAATAATAAATAAATAAATAATAAATAAATAAATAATAATATTTATATACATGATACTAGTAAAAGAGAAACATTAGGACAGGGGATGGAAATATATAATGTATATTTTTGTGTGCCTATGTGTAATATGTATGTACACATATGGCATATATACATAGAATTAAATAGTATATTTTGGATGTTCAGTAATAGTAAATAGAGAGGGAAATTGTATCTCTTTGAGGTGAGGAGAGGCCAGGCCTAAGCCTAACCCTTGACATGAGTGATGTCAAGTTGGCCACCTTTAAGCTAGTCACACGACCTTTAAGCCACCTCCGGTCTCATGACCGTCAAGCCACTCCCACCTGGTCACATGGATGGCAAGCCACATCCACAAAGTAAGCCACGGCCACAGTGTGGTAGTAAAAATTTTTGCAGCCTTTTGCACTCTTTTCTTGAAAAACCAGCTGTTAATTAAACAGCATTAACAGCTGGCATAACTCCCTAAAGTCGTAAATTGAGTCTAAGCAATTAGTTCTGGATATCTCAAGAAGCTTACAAGAGTTGGCAACATGCAGGAAGAATGTCAAAATAGATAAGCTGAGCAGAAGTTTTCAGACCATGGAGGCACCTGAACGAATAAACGTTGTTTCCTGCAGAGTTTTTCCTGTCATTGACATCCCTTAAGTAGGCTAGGGAAGTGGCCAATTAGACCCATGCCTTACTCATGAGGAGACTTCCTCCTGAGGAACCATTCCGGCTTTTTGGCAGCTGTGCGTGCCCATGCATTAAGAAGAGGTGGAGCCTCTTCTTCCTCATCACTGATGTGAGGTGCTGGAGGTTCCGAAGGCTCTGGCTGAACTCTTACTCTGGCACCGAGTCCTCGCCAGCCTCCTCACTATCCAACTCAGGTACTGTTGTGGTTAGCTCTGGCCCAGCTCCTGCCCCAAGGACTGTGGATGTGGGGGAGACATCCACATGCTGCAGGCCTGTTTTGCCCCCGGTGGAATCTGCTAATGAAGGCTCCTCTGACCAAGAAGACATGAGTGACAGGGAGGAGGAGAGTGTGGCAGACAGCTCAGAAGGAGATCAATTATCTAGCTCCTCCTTGGATTCAGAACAAGAGTTAATGATACAGCCATGCATGCGGAGAGCGATGCATAGGCAACAACAACTGAGAGATTATTATCAAAGAAAATGAGGCCACCTGTGGTTGGGTGGGGCTGTGGTAATTAGTGAGGCTGCTATAAATAGCAGCCTGTGGGTTTGGTCATTGTGGAGGATTATCTGATCTTTGTGTTTCGTGCCTGCTTTACTGACTTTGACCTTTGTGTGCTGATTTTCCCTCGCTTGGAAACTAAACCAGGGCAAAGTGTGTTTCACTTTGTGAAAGAAGAAGGACTGTGAATTGCCTCACAGCTACAAGATAAGTATCACAGGACTGATAAGGGACTTGTACAAATTACCAGTTTGTTTGGAGAGGAGTGCTTTTGGCTATACCAAAAGAGGGCTTGGTTTAAGTGAATTTTCATTATAAAGAACATTGTTTTGAATTTTCAAACGTGTGTGTGTCTGAAATTTGTACCTGTGAATTTTTGGGAGGAGTCTACCAGAGAGTCCGACAGAACAGGTACCAGCTGCATAGGCCACTGGCGCATCACAACATCATCCTCTTCTTGAATGGAATCTGCTACCAGTTCATGGGCTCAACAATGAGGAAGCCAGATTCACTTAACAACCATGTTACTAACTTAATAATTGCAATGATTCACTTAAAACAAGTGTTGCAAGAAAAAGTATAAAATGGGGTAAAACTCACAAAATTCACAAAATTAATCAATGTCTCACTTAGCAACAGAAATGTTGAGTTCAATTGCAGTCGTAAATCAATCCAAATTTTGTACATTTGGATTAAAAAACTAGGAAAAAACCATGTGACAATAAAGCCACTTTAACTGGTTCAATTCATCCGTTTGTGCATAAGATGCCACCAGAAAGTAGAAAGATTGCATTCTTACCTGCATTTGCATTGTCTTGGCTTATCTGGAGCAGAGATTAATGATTGATTGGTTGGATCACAGTGTCCTAAATTGAAATTAAGGCATCAATTCAGGAAGATTTTAATTTAGATTACAGTAGTTGGTGTGCATTGAGTAATACATTGAAATCACTGCCACTTGCCTTACAATGGAAGTGACATGCCATTGTGCTGAAATGAAAAATGTGGCAGGCTGTTCTTCAAGTTGTAGCTTTAACCCAGTTCCACCATTTTAAATTACTAGATATACTGGGGAGGAAATGGAGCATCACTCTACTTACATCTCTAAATAACTATTTGGTTCAGAAGCTTTAGAACAAAAAGGAAGATATGGGGTCTGGAAAGAACTCTCCAATCAAGAAAGGATATTTATCATATTGTGATCCCCTTATATAGAGTGCTGGTGAGACCACATTTGGAGTACTGTGTTCAGTTCTGGAGACCTCACCTACAAAAAGATATTGACAAAATTGAACGGGTCCAAAGACGGGCTACAAGAATGGTGGAAGGTCTTAAGCATAAAACGTATCAGGAAAGACTTCATGAACTCAATCTGTATAGTCTGGAGGACAGAAGGAAAAGGGGGGACATGATTGAAACATTTAAATATATTAAAGGGTTAAATAAGGTCCAGGAGGGAAGTGTTTTTAATAGGAAAGTGAACACAAGAACAAGGGGACACAATCTGAAGTTAGTTGGGGGAAAGATCAAAGGCAACATGAGAAAATATTATTTTACTGAAAGAGTAGTAGATCCTTGGAACAAACTTCCAGCAGACGTGGTAGATAAATCCACAGTAACTGAATTTATACATGCCTGGGATAAACATATATCCATCCTAAGATAAAATACAGAAAATAGTATAAGGGCAGACTAGATGGACCATGAGGTCTTTTTCAGTCTTCTATGTTTCTATGTTTCTATATACATTTAGTTATATATTGGTTCACTATATTCCTCTACAGAAGGAATGTGCCAGCACCTTTTCTGCAGCTTGTAAAAATTTGTGGCTTTTAATAGAATGTGTTAAGTTTAAAAAGGTGCAACTGGATTCTTTCTGATATAGAGACATGAAAATAAAAGTCATTAAAGAAACACTGATCCCCCAGGAATAAAGCAGAGTTGCAAGTGTTCCTTGGCTTACTCAACTTTTATGCCATCTTTTTAAAACAGAAGGCCAACTGGAGACAGCTCAACCGCAGGAAAGTGCAGCAGAAGGACCAGAACAACAAGAGCCTCTGCCATGACAACCATACAGCACCTGTGACCAAGAAAGCCATACCGAAAGCCAGGCCCTACCTACAAGAGGTCAAGAGACCCTGTTCTGAAACCTAGAGGAGGAGCGTGAATCCTTACTGCGAGACACCAGAGTCCAGTGAAATCAACCAGGACCAAAGACGCCAGGCCATCAACTGCCACACCCAATGGCGGGTTCCAGATACAGTGATACCTCATCTTACAAATGCCTCGTCATACAAACTTTTTGAGATACAAACCCGGGGTTTAAGATTTTTTTGCCTCTTCTTACAAACTATTTTCACCTTACAAACCCACCGCCGCTGCTGGGATGCCCCGCCTCCGGACTTCTGTTGCCAGCGAAGCACCCGTTTTTGCACTGCTGGGATTCCTCTGAGGCTCCCCTCCATGGGAAACCCCACCTCCAGACTTCCATGTTTTTGTGATGCTGCAGGGGAATCCCAGCAGGGGAATCCAGCAGCGCAAAAATGGGCGCTTCGCTGGCAACGGAAGTCCGGAGGTGGGGTTTCATGGAGGGGAGCCTCAGTGAAATCGCAGCATCGCAAAAACACAGAGGTCCGGAGGTGGGGATTAAAGGACTTCGGTGTTTTTGCAATGCTGCAATTTCACTGATGCTCCCTTCACTGGGAAACCCCACCTCCGGACTTCCGTTGCCAGCGAAGCGCTCATTTTTGCGATGCTGGGATTCCGCTGCTGGGATTCCCCTGCAGCATCGCAAAAACACAGAAGTCCAGAGGTGGGGTTTCCCATGGAGGGAAACCTCAGGGGAATCCCAGCAGTGCAAAAACGGGCGCTTCGGCTGGCAAAAGGGTTGAATTTTGGGCTTGCACGCATTAATCACTTTTCTATTAATTCCTATGGGAAACATTGTTTCGTCTTACAAACTTTTCACCTTAAGAACCTCGTCCAGGAACCAATTAAGTTTGTAAGACAAGGTATCACTGTACTTCCATAGATGGGGCAAGAGCAGCTGCAGTCTGTTGTACATACTCCTGATCAGCTGGAGGATGACGAAGATATTGAGGACTCGGATTCAGATAGTGTTTTGAAATAGTGGGGGGCCCGGGGTTACAGGTAGTAGAACAGGTGGGAGGCCAGCCACAGGATGGGGCTATGAGTTCAGGATCTAGCGAGGGAGAATCAGATGATCGCTGGGTTAATCCTAAATTCAGAAGAATTCAGAAACGTAGAGAGCAAAGGTCTGGAAGAAGATATTAAGGAGAGGAATGGGTTAAATATTGTAGTGATGTATTTGGCACGTCAGGGGCTCAGTGGAGAAGAAGGGTGGAGTTTCAACATTGATGAAAGGAAATATGGAGGTGTTTTCACCATGCTAAAGTAAGCCAAAGTATTTTGTATTGTATTTAGTCAGAGATACTGTCTTTTTAAAGCTATGTATTTAGGAAATAAATCTTGTCTAAATGAAGCAGAAAAAAAAGAATGTGAGGAATGGGGCTAGAAGAGAGATAACAGACCAATTGATGTCTGGAATGTGTTGAAGTGCAAGAGAGCAGAGAAATAAACGAAGTTGCTCATTTCATAAAATGATGCATTTAATGAGAGTTGTTTGTAATTACTAAACTTCTACCAGAAACCAGAACACAGTCGAGTACACCTGAGGAACTGAATCACGCAAGCCCAGTAAGACCTTACCGCCAGTAGTGGGTTGCTATCAGTACAGATATGGATGCTATTCTGGTAGCAAAAGTTGAGCTGCATGCTTCTTCTGCATGTATGTGCACATGTCCCAGCAAGATTTTGCTTTTCGTTCATGCGCAGAAAGCAAAATCTCGTGAGGAGACATGCACACCTGTGAGATTTCGGCAATTTTTTTGCTTCTGCGCATGTGCTAAAGCAAAAGAAATCTTGTGCATGCACGCACATCCCTTTGCAAGATTTTGCTGCATGTGCAGAAGTAAAATCTCACTGTGGCGTGTATGTGCGCATGCAGGAGAAGCAAAGCTGTGCACGCATTGCACTGGTAGCGGCGGGGTGTTACATACTGCCGTACAGAGCACATATTTGCATAGCCACTGCAGATTGGCTAATCTAGCTGTGTGAGAAATAAACTGCTGTTAGTTGCCGGCTAGCCTACAGGGATGCCTTTGAAAGTGGCATCCCTGCAGCTTGCCAGCAGTTTGTATTGCAATCGGCTAGGAGAATAAAAGGTGGTGATTAGATTAGATTAGATTAGATTAGATTAGATTAGATTAGATTTATATGCTGCCCCTCTCCGCAGACTCGGGGCGGCTCACAACAATGGCAAAAACAGTACATAGTGACAAATCTAATATTTACCAATCTAATTACAGTTTTAGGTTAAAAAATTCATAAAAGCAACCCCAATATATATAAAAAACAAGCACACAATCAATCATACACCAAAACAACATGGGCAGGGGGAGATGTTTCAATTCCCCCATGCCTGATGGCAGAGGTGGTTTTTGAGGAGTTTACGAAAGGCAAGGAGGGTGGGGGCAATCCTAATCTCAGGGGGGAGCTGGTTCCAGAGGGTCGGAGCCACCACAGAGAAGGCTCTTCCCCTGGGTCCCGCCAGACGACATTGTTTAGTCGATGGGACCCGGAGAAGGCCAATTCTGTGGGACCTAACCAGTCGCTGGGATTCGTGCGGCAGAAGGCGGTCCCGGAGATATTCTGGTCCGGTGCCATAAAGCGCTTTATAGGACATAACCAACACTTTGAATTGTGACCGGAAACTGATCGGCAACCAATGCAGACTGCGGAGTGTTGGAGTAATATGAACTGTTTCCTTTGTCTTGTTCCTTCTTTTGCACCCAAATCTAACAATATATATTGGTGATAATAGGGAGAAATCACTCATCTAATGAGAAGGAATGGTGAGAGAAATTCAGGTATTTGTTCAAACTTTGAAAAAATAGGAAATTTACAATGCAAAGGTGTCAAGAGGTCTACCAATACCTGTAGAAGGGGAATAAATAAATCTATGGAGAATAATTACTAATCATATGATTATCAGAAACTGATGAAGGAGGGAGGCAGCTAAAATCTTGCACACACATTATATTTATCTGCTTCTCAAAAGTTATTATAGGAAGAGAAAGTTTAACTTATGGCATGTTTAGTTTGATTAAACAATGGTGTCTTGTTTTAAAAGACTCTGTCCATTCAAACTGACCATGAGATCCTTTGGGCAGGAAGGGGTTATTGATTGGATGCCTCTTCTTGATGAATTAGATAAGGAACATTTTGAGTGATTGGCCTAGTCTCTCTGGTTGTTCATCTATCTGGCTTTTCTGCTTCCTTTAACAACTGGCTTCCTAGATAAATCTAAGTGAGGCTTTGGTTATAACTTTTAACCATTTCCATGTTTCCAAGTCTTTATTTCCCTCAGATCACAATCCATAATCCAGCATTCACCATCCAATTAGTCCATGTTAGTCCAATGCACAAAGTGGATTTATCTCCTATGTTATGCTGAGACAACATTCTCTCTAGCTCCATTGTTTAGAAAAATCCACAAATTCTTATCAGACACATATTTCATATGGTTTTCTTCCATCTATAAAATAAAAATGGAAGAAAACCATATCTGTATATGTACTTCATGTGTGAATCCTTAAAGATACCTGTTCTGTCTGGGTGCCCCCAGACTTCAACACCAACTGGAAAAAGCAGCCAGACACGCTGGTAAAAGCAAAAGCACTTTATAGTTTGAAAAATAAACACAGAGAAAAACCTGTTCTTCCCAACAGGCAGGCTATGAGGCTTCACAGCAGAGTCCTGACGGCCAGACAATACAGCAGACTTCTTGCTGGCACACACACCACTGTAGAGAATAAGCCCCCACGCCTTTTTCCCCAAGGTTTCAGCCTTCAAGGCCATAAGTCAGAATCAGAGATGCCAAAGATCACAGCCAGGTCCCAGGACTCCCAAAGATACTACTCCACAAGACAGGAAGGGTGGGTCTGCCTTTTCAGCCTTTCTGGGGAGAACCACACCCAAACCCAGCTGTTACCTATTTAGGACTGGAAGTACCTGGCTAATTGTCCCCTTCGTTGTTCTGCTCTTCTCTGCCTGTGATCGATGATGGCTTGAGCATTTTCATCTAAGGACTCCAGGCTGCTTGCTGGGGAGAGCTCCACCCTGGGGGACTCTGGCTGTTCTCCCTTTCCCTCGGCCTGATATTCCTCCTCCCCTTCTGCCTGGGCCTCCTCCTCCTCCTCCTGTTCCTCATCCTCCCCCTCTGAGCAGGGAGCCGGCAGAGGTTCAGCCGTTCCCTGAGGAGCCTCAGACGGAATCACAACAATACCTAGAGTTAATCCCAACTTTTAGGAGAGGTAGGTAGGTAGAAAGAGATAGATCGATACCATATATTTCAGAGTATAAGATGTACCTTTTTCCTCCCTAAAAATGGCTGATAATTTGGGTGCGTCTTATACTCTGAATGTAGCTATTTCTCTTCCCACCCCATCCCAGCCATAACTAGCTGATGATGATATTCCCAGCTCTTACCGGCTTCTTTCATTGTTACTCTCTGCGAATAATGTTTTCCAAGCCCTAAGGCCTTTGCAGGGGTTTTTTCATTGGTCTAACTTGCACCAAATAAGTTTCTTTCCAGCTCTAACCAGGTGCTAACAATGTCCCCAGCTCTTATCGGCTTGCAAGTTCTTTATTATTATTATTATTATTATTATTATTATTATTATTATTATTATTATTATTTATTGGATTTGTATGCCGCCCCTCTCCATAGACTCTTTCATTGTTACTCTCTGCTAAGAATGTTTTCCAAGCCCTAAGTCTTTGCAGGATTTTTTTCATTGCTCTACTTGCTCTGAATGTTTATTTCCAGGTGCTAATGATGTTCCCAGCTCTTACTGGCTTGCAGGCTCTTTCATTGTTACTCTCTCCAAATAAGGGTTTTTTTTAAGCCCTAACCAGGGGATAAAATAATGTGCTGAAGCTGACCAGACTAAGGACGGTAACCAGATGAATATCTGGTAAGCAGATTCTTTTCCCTATTTTCCTCTCCAAAAACTACGGTGAGTCTTATACTCCAAAAAATATGATAGATAGATGATAGATAGATAGATAGACAGACAGACAGACAGACAGACGATAAAGATAGCTAGATAGCTAGATAAATGGATAGATAGGTAGATAGGTAGATATTTATTTTATTTATTATTTATTAACTGGATTTACATGCTTCCCTTCTCTGAAAACTCAGGTAGATAGGTAGATAGAATCATTTTGACTCAATGTAAGTGTCACTTGGTGATAAATCACCAAGAATGAATGAATGAATGTTCCTTGAATTGAGTTCATCCACTTTTGGGATCTTCAGGGTCACATTCAGCTAGTTTTCTTAGCTTAAATTTGGGAGTGCTATAGTTTGTCTTCTAATTTTTTTTCAGCTATCCAATCTAGAGTGGAGCATTGGTAGTGATCCCTATCCAGGTACTAAGTTCCAATCTGGTTTAGTTTTTCTTTTTGCAGTTAACCAAGGCAATTAGCTAAGTGCTGCCACCTGCCCTAAATATTTATATATCTATGTATATTTGCTCACAAACATATATTTATTTTATTTTATTTTATTTATTGGATTTGTATGCCGCCCCTCTCCGTAGACTCGGGGCGGCTAATAACAGTAATAGAAACAGCATATAACAATCCAATATTAAAACAGTTAAAAACCCTTATTATAAAACCAAACATACATACAGCCATACCATGCATAAAATTGTAAAGGCCTAGGCTAGGGAAAGAGTATCTCGGTTCCCCCATGCCTGGCGGCAGAGGTGGGTTTTAAGAAGCTTACGAAAGGCAAAGAGGGTGGGGGCAATTTTAATCTCTGGGGGGAGTTGATTCCAGAGGGCCGGGGCCACCACAGAGAAGGCTCTTCCTCTGGGTCCCACCAAGCGACATTGTTTAGTTGACGGGACCGATAGAAGACCCACTCTGTGGGACCTAACTGGTCGCTGGGATTCGTGCAGCAGAAGGCGGTCCCTGAGATATATGGTTCCATTTAGGTGAAATGTATGCAGTCTCAATAGTTGCAGGAAACCTTGACATGTGATGTCCTTTGCCTATGTGTTACTTTTCTCCTTTGAAAATATTCAAGATAAAATATAAAATAAATTCTTGTTCAGCTTGTGGGAGAAGGTCATACATTGGCCCAGGGTAAGATAGGATAATATGTATTGGTTATTATCTTGCTTTTAGCACATTAATTCCCCACATCCATTGCTGAAACGCTTCCCTTAAGTAACCGGAGGCTAGAAAAATCTCGTGCAATTGAAACAGAAGAATGCACACCATTAATACATTTCCAACTGCTCATTAGATGCTGGAAATGAAACAAAATCCCTTTCCAGCCATAATTTGCTTACTTAAGATAATTTTTGACTTTTTCTTTCTCCTTTTGCCAGAATATGTGTGTTCTTGCTAACAAGCTTCTATCCCTAAAGAAATGGAAAAGCATATTAGAGATGCTTGTTAGCAATACAATCACAGACTTAATTTCTCGGCTGACTCTTAACAACAGTAATACCATAAAAACAAAACAAGAACAAATAAGAAAAAAATCCATTGTAGACACTGTGCAAAAATGAAAGAAACTACTGAAGTTTTACTTGGCTTCAGTATGGAAAGCTGTTCTTTCAGGAATACCATTTAAAAATGAGATTTATCATTAGCCACTGGAGTTTAGTTGGATGTTAAATCAGTTTTATTAAGTGGGAATTGTGTTGGAAGAAATGGAGGACCCTTGAAAGCAGTGATGGGCTCTACGGGTTCTATCAGGTTTGCAGAACTGATAGAAATTTTTTTTATGTATGCAGAACTGGTAGAAAAATTTTGAATTTCTTTCTTTCTTTTCCCTTCTGGGCTCTGGGAATGTTTTTCCTATTGCAATGAATGAGGTTGAATGTGTATAATTTTAGAAGAGCAGTGTGTGCTTGTGTGTATGTACATACACATAGAGTTTATATAGTAGATAATGTATATTTTTGCGTGTCTGTGTGTAAAGTGAGGACCCGGATTGTGAGGGCAATAGGCTGGCTCTGTTAAAAAGTGTCAATGCTAACATGTTGTAAGCCGCCCTGAGTCTAAGGAGGACAGCTGCATAAAAAAAAACCCTGAATGAATGAATGAATGAATGAATGAATGAGTGAGTGAGTGAGTGAGTGAGTGAGTGAATGAATGAATGAATGAATGAATGAATGAATAAATAAATAAATAAATAAATAAATAAATAAATAAATAAAATGTACACAGTCTCCGGAGAGGGGCGGCATACAAATCCAATAAATAAATACTGTAAATATATATATACATAGAATTAAATAGTATATTTTGGATGTTCAGTGTTCTGTCAGGCTTTCTGGTAGAATCCTCCCAAAAATTCACAGGTACGAATTTCAGACACACACACGTTTGAAAATTCAAAACAATGTTCTTTATAATGAAAATTCACTTAACCTAAGCCCTAGCAAAGAGCACTAGTCTCCAAACAAACTGGTAATTTATACAAGTCCCTTATCAGTCCTGTGATACTTAGCTTGCAATTGTGAGGTAATTCACAGTCCTTCTTTCACAAAGTGAAACACACTTTGCTCTGGTTTAGTTTCAAAGCAGGGAAAAATCAGCACACAAAAAGTCAAAGTCAGTAACGCAGTCATGAAACACAACGATCAGATAATCCTCCACAATGGCCAAACCCACAGGCTGCTCTTTATAGCAGCCTCACTAATGACCACAGCCCCACCCAACCACAGGTGGCCTCATTTTCTTTGATAATAATCTCTCAGTTGTTGCTGCCTATGCATCGCTCTCCGCATGCGTGCTGTATCATTAACTCTTGTTCCGAATCCAAGGATGAGCTAGATAATTGATCTCCTTCTGAGCTGTCCGCCACACTCTCCTCCTCCCTGTCACTCATGTCTTCTTGGTCAGAGGAGCCTTCATCAGCAGCTTCCACTGGGGGCAAAACAAGCCTGCAGCATGTGGATGTCTTCCCCACATCCACAGTCCTTGGGGCAGGAGCTGGGCCAGAGCTAACCACAACATTCAGTAATAGTAAATAGATAGGGAAATTGTTGTGCTTCCAGTGAAGGAATAAAGGTCAGCATTAACACGGGGTGGGCTTAAGTGTCCCTTTTCAAGCAGCGGAACAGGGGATACCTTCCTGTTCTGTCTGGGTTTTCCCAGACCTCCACACCCACTGAAAAAACAGCCAGACACTCTGGTAAAATCCAAAAGTAGTTTATAGCAGGAAAAAAATAAGCACAAAGGAAAACCTGTCTTCACAGCAGACAGGTTACAGATACGTACAACAGGGTCCTGATGTCCAGTCAATTTCACAAGCTGCTTGCTGGCACCCCCCCCCAAGGTTTCAATAGTCCAAGGCACAAACCAGGATTGTAGCCACCAAAGTTCCCAGACAGGTCTCACGAATCTCCAAGATAAAACTCCACAAGCCAGGAAGGGTGGGGCCACCTTTTATCCTTTCCCAAGAGCACCACACCCAAACCCAGCTGCAACCACTAATGCTGGAAATACCTAGCCAATTGCGTTCTTCTCTCGTTAGCTCTCCTCTGTCGCATATCTATGAAGTCACTAGCATCTTCCCCCAGGGAATCCAGGCTGCTTGCTGGGGAGAGCTCCCCCTGGTGGAACTCTGGCTGTCCTTCATCTTCAGCCTGGGATTCAGCTTCTTCGTCAGTCTGCCCCTCCTGGTCCTCAGCCTCTGAGCTGGACACCGACAGCAAATCAGCCATTCCCGGAGGGGTCCCAGGCTGAACCACAACACCTTCCAAACAGAAAAAAAATGCCAAAAAATAAAAACAAAATGGCTACCACACAGACCAGCACCAGCGAATCCAATTCAGTGATGTCACCAGCGGGTCGCTACTGGTTTGGGCAATCTGGTCAGAACCGGTAGGAACCCACCTCTGCTCCCTTATCAGTAATCCAGATATCTAGCTCTTCACAGTATATAATGGATGGTTTGCAGGTCAGTTTAAGGTTTATTTTACTAATCCATAGCTGGATCACCTCTGTGAAATGCAGAAATGTTCCTTGAAAGCCTGAAGATCATATATGGATAGTAGTCCCTTCTTGAAAGCTGGTCTGGTGACTTTCAGCCAATCATTAGGAGACTATGACATCTGATCCAGCCTTATGCATGAAAGTCAACTATTCTATTCTATTCTATTCTATTCTATTCTATTCTATCCTATCCTATCCTATTCTATTTAAATATATATTAATCAATTTTAGAATTTCATCATCTTTACTGTGTATCATGCTCATAGCAAAAGATTATTGATGTCACTTTCTCCGAGTCTCTCTCTATATTCTGTAATGTGTTTATATGACCCACACTATTGTAATATAGATGGCCATTGATCCAGTCAAAAGTAGACAGAAAAAAAGGAGTCTTCCGGGATACTTGGAAGTAAATTTATTGCAGTTCAGCAAACCAAATTAAATGTAAAGAGATTCTGCAGGGCATTGCTGGAAAGTAATTGATTCAAGTTTCCCTGAATAGTGATTCTCAAAAGTTGTGAAGAGGGATGGGAGAGAAAACTAATGAAGTCAAACAAAGAAAATTGTCAAAGTTTTCAAACGTTTTGCTACCATAGCTAAAATGTTTCTGATTGGCTTTCTTTGTCTCCAAGGACACCGAAGTATTGTGTGCATGAAATAAAGGGAATCCAATCCCTATCACAGGTTTCTTCATAGCAATATCAAACAATAACAGCCAACACTATTGGATGAATGTAATGACTGATGATGATGAGATAAAATCAGGGTTTGATATCAATAGATAGATAGGTATAGAAAGATTTCTAGAGACATTCAATAAATTTCTATTCATCAGATTGTTCCAATTTAATACTTTGTTTGTTTTAATGGAGCTTCATGAATAACTTTGGGCCAGTCCATCAACAAAATCTATCTCTTATAAATTTAGGAAAGATTTCCCATGAGCTTGCCTGTCTATCTGTCTGTCTGTCTGCCTGCCTGCCTGCCTGCCTGCCTGCCTGCCTGCCTGCCTGTATATTTTGTTTGTTTCTCAAAAATGCACAAGATAGCAGGTACAGGTATAACAATAAACATAAACAAGGTAAATACAGATAAATGAAGACAATAGGACAGGGACGGTAGGCACGCTGGTGCCCTTATGCACACCCCTTACAGACCTCTTAAGAATGGGGTGAGGTTAATAGACAGTCTAAGGTTAAAGTTTTTGGGGTTG
This sequence comes from Erythrolamprus reginae, assembly GCF_031021105.1. Taxonomy (NCBI): domain Eukaryota; kingdom Metazoa; phylum Chordata; class Lepidosauria; order Squamata; family Dipsadidae; genus Erythrolamprus; species Erythrolamprus reginae. The sequence goes on along the minus strand of NC_091952.1, from coordinate 238,039,855 downwards.
GGGAAGAAACCACAGAGTCGGGTAGTGAATTCCAGGCATTCACCACTCTGTTGATGAAGTCGCATTTTCCGCAGTTGTGTTTGCAGCGGTTTACATTAGATTTGTACCTATTGTGTGCTTGTGTATTGTTGTGGTTAAAACTGAAGTAGTCATTGACAGGTAGGACATGTGGCAGATAATTTTATGAATTATATTATATATTCTAAGTTGTTTTTAGCCCAAGATTTTAATCTGGTGGAATAAGGTATTCTGTTGCGAATGGAGGAGTGGAGGACTCTTCTCATGAAATATTTTTGGACTCCCTCGATTATGTTTTTCGCTGATAAAGTTGCTCGGATCCGGGCTGATCTCGACTCCAATTGCATAGCAGTATCGGCTGACAATGAGTCAGTCGAGGTGACTGGGGCTAAACGTCTTTGTCCATCAGTCTGGGAGGAGTTTGACTTGGTGACACCTGATGAAGTGGACAAGGCCATTGGAGCTGTGAGTTCCACCACCTGTCTACTGGATCCGTGTCCCTCTTGGTTGGTTTCGGCCAGCCAAGAGGTGACACGGAGCTGGGCCCAGGAGATTGTCAATGCCTCCTTGGGGAGGGGGCCCTTTCTGTTCCTTTATAAGGAGGCACTTGTGCAGCCCCCTCCTCAAGAAGCCTTCCCTGGACCCAGCCGTGTTTAATAACTACCGTCCAGTCTCCAACCTTCCATTTATGGGGAAGGTTGTAGAGAAGGTGGTGGCGCTCCAACTCCAGCAGTCCTTGGAAGAAGCCGATTACCTAGGTCCTCAGCAGTCTGGATTCAGGCCCGGCTACAGCATGGAAACTGCTTTGGCCGCGTTGATGGATGATCTCTGGCGGGCCCGGGACAGGGGCTTGTCCTCTGTCCTGGTGCTTCTTGACCTCTCAGCGGCTTTCGATACCATCTACCATGGTATCCTTCTGCACGGGCTGGAGGGGTTGGGAGTGGGAGGCACTGTTCTTCAGTGGTTCTCCTCCTACCTCTCCGGTCGGTCGCAGTCGGTGTTAGTGGGGGGTCAGAGGTCGACCTCTAGGTCTCTCCCTTGTGTGGTGCCTCAGGGGTCAGTCCTCTCCCCCCTGCTATTTAATATCTACATGAAACCGCTGGGTGAGATCATCCAAGGGCATGGGGTGAGGTATCATCAATACGCAGATGATACCCAGCTATACATCTCCACCCCATGTCCAGTCAGCGAAGCAGTGGAAGTGATGTGCCGGTGCCTGGAGGCTGTTGGGGCCTGGCTGGGTGTCAACAAACTCAAACTCAACCCAGACAAAACGGAGTGGTTGTGGGTCTTGCCTCCCAAGGACAATTCTATCTGTCCGTCCATTACCCTGGGGGAGAAATGTTGACTCCCTAAGAGAGGGTTCGCAACTTGGGCATCCTCCTTGATCCACAGCTGACATTGGAACATCATCTTTCGGCTGTGGCAAGGAGGGCGTTTGCCCAGGTTCACCTGGTGCACCAGTTGCGGCCCTATTTGGACAGGGAGTCACTGCTCACAGTCACTCATGCCCTCATCACCTCGAGGTTCGATTACTGCAATGCTCTCTACATGCAATGCTCTCTACCTTTGAAAAGTGTTTGGAACCTTCAGATCATGCAGAACACAGCCGCGAGAGCCATTGTGGGGCTTCCAAGATTCGCCCAGGTTTCTTCAACACTCCGTGGCTTGAATTGGCTGCCAATCAGTTTCCGGTCACAATTCAAAGTGTTGGTTATGACCTTTAAAGCCCTATATGGCATTGGACCAGATTACCTCCGGAACTGCCTGCTACAACACGAATCCCAGCGACCGATAAGGTCCCACAGAGTTGGCCTTCTCCGGGTCCCGTCGACTAAACAATGTCATTTGGCGGGCCCCAGGGGAAGAGCCTTCTCTGTGGTGGCCCCAGCCCTCTGGAACCAACTCCCCCTGGAGATTAGAGTTTCCCCCACCCTCCCTGTCTTTTGTAAACTACTCAAGACTCATTTATACCGCCAGGCATGGGGGAGTTGAGATATTCCTTCCCCCTAGGCCATTACAAGTTATGTATGGTATGTTTGTGTGTATGTTTGGTTTTTTATAAATAAGGGTTTTTAGCTGTTTTATTATTGGATTGTCACATGCTATTTTTATCATTGTTGTTAGCCGCCCCGAGTCTACGGAGAGGGGCAGCATACAAATCCAATAAATTATTAATTATTATTATTATTATATTAATGTTCAATATGCAGTGCAGGTTCCAGACAGGTGAGCTATATTTGAGAATTGGTCTAGCAAATGTTTGTATGCTCTAGTTAGCAGTGTAATATTGCCAGAGAAGAAGCTACACAAGATTAGATTGACTACTCTTAGTGCCTTTTTGGCAATTTCGTTACAGTGGGCTTTGGCACTTAGATCATTAGATATGAATACTCCAAGATCCTTAACAGAACAAGGGTCATCTACAGGTTGTATATTGTGTTCTGATTCTTTTTGCCAATGTATAAGGCAGAGCCTTTGTTGGTTGAGATTTGAAGTTGCCAATTGTTTGACCATTCTGACACAAAGTCAAGGTCTTTTTGAAGGCTTTCTGAGAGAAGTTCCTTTGAATGTTTGTGTGTGTATGGGGGGGGGGGAGAACCAGCACTTTGAATTTCATCCAGTGCAGCTCCCAAAAGTTATATGCAAATATGAAAAACCAAAGGAGTTGCATTGAGATGTTGCAATGCTCATCATGTTTTTGTCACCATGCTGCTGAAATCTGATGCAATTTCTCAGCTGCAATCCTTCAAAACCGTAGAAATGGTGGTAGACTTTAGGAGAATCCCTTCTACCCTTCCACCTCTCACAATACTAGACAACACAGTATCAACAGTAGAGACCTTCAAATTCCTAGGTTCTATCATATCTCAAGACCTAAAAGGGTCACCTAACATCAAAAACATCATCAAAAAAGCACAACAAAGAATGTTCTTTCTGCGCCAGCTCAGGAAGCTCAAACTGTCCAAGGAGCTGCTGATACAGTTCTACGGAGGAATCATTGAGTCTGTCATCTGCACCTCTATAACTGTCTGGTTTGGTGCTGCAACCCAACAGGACTGACACTGACTTCAGAGGACAATCAGAACTACAGAAAAAACAATTGCTGCCAACCTGCCTTCCATTGAGGACCTGTATACTGCACGAGTCAAAAAGAGTGCGGGGAAAATATTTACTGACCCCTCTCATCCTGGACACAAACTGTTTCACCTCCTACCCTCAAAACATCACTACAGAGCACTGCACACCAAGACAACTAGACACAAGAACAGTTTTTTCCCGAACGCCATCACTCTACTAAACAAATAATTCCCTCAGCACTGTCAGACTTTTTACTAAATCTGTACTTCTATTCTACTAGTTTTTCTCATCATTCCTATCATCCTTTTCCTCCCACTTAGGACTGTATGACTGTAACTTGTTGCTTGTATCTTAAGATTTTTATTAATATTGTTTGTTTCTTCATTGCTTATTTGACCCCTATGACAATCATTAAGTGCTGTACCACATGATTATTGACAAATGTATCTTTTTCTTTTATGTACGCTGACAGCATATGCACCAAGACAAATTCCTTGTATGTCCAATCACCCTTGACCAATAAAGAATTCTGTTCTGTTCTATTCTATTCTATTCTATTCTTTACCTTGATTTTGTGTGAGTGGATTGAAGACAGCTATAAAACAAGGCAGTCCCATCTTTCAAACCTTTCAATCCCGAGTGAAAATGGACCGACAATGTTTTGGTTTAATCCTGATTTTTGTCATCACTTAAGGCTGACAGCAGATTAGATGGCTGAATTGTGATTAGCCATAGCTATATATTCGGAGCATTTCTCCACCCTTCTTAATTCCATAAAGCTATTGATATAAACTGTGCAAGAGCAGCAAATACAAAATAACTTGAGAACCTGGCAGCTCCAGAAGGCAGTGAGTTAATGAGGCATTTGTTAGCATCAGATTCCCTCCTTCCCCTTTTTCAGAAAACGTCAATATTTGCAGTGGTAATTTTAGTAATAAATGGAAGGGAAGCTGCAGTGAGGACTTCTCAGTGCTGATAAATCCATGATTAAGAGATGGCAGCCTTTGGGAAATAATGCAATTAACTCTTTTTTTTGCCAGTCTAGACAGCATTTGTTAAAGATTGACTGCTGAATAACTGACAACTCCCGTTGTATTACTGCATAAAACAATAAACACTCATCATGAAAAAGCTATTTACGGGCAGCAATAAAATAAAATAAATGGTTTTAGAGTAAAAAGAGAAAAAAATATTTCCAACTTATTCTTAACAACATACACATTTAATACATTATGGGAGGTTTTTAAGCACATGAAAAGGACTTGCAGACAGTATAGATTGTGTGGTCCATTGTGACTCCCCTGAACTTTGCTTTAACTTCTTTTTAAGACTTTGTAGCACACAACGAAGCATTTGGGATTTACAAAATCATTAAAGGTAAAGGTTTACCCTTTGACTATCCACGGTTGATCTCTCCTGATTCCTAAGAGGTCAGTAAGGGGCGTGCATAAGTGCACCAGCATGCCTTCCGTCCCCTGTCCTAATATTTCTTTTACTAGTATTCTAGTATCATGTATTCTAACCTGGGGGTGGGCAGGAAAACAGCAAAAGAGGAAAAGCCATCCAAACACAGAGAAATTCAGCAAAAATCCCCCCCAAAAGATGGCGGCACCCATGGACCAGCACTGCCCAAACTGGATCCATGACGCCATTGTCATATCACCAGTGGGTCATTAATGGTTTGGGTGATCTGGTCTGAACCAGAGAACCCATCCCTGCTAGAGACTATGTGGTCACACCAGGGCAATTTTCTTGACAACATATATATTTAGAGAAGGATTTAGGGGTAGTGATTTCTGACAGTCTCAAAATGGGTGAGCAGTGTGGTCGGGCAGTTGGAAAAGCAAGTAGGATGCTTGGCTGCATAGCTAGAGGTATAACAAGCAGGAAGAGGGAGATTGTGATCCCCTTATATAGAGCGCTGGCGAGACCACATTTGGAGTACTGTGTTCAGTTCTGGAGACCTCACCTACAAAAAGATATTGACAAAATTGAAGGGGTCCAAAGACGGGCTACAAGAAATGGTGGAAGGTCTTAAGCATAAAACGTATCAGGAAAGACTTAATGAACTCAATCTGTATAGTCTGGAGGACAGAAGGAAAAGGGGGGACATGATCAAAACATTTAAATATGTTAAAGGGTTAAATAAGGTTCAGGAGGGAAGTGTTTTTAATAGGAAAGTGAACACAAGAACAAGGGGACACAATCTGAAGTTAGTTGGGGGAAAGATCAAAAGCAACATGAGAAAATATTATTTTACTGAAAGAGTAGTAGATCCTTGGAACAAACTTCCAGCAGACATGGTAGATAAATCCACAGTAATTGAATTTAAACATGCCTGGGATAAACATATATCCATCCTAAGATAAAATACAGAAAATAGAATAAGGGCAGACTAGAAGGACCATGAGGTCTTTTTCTGCCGTCAGTCTTTTATGTTTCTATGTTTCTATATTCACTGCCTTCCTCTAAGATGTTGGTTAAACTTCCATAGCCATAGCCCTGAGATTCTCTGATTCACTGTTTCTCAATCCACAAATGTGTGGATGTCGACTCCCATAATTCATTGCTGGCTAGGGAACTCTGGGATCTGCAGCTTACACATCTTAAAATTGCCAAGGTTGAGAAACATTGCTCTGATGTTTTTCTATCCAAGCTAATTTTCATTTTCTTAGCTGTTGCGCTAGGCAAGGTCGGCTGGTTAATTGCAGTTACCAGCTGAGACAATTCATATTTAATTACAATTAAATTAAATTAATGAAATGCTATTACTATGATTAGTTTCCATGGATTTAGTAATTTCCCATTTCTGTCTCTTTACAGTCATAATTCACCAGGTCAGCAATTTTGAGAAGGTTTTATTTTTTGAAGGTTACATATGTCCTTGGGATAAACTATGTTTGCTTCTAACTGAGTTTGGATGTACTTATTCATCTTCTGTTAGCTCCAGCATCAGAACAGCAATCCTAACCAGAGATTGATGGATCCTTCTGAACCCATCATTGGTTACTGCTTTTCTACTTCAATTTCTAATGGGATGTAAAGAGGAGTTTGATAGTTTCATTTCAGATGTGTTCATATATTTTAATAAATGATGAAAGCTTTCATGAGCTACAGTTCACTTCATCAAATGCCTGATACAATTACGGTTACAATGGAAGTTATTATCTTCTGCTTATAAAAGATGCTGGGTTTTTGGATTAGACGTTTCTTGGGGACAGTACAGGAAATCCTTGACTTACAACCAGTCCTTTAATCACTATTTGAAGTTTATTTATTTTTTATTTATTTATTGGATTTGTATGCCACCCCTCTCTCACAACGTAATAAAAACAGTATACAATATCAAGTCTAAAATCCAATTAATATAATTAACTACTCTAAAAACTCTGGAACGTTAAAAATCATTCATTCACTTTCAACAACAAGCATTCTTCACACTCATCAGCCAGAACCTAGGATCTAGTGACCCCAAGTCTGGCAGCATAGATGGGTTTTCAACATCTTACGGAAGGCAAGGAGGATAGGGGCAGTACGAATCTCTGGAGGGAACTGATTCCAGAGGGATGGGGCTCCCAGAGAGAAGGCTCTTCCTCTAGGCCCCACCACCAACATTGTCTAACTGACAGGACCTGGAGAAGACCGAATCTGTGGGACCTAACTGGTTGCTGGGACTCATGCGGCAGAAGGACTCATGCGGTAGGAGGCGGTCCCGCAAGTAATCTGTTCAGATGCCATGTACGGTTTTATAGGCCATAACCAACACTTTGAATTGTGTCTGGAAACCAATCGGCAGCCAATGCATTTTGCGGAGTGCTGGGGAAACATGGACATGCCTTGGGAGGCCCATGACTGCTCGTGCGGCCACATTCTGCACGATTTGTAGTTTCCGAACACTCTTCAAAGGGAGCACCATTTAGAGACCATTGTAGTAGTCGAACCTAGAGGTGATATGGGCATGAGTGACTGTGAGTAGAGACTCCCTGTTCAAATAGGGCCGCAACTGGTTCATCAGGCAAACCTGGGCAAATGCCCCCCTCGCCACAGTCGAAAGATGTTGTTCCAAGGTCAGCTGTGGATCGAGGAGGATGCCCAAGTTGCGAACCCTCTCTGAGGGGATCAAGAGCTCTGCCCCCCAGAGTGATGGACGGACAGAGGGAAGTGCCCTTGGGAGGCAGAACCCACAGCCACTCGTCGGGGTTGAGTTTTGAGCCTGTTAGCACCCATTCAGACCCTAACAGCCTCCAGACACTGGCACATTACTTCCACTGCTTCACTGAAGATACCATGTTACTAAGTTACTATGGCCTGGAAAGCAGAGGTGAAATGCTACCAGTTTGTTTGTGGCTGTCGGTCATTGGAGAGCCGGTGGAGAAGGGAGCATGAGGCTCCGCCCACCTGCCTCGATGCCGCCAAAGCGTTCTGTGCATACACACAGGGTAAAAGAACTCAAATGGCAGCGTCCAGGTGAGTGGGCTTCATGCTCCCTTTGTGACCGGCTCTACTATAACCAAGAGCCTTTCACCCCTGCTGGAAAGTCATAGTGCTTTGCTTTACTTTAAAGTTCTCAAGAACCATTTTCCACTTACAAACCCGAGCCTCCGAAAATGTAAGCGGAAAAGGCAGGGAGAAGCCTCCGTGAGGCCTCTCCAGGAATCTCTTGGGAGGAAACAGTGCTGGAGAAATGGGGAGAAGCCTCTGTGGAACCTCTCTAGGAATCTCCTGGGAGGAAACAGGGCCTCCACCCTGTGGTTTCCCCAAATGCACACATTATTTGCTTTTACATTGATCCCTATGGGAAAAATTGCTTCTATTTACAAACATTTCTACTTAAGAACCTGGTCACGGAACAAATTCAGTTCTTAAGTAGAGGTACCACTGTATAAGGAAATTTCTTCTTAATTCTAGGTTTTTTCTCTCCTTGATTATGATAGTTTCCTCCCATTGCTTCTTGTCCTACCCTAAGATGCTTTAGAGAATAGCTGAATCCCTCTTCATAGTGGCAACCCCTGAGATATCGGAACTCTTCGTGCTGCTTTGAATATGTTATTCAATATTCAATATTCAAAGCAGCACAAAGCCAATAACTTCAGCCTGACAATGGCGAATGTGATTTCACCAAAAAGTTGCAAAAACATTCAAAATATTACACAGGGCAAAATACGAACTCAGAACAGCTTATATATATGTCACATGTTTTTTTGCTGAATTTGAAAATTAAGGGAGGCTAGGATAGATCTATTTTGGCCTTATTTTGGCCTCATCAGCTAGCCATACCCACTGGGACTTGAACCTGCAACCTTTGCCTTGTAAAGCAGAGAATTATCCTCTAGGCTACAGTATCCAATCCCTTCAGCTCTGCACCAGGGAAGGCTTACATGTTTTTGGGTCGAATCACCCTGGTGTATTGAAGGAACATCACAGCTCCTTATTTGCCTCTCGGCCCAACCCAGGGCCATTTCCAAGGCAGTTAATTTTATTGATAGCCGAAGAGGGAGATTATGATCCCGCTATATAGAATGCTGGTGAGACCACATTTGGAATACTGTGTTCAGTTCTGGACCTCACCTACAAAAAGATATTGACAAAATTGAACGGGTCCAAAGACGGGCTATGGTGGTGGAAGGTCTTAAGCATAAAACGTATCAGGAAAGACTTAATGAACTCAATCTGTATAGTCTGGAGGACAGAAGGAAAAGGGGGGACATGATCGAAACATTTAAATATATCAAAGGGTTAAATAAGGTCCAGGAGGGAAGTGTTTTTAATAGGAAAGTGAACTCAAGAACAAGGGGACACAATCTGAAGTTAGTTGGGGGAAAGATCAAAAGCAACGTGAGAAAATATCATTTTACTGAAAGAGTAGTAGATACTTGGAACAAACTTCCAGCAGACATGGTAGATAAATCCACAGTAACTGAATTTAAACATGCCTGGGATAAACATATATCCATCCTAAGATAAAATACGGAAAATAGTATAAGGGCAGACTAGATGGACCATGAGGTCTTTTTCTGCTGTCAGACTTCTATGTTTCTATGTTTCTAATTCTATCTGTATGTGTCACATGTTTATATATATACACATATATACATCACTCTAGTCAGGGATGGGATGATGCTAATGGTGCGGTAGGCGATGGTGCACCAGTAATGACTGTCAGATTAAACAATTTGCACACAAGCGCTCCAGTGCCCATTCTATGGGCGCCGCCATATTTTTCTTCAATTTTTCATATTTTTTGCTTTGTGTACAAGCGCAGAAGCAAAATCTTGTGAGCCGACATTCACGTGTGTAAGATTTTGGTACATTTTTGCTTCTGTGCATGCGCAGAAGCAAAAAAATGGTGAAATCTCCCTTCCGTGCGCATCCCCTCACAAGATTTTGGCGTGTTTTTTGCTTCCTGCACAGGTGAGGAAGCAAAACATGATGGGGGCGCGCATGATGAACACAAGACGGCCAAAGCTGTGTGCATAACTCACAGGTAGCCACCCAAAATACCAATCCGCCCCTGGCCCTTGTCCTTCTTTTCATTAAACTGGCGGGGCCCAGGGGAAAAGCCTTCTCTGTGGCGGCACCGGCCCTCTGGAACCAACTCCCCCCGGAGATTAGAATTGCCCCCACCCTCCTTGCCTTTTGTAAGCTCCTTAAAACCCACCTCTGCTGTCAGGCATGGGGGAACTGAAATATTCTTTCCCCCTAGGCTTCTACAATTTATGCATGGTATGTTTGTTTGTAGGGATGTTTGGATTTACAATAAGGGTTTTTTAGTTGTTTTAGGATTGGATTTACAGTGTTCCCTCGATTTTCACGGGTTCGAACTTCGCGAAAAGTCTATACCACGGTTTTTCAAAAATATTAATTAAAAAATACTTTGCGGTTTTTTCCCCTATACCACGGTTTTCCCCACCCAATGACGTCATATATCATCGCCAAACTTTCATCTACCTTTAATAAATATTTTTTAAAATAAACTTTAATAAATAAACATGGTGAGTAATAATCTAAATGGTTGCTAAGGGAATGGGAAATTGCAATTCAGGGGTTTAAAGTGTTAAGGGAAGGCTTGTGATACTGTTCATAGCCAAAAATAGTGTATTTACTTCCGCATCTCTACTTCGCAGAAATTCAACTTTTGCGGGTGGTCTCGGAACGCATCCCCCGTGAAAATCGAGGGAACACTGTATATGATGTTTTTTATTACTGTTGTTAGCCGCCCCGAGTCTACGGAGAGGGGCGGCATACAAATCCAATAAACAAACAAACAAACAAATAAACAAACAAGTAAATAAACAAGTAAGTAAGTAAGTAAACAAACAAACAAACAAACTAGACATGCCCAATCCCAGCAACCGTTCGTCAGAAGCCCGAAGCAGAAACTGGCTGAACTAAGCAAACCAGGTTTGAGTCCCAATGGCAATATTCAGCTAAGAAAACAATGGCTTTTCTGGTGAGAAAAGGACAAGATAAAATGTGGAGTATCAGCTATTCTTGTTCCCTTAATTTATGCTCCATCAGCTTTCCCTACGTCTGTTGTGTTGTTAAATTGCTGCGTAGCTCACTAGAATAACTGCTCGGCATTGATTATCTTTTTGTCTTACAACAGTGGCTCGTTACATAAATTGTGTGTGCGTATGCGGGGAGCAGGGGGAGGCAATTAAAAAAACATCATGTTGCTGTTTTGTTCATTTTCAGTAGTTAATGACTCCACTGACTTCTTTTTAAACATTTTGCTCAATATTTTATTACTTATTGAAATTGTGTCAGTGTTGTAAATTAGTCTATGTGTGCTCTTTTGCTGTGTATGTTCCAAAAGACTTTAATTTGCACACTAAGATAATGGAAGAGTGCTAGCATTAAACAGCTTCCCCTTATTCCAAAGGATTATTGGCCAAAGACTAAAATGATGGATGCTAGCCCCCCAAATTACAACAATGTTGACCCTTCTGGGGGATCAATCCTGCCAAATTTCAGGATATTAGGTTTGCAGCTTAAGTTTTGTTTTGTTTGCAGAGGAAACATTCAATTTGAAACGATTCCTGTCCCCAAAACAGGAAGTTTTAGCATCTACCATTTCTCTCTCTCTCTCTCTCCCTCCCTCTCTCTTTCACACACATACACACACAAAAACACACAAACACGTGTGTGTGTGTGTGTGTGTGTGTGTGTGTGTGTGTGTGTATGAAAATCAAGTCCCTCACTGGGACTTGGACTTGCAGCCTTTGCCTTGTAAGGCAGAGATTTAACCTCTAGACTACAGTACATATATATAGTTTGAATATAGTTTGTCAGCTGTGAATAAATTAACTGCCTTGGAAATGGCCCTGGGTTGGGCCGAGATGCAAAAAAGGAGCTATGATGTTCTTTCACTATACTAGAGTGATTCTACACAAAAAAACATGTAAGCCGTCCCTGGTACCGAGCTGAAGGGATTGGATACTGTAGCCTAGAGGTTAATTCTCTGTCTTACAAGGCAAAGGCTGAAAGTTCAAGTCCCGGTGAGGGTATGTCTAGCTAATGAGGCCAGAACAAGACCGAAATAGATCTATCCTAGACTCCCTTAATTTTCAAATTCAGCAAAAACATGTGACACATACAGAATATAGTATGTTGGCTATGAATAAATTCACACTTGTTCTGGCCTCATCAACTAGCCATACCCTCACTGGAATTTGAATACATACATACATACATACATACATACATACATACATACATACGTGTGTGTGTGTGTGTGTGTGTGTGTGCGTCAAATGTTTTTTTTAGCTGGAATTTTAAAATTAAGGGAGACTAGGATGGTCCCATTTCGGCCTTGTTCTGGCCTCATCAGCTAGCCACACCCTTCCTTACTGGGATTCAAAGGGTGTGGCTAGCTGATGAGGCCAGAACAAGGCCGAAATGGGACCATCCTAGTCTCCCTTAATTTTAAAATTCCAGCTAAAAAAAACATTTGACACATACAGAATATAGTTGTTGGCTATAAATAAATTAACTGCCTTGAAATGGTCCTGGTTTGGGCCTAGAGGCAAAAAGGAGCTGTGATGTTCCTTCAATATACCAGGGTGATCCGACATAAAAAAACCATATATATATTATATATAATATAATATAATATAATATATATAATATATATATATATATATATATATGTTTTCGTAAATTTTCACGGGTATATGTATGTAGATTGTTCTGAGTTCGGGTTTTGCCCTGTGTAATGTTTTGCATGTCTATGCGACGTTTCGGTGAAATCACATTCACCATCTTCAGGCTGGAGTTCCAATCTCTGTGTTGTTTACAACAACACAGAGATTGGAACTCCAGCCTGAAGATGGTGAATGTGATTTCACCGAAACGTCGCATAGACATGCAAAACATTACACAGGGCAAAACCCGAACTCAGAACAATCTACATATATATATATATATATATTTTATATATATATATATATATATATACACACATATATATATATATATATATATATATATATATACACACATACATACATACATACATACATACATACATACATACATATATATATATATATATATATATATATATATATATATATATGAATGATGAGGCAGCAGCCATCTCGATCACCGGAACATAGAAACTTTAATAAAACCACTTAGCTTTCGTTAGCGTGCTGCTAACTTCGTCAGAGTATTAAAAATGCCATGGGAGACAATCACCTTTATAAAGCATTATTCAGTCTGCTCATTGCCCGCGTCATAGGGCCACACCCTTCCCTCCCCTCTGCGGCAAGCCTAATTGTGGGCTTGCTCATGCTGGCTAAAGGGGGGTCTACCGCTTTTACTCGTGTCTGTTGCCTCTTTCCCTCCCCAAGGGAGGAGGTGGAGTTACGAGGCAATACTTCGGAGGTGTTTGGTATTACTTTCCCCCCCCCATTATCGTTGTTACTTTCCATAGTGGTACATGTCTGCTCTTGCAATTTTTTTGCCCATGCCCTCGTCTTAGGTCTGCACTGTTCTAATCCTCCCTTGTCCCCTGTGTTGGAACTGCATTGTGCCCCTCCCCCTCTACCTCCATGTTGCTCCAGTATGTTCTCTTGCTTCCCGTTGGGGGTTGCTCTACCCTCATTTAGCTGGTTTCTATGCCCGGCCTGGGGAATTCTGTTAGGGGCTTTACCCAATCCTAATGACCTATCCCCTTTAAGTCGTTGCTGGTGCCTTAAAGCCTGGTATGCCGATGGCATATCAATATGTCTATTTAAAGAATTTTCATTGGAGAACCAGGCTTCCTTTAGGAGGCGACCTCCCTTGGTTTCATCTCGCGCCAGAATCTCAGTTCCCTGGAAATCGAAGCCATGATCCTGCTCCTCCATGTGTGTCCAAATCTGGGAACGCTGTTCATGACGTCGGACCGCCAATTTGTGTTCGTGTATATGAGTTCTCAATCTTTTTGCCGTTTCCCCCACATAGTGGTGTGCACAATTATTGCAGTTTATACGGTAAATTACCGAGGAGGACTCCTCCTTCACTAAGGTTTCCTTCGGGCGCATTACTGATTTTCTCAAAGTTTGATCTGGCTTATGCGCTACTTTGACCCCGTGGGGTGCCAGTATGCGTGCGGCTGTTTCGGATACCCCCTGTATGTATGGGAGTACCCTCCACGCTGATGTTTCATTTGCGCTTTCAGTAGGTTGCCGGAGTCTGGGTGTGACGCACCGTTGGATAAAATCTCTCGAGTAGCCATGACGTATACAAGTTTGATAAAGATACGCTCGTTCTTTTTGTTTGGCTGCCCGTGTACTACAGTGAGTTTTTATCCTATTAAATAATGTCCGTATACAACTGACCTTATGTGCGTTGGGGTGATTGCTTTCGTTGTGTAACATGCGGTCCGTGTTGGTGGTCTTCCGGTATACCTCCGTGTCGATGCTTCCATCTGGGTTCCGGTTAATCTGTACATCTAGAAAGGCTAGTTTACTGTTGGTCTCCTCCTCCACCGTAAACTGAATGTCCGGATATATGGAATTAAGAATTCCCATAAACCTGATTTTATCCCGTTGTTTAATAATGGTAAACGTGTCGTCGACGTAGCGTGTCCAGAACTTGGGCTTATATATTTCCATGGCTTCTCTTTCCAATTGCTGGAGAACTGCTTCTGCAATCACGCCTGAAATTGGGGATCCCATCGGCGTGCCCTTTATTTGTTCGTATGTCTGGCCGTTGAATGTAAAGTATGTTTTTAGGCAGAATTTTAATAGTTGGATGAGGTCATCCGTGCTGAGGGCCTTACAATGTTTTGGTTCTGTTGTTGCCAACAAATTGTTAATGGTTTGGATTGCTAGATCCTGGGGGATAGATGTAAATAGTGAAATCACGTCGAATGATACCATTACCTCATCTTCCTCTACCACCACCCCTTTAAGCTGTTCTAAAAAGTCTGTAGCCGAACGTACGGTGGTGGTGGTCCCTTCAACCAGCCATTGTAGTTGGCCATGTAGCCATTTGGCCAAACCAAATGTAGGGGTGCCACGGAGAGAAACAATGGGGCGTAGGGGTACCTCCGCCTTGTGAATTTTAGGTAAGCCATTGAATCGTGCCATTGAATCGTGCTGAATCTTTCGGACGGATCCTTCTTAACGCTTCCTCATCCAATTTGCCTTGTCTCTTAAGTTTATCCACCATTTTGTTAATTTGGTTTTTGAATGATACCATGGGGTCTTTATCAAGAAGGGGGGGGGGCACAATGCAGTTCCAACACAGGGGACAAGGGAGGATTAGAACAGTGCAGACCTAAGACGAGGGCATGGGCAAAAAAATTGCAAGAGCAGACATGTACCACTATGGAAAGTAACAACGATAATGGGGGGGAAAAAGTAATACCAAACACCTCCGAAGTATTGCCTCGTAACTCCACCTCCTCCCTTGGGGAGGGAAAGAGGCAACAGACACGAGTAAAAGCGGTAGACCCCCCTTTAGCCAGCATGAGCAAGCCCACAATTAGGCTTGCCGCAGAGGGGAGGGAAGGGTGTGGCCCTATGACGCGGGCAATGAGCAGACTGAATAATGCTTTATAAAGGTGATTGTCTCCCATGGCATTTTTAATACTCTGACGAAGTTAGCAGCATGCTAACGAAAGCTAAGTGGTTTTATTAAAGTTTCTATGTTCCGGTGATCGAGATGGCTGCTGCCTCATCATTCACACACGTACCTGGAACTCGCATTTTTAGGACTGAAGTTTTAAGCTTTGTGCTGCTGTAAATATGTAAATATATACACATACACACACATATAGACATATACTTTCTCTCTCTCTCTCTGTAACATATTTTTGCTGATAACGAATATATATGTGTGTGTGTGTGTGTGTGTTTTGGTTTGGTTTGGTTTTTTTTCCTGTTGAATCATCATGGTATACCCAAATATGGGAGGGAGCATACTGCTTCCTTTTTGCCTCTTGGCTCCTCCAGGGGCCATCTCCAAGGCAGTTATATATATATTTTTATAGACGACAAACTATATTCTATATGTGTGATGTATTTTTGTGGATAATGAAAAGGAAGGGAGACTAGTATAGATGTATTTCAAGCTTATTTTGCTCTCATCAGCTAGCCATACCCTTACCGGGATTTGAATTTGGGGAGTCTGTGAATGTTTCTTGCAAACATTTCATTACGAAACTAGATGACATCCTCAGTGTCACCTAGCTAAGTAATGTAACATCTCTCCGAGTTGCGTTTCGAAAGCTACTGGCTAGGCACAGGAATGTGTGACCCAGGAACTCAGGAACTGAAACCGATGAAGAATGAAGATAATTCAGCAGGAACTGGTTGAAGAAGTTTAACTCTTCAACATACCAAAAATAGAATCTTTCCTATTCTTCTATTTAGAGAAAGTACTTTACTAGACTGTAAACCATGAGACAGTAAACCAATCCACCCACAAGACTAACCATACATCAGAACTAACCAACCAACCAACCACAACCACAACAACCACACCCACTGCAAAGGTGCATTGCTTCGTATATTATTCTAGCCCAATCAGGTTGCAGCCTAGCCACTATGGCTCAGCAGTATGACTGCTTTGCGTACTCACAACCTTTTAACCTTAAATGGAATGTTACCTAGGATAGTATAATCCTTGACAACATCTGTAAGAAAACAAAGCAGCTTGGAGAGCACCAAGGATCCCTCTGTTGAACCCTGAGCTACAAATATTCTCTTCTAAAGTTTATTCTTTTAAGAGCAACATGCCATCTCTGAACCTGGGGATATTTTGCAATTAAAAGAGCTGCTGTGCTTTTAAGCTAGCATTTAATCCCTGGGACTGGAGTAAGGATTAGCAATGGTATTTTCTAACTATTTCTCCTTATGGCACCTCTGATGAAGTTTTGCACTCTAACTTCTAAAGTTTCAAGTGCAATGAAAGATGATTAATCTCCATGATACAGTTTTCTAACTTTAAGTTCTCTTGTACAAAATATGAGCTATTGATCTCAAGAGATTTTAATTTAGATTAGCTTCTGGCCATGGCAAGAGGGGGTGGGGAGCAGAGTAATAACCCAAGTCTCCTCTTAGAAACCATGTTCTCAATGACTTATCAAGAAGTTTAAAATCCCTTCTTGCTGACATTACTTTTTATCATTATAATTGTTTTAGTGAGCTGATCTTTTGAGTTAGTTCAACGTATACCAATATTTCTCAACCTTGGCCATTTTTAAGATGTATGGCATACAAATCTAATAAATAAATAAATAAATTCCAAAATTCTTACGTTAATTCTTAAATTAAGTTAACAGAATACCCTATGCAACTAGAATTACAATTCTAGGTTTAGAAAGCTTAGAACTACATCACCTTAAACATGACCTAAGCATAACCCATAAAATCATCTGGTACAACATCCTTCCTGTCAACACCTACTTCAGCTTCATCCACAACAACACACAAGCATACAACAGTACAACACAGCAAACGAGATCACTATGCTGAATTTCGTATTTCATCACCAGTCGGGCGCTTCCCAAGCACCTAGGACTGCGTGATGTAGCGGCGAATTATGTTTGCCGATCCCAGTAAAGCGGCCTTTTGCAATTGACAGATGGAGATTTTGTCAATTCCGATGGTTTTCAACTGTCCGCTGAGATTCTTTGGCACTGCGCCCAGCGTGCCAAGTACCACTGGGATCACTTTCACTGGCTTATGCCAGAGTCATTGCAGCTCGATTTTTAGATCTTCATAGTTCACTAATTTCTCTAGCTGCTTCTCCTCAATTCTGCTGTCCCCTGGGATTGCGATGTCGATGATCCATACTTTCTTTTTCTCCACAATCAGGATGTCTGGTGTGTTATGCTTCAGAATTCAGTCAGTCTGAAGTCGGAAGTCCCACAGTAGTTTTGCTTGTTCATTTTTGACCACTTTTTCGGGCTTATGATCCCACCAGTTCTTTGCCACTGGAAAATGGTAGTTCCGGCACAAGTTCCAGTGGATCATCTGGGCCACAGCATCATGTCTATGCTTGTAGTCAGTCTGTGCGATCTTTTTGCAGCAGCTGAGTATGTGTTGTTGTTGTTGTTGTTGTTGTTGTTGTTGTTGTTGTTGTTATTATTATTATTATTATTATTAATTAGACTTGTATGCTGCCCCTCTACGAAGACTCGGAGCGGCTCACAACAATAGTGAGTTTTGAGTCAGTGGTTCCACTCCGATAGCCCGGGAATAGAACACATACAGACACAAACACATAGGGAGAGAGACATACCAGCAGCAGGGGTGGGTTCCTTCCAGTTCGGACCATATCGCCCAAACTGTTAGCGACCTGCTAGTGACATAATTTTGGCATCACAGATCCGGCTCTGTCTGTGCCAGTCTGTGCTCGCCACCATCTTTTTTTCTGAATTTTCACCTGATTTTCCTGTGGTTTGATGAATTTCCCTCAATCTGAGTTTTGAAAAAAGCCGTTCTGCCCATCCCCGGGTTAATACTCACCATTATTTCTTTGTCTGAAACATAGCTGATAAGCTCCTTATCTGTCTTTCAGGCTGTATCCACCTTCTGAGCATGCACAAGAAGTGAAATCGCATGAGGCGATGTGCACCTGTGCGTGAGCATAAAACATTGCGATTCGTGATATGAACCTGTGGCGAAGGTAAGTGGAACTCATCCCTGCATACCAGTATAGATGCACACATAAACACACAGACCCACACCCAGTGAAGGGCTACCAAAATTTTTACTGCCATACTGTGGGCGTGGCTTATGCAGGATGACTTGCATTATTTATTTATTTATTTTTATTTATTGTTAGAGTTGAAAGGGACCATGCAGGTCATCAAGTCCAACCCCCTGCCTGAGCAGGAATCCTGAACGGGTCCAAGGACGGGCTACAAGAATGGTGGAAGGTCTTAAGCATAAAACGTATCAGGAAAGACTTAATGAACTCAATCTGTATAATCTGGAGGACAGAAGGAAAAGGGGGGACATGATCGAAATGTTTAAATATGTTAAAGGGTTAAATAAGGTTCAGGAGGGAAGTGTTTTTAATAGGAAAGTGAACACAAGAACAAGGGGACACAATCTGAAGTTAGTTGGGGAAAAGATCAAAAGCAACGTGAGGAAATATTATTTCACTGAAAGAGTAGTAGATCCTTGGAACAAACTTCCAGCAGACGTGGTTGGTAAATCCACAGTAACTGAATTGAAACATGCCTGGGATAAACATATATCCATTGGAAGATAAAACACAGGAAATAGTATAAGGGCAGACTAGATGGACCATGAGGTCTTTTTCTGCCGTCAGTCTTCTATGTTTCTATGTTTCTAAAGCACCCCAGCCAAGTGGCAGTCCAATCTCCTATTGAAAGTGTCCAGAGTTTTCTTTCAACATCTTTCAGTGTAAATTGGGTGCTCTGGGTGAAGCTTTATTTTTGCTATCCCACTGCATTCCCCCCCCTCGGTCCGGGCAGCCGCCCACCCCTGCCCACATCTCAAGTACATGGGCATGGTTACAAGTTACATCTTAAGGAAAATACTCAAAAAATTATAGCTCTTTCACATCCTAATCCGACCTCAATATCACATCTAATTTTAAAATGGAGCTATCCAACTTTTCTGAGAGTGCCTTAATAGAAAAGACTGACAGAAAAAATGAAAGGGTATTTTCAGATTGAATTGGAAAGTTAGGTACCAGCTGCAATGTACTCACTATATTTTAGGTAGTGGCATTCTCAGGATGTCAAGGTGTCAGATGTCATTTCTATGTTTTTCCTTCCAGGCATTTTTCACCTTGAACAAAAAACAAGGCTACCTTTAAATGGTGATTTTTTTTTCAGAAACCACAATGTGATTTTGTAACATAGAACACGGCATTTTCCCTGCAGAATAGATTCTAATCTTATCCAACCTGCTGATTTCTGGGCAGAAGGAATGGATACAACAGGCAACAATTTTATTATCAAATTCATAATTAATGTTTCTGGAGAATATCTCCAAAACTGTTGTACGTAGAAATCACCTACACAACATTTCATTGGAGTTGGAATGCATTTTGTCATTTGCTTGCTGCTTTTGTGATTATCTTCCTTCCTTCCTTCATTTTTAGATTGATGATGGGCTTTAGGAAACATTTACAGTGGAATAAAAAATATATATTGCATACTATGGCTTGGAAGGAAGAAAAGAACATGGGAGACAATTTGTTTTCCTTAAAATTAACTAAGCACCTATTTCTAATCAACAGCATGGATGCTTATATATTTTACTTCTTTGGAAAGCATTAAAATGTAAACGAAAGAAGCCCAAAATTATATTGATGTTTTTATAAGCTGGGTCCACGGTCCACACAGTTCTCAGCTGTTCTCCTGTTTATGGATTTCCAATTGCTTCCTTACACAGAGTTGAGACTTTCTCATTACAGTTAGTTTCTGCTGCTTCTTCTTTTTAAGTCCAGTCCCAAGATACCTTAAAAAATAAGGAAAGAATCCAGCCTGTTTGCTACCAATGACTTCACAATCAATAACGGTATCTATGTCAGGTTCCAAAACGAAAAGGAAAGAGAAAGGAACACAAATCAGGTTTTTGCTAATGTCTGCTTTACTTCTTTCCTGGCACTTACTGATAATCTCAAAAAGAAACTATTGTTAGGGCTGCTCACCTGTGTTCCTCCTCATCTTACATTCATTAATCACCACCTGCCCACTCATGCACGCACATCTCTCCCCTGTGGTCCAGAAATGAGCTGTGCTACTCCATCTTCAGCTTGCAGTTCTTAAAAGGGAATATCTTCTTGCATTGTTGTCCAAGCTTCTCAAAGACTAGTGCAGCTTTTCCCCACTGAATGGCAGCCCCCAGACGGCCAGTATGCAGGAGCTGACGATCTAGTTGTATGCTTGAAAACAATGTTTGGCGGGCCCCAGGGGAAGAGCCTTCTCTGTGGCGGCCCCCGCCCTCTGGAACCAACTCCCCCCAGAGATTAGAACTGCCCTCACCCTCCCTGTCTTTCGTAAACTACTCAAGACTCACCCATACCGCCAGGCATGGGGGAGTTGAGACACCTTTCCCCCAGGCTTTTTTATACTTTGTTTTATGTTTGGTATGAATGTGCTGTTTGGTTTTTTAAATAATGATAGGGTTTTATATGTTTTTTAATATTAGATTTGTTCTACTACTATATTGTTTTTATTATTGTTGTGAGCCGCCCCGAGTGTTCGGAGAGGGGCGGCATACAAATCTAATAAATAAATAAATAAATAAAATAAACAGCTAGAAGTTTCTGTCTTTGGCACTACCTCCCTCCATCCATCCCTTTGACGAAGGTTGTTTTTACTTAATAGGTCCTTGATAGGTCCCCAACAATCTGGGTCCTCATTTTATCGACCTTGGAAGGATGGAAGGCTGTGTCAACCTTGAGCCTACTGAGATTCGATCTGCCAAACTGCTGACAGCCAGTGATCAGCAAAACTAGTTTGTAGTACTGCACTGTAACCACTGAACCACCAAAGCTAAGCAGAGTTGAATTTGGATAGTACTTGATTGGGAGACTCAATCTCAGCGTTCTGAGTAACCCACCCATTGAAAGCATAACTCTGGGGCAGATAGATTCCTCAAAAAACATGTTTATTGGATACATCATATCAGCACAGTCGGTGAAAACTAACATTTCTGTTAGTTAAAAGAGTAAAATCCCACCTTCCCAGGTGTCACCAGTCACATTGTCCAATGAATATAGCTAGCAAGCTCCTCTCCTCCTTCCCCAATCACCTATTATGTTGACCTTGGTTCCCATGGGAAAACTTTCTGTTTTGACTGTTAGTTGGGCTATCTACTTCCCCCCTCTCTTCCCCCTCTTAGGCTTCATGGCAACTATGAAGCAGCAGCACAAGATGGCTTCGGCCAGGTTTGTTTCAGAATTGATACTCAGAGCTGTAAATCAGATCAGAAAAGTGGGAAAAAATATATCACTATAGTCTGAAGAGAGGGGCGGCATACAAATTTAATAAATAATAATATATGAGTTACAGGATAAAGATACTAAGAAATTCCACAACACTTGGGACAGGTGGTATATCTGGGATAAATAAAAACAAAACAAAAGAAAATAAAAGAATAAAGAGAGAAAAATCTAATTATTGTTAAGAGGAAACATTACTACTATAAGGCACTATTATACCATGGAAAAATATAGAGGAAATGAAAGCAATTACATAGAAATGGATACGTTAGTGATAAATTAACATATATATGTAATAACAAATAAGAATAATATATTATAAATGAATATGCTGCATGAAACAATTAGCTTGCAACCTAGCAGGTGTAAATATTAAACTCTGATACCAAGATAACTCATGTATAAAGCATAATGGTTTATTTTGTCTTGAATGTATATATATATATATACTGTATATATATGTTGTAACCCTCTTTGTTGTCATACTTTACTTTCTTCTCTCTTCTCTCTTTTCTTTCTTTCTCTGAAGGATGCCTATGCATAAAAACTTATGTAATTTCATGCACCCTGTAAATGTTGTGTTGTTGTAGTGTTTATACCTAATCTTTTTTAATGTAAATAATCAATAAAGTATTTTTTTAAAAAAATAATAATACATAATAATAATAATCCTTGCTAAGAAAAAAATATTGGCGTGATCACTGGGTGTTGGGCATGACTCAAGGGAATCTTGACTTTGCTAGGAATGGAGCTTGTTATCTTTTTAAAGTGCTAAATAATGTCATGCATGAGACAGATTAAGCCTGTCTTTGTCTTAAATACGTTTTTTTTTCTGGAAAACTGAACAAAAGGCAAAATGAATTTCACAAGCTCAAACAAACAAAGGGAAAGAAAAATACAGGAGTTCTGAAGAGTAAGCTGTGCATTGAGAAGGGAACTATGTGAGGAGTTGGTATTTTTCAGAGAAAGGACAACATAAAAGCTAGTAAACAACATTACAAGATTACGAAAATGAAAAGACAGATGGATGGATAGATCCTCCACCCCCACCCTTTGTGATATCTTAGTATCGCTTTAACTTTGTTCTTAAAGGCCCTCTGGGATAAATTATGCAGCTGACAAAAATTGGATGCAACTGGCAATTATTGTCACTAATTGGCAAGAATGTAATAGTCATTTTAAGAGATTCAGATTTCAATTACCCCTTCTAGTGATCATAGCAGCTTCCCGCAACAAATATTTTGCATAATAAAAAAAATATTATTTATTTATTATTTTATTTATTACTTAAATTTTAGGCTGCCCTTCTCCTAATGGACTCAGGGTGGCATACAGAAAAAACTAAGATACAAAATTTAAAACTCCAAATATTAAAAAACATTACTGAGTATGACAAACAAACAGCCAAAATACTTTTCAATAAATGCATCACAGAAAAAATAATAATAAAAACAGTCGTACGACAGGGATGCCCGCTCACACCGTTAATTTTCATACTGGCAATAGAAGCAATATTAAAAAATATAAGAAACAATACACAAATAAATGGAATTAAAATAAAAAAGAACACTTTAAATTACAAGCATTTGCGGACGATATTGTATTTATAATTCAGGATCCACTTAAATCAGCACATACAGTATTTTAATGGAATAACTTCATAAATTCGGAGAAATAAGTGGTCTTAAAATTAACATAGACAAAACTAACATTATAACTAAAAAACATTAAAAGACATTCATCTGTCACTCATCCATTACTACAGGCATAGATATGCTGCAATAATATTCGCCCATTGTGTTTGAAGAGGACCTTGACATCAAATAGGTTGTGGGTTGTCCACAATGTGTCTGCACGTGGCTGGTAAAGCCTATATGAGCCTGAAATGTTCTTCCACATGTTGGGCAGACATGTGTGGGCACCATTGTTGCCGTATTTGCAGCTCTGTCCTGCAATAGAAATCTTTAGAAGTCTGCTTCTTGAACAACAGACACATTAATTGTTGTATAATGTGCTTGTCAGGGTTCTAAGTAACGCCCCCAATAAAAGAAGACTCCAAGGCGAGGCATTCCTCAAAGTTCCATTTTATTAGAGATGTCATATTGGCACATCTGGGAAAATCCAAATCTGAAAGCTTCCAGCTTTTCCCCACCCAAAAGAAAATTCAAATTCCCCAGGACCCACATGTCCACCACATGGTCCAATCAATTCACCATCCCAACTGGAGCTGCCTCCTAGGAACACCCCTCCAGGTGCAGGTCAGAGTGGCCTTGACTCTGAAAGAAAGGAAAGTTATTATGACTATATATCTCACCAGTTCCATTCAATTCCCCATTTTCCACAGTACTAAATGTGGCAGGCCTGAAGATGCAATATCCAAGATGGCTTCCAGGCCTGACAGTGTTTGACTGCCAAAACTAATATGGCTGATCTTGGATACACAATTTTATTTGTGGGAATGTGGCGGCATCTGCAGTTCACTGTAAGTAGCATAATATCTTAGGCCCATCCTGCAACCATTCAATCAGCTGCTTCCATTGAGTTGGATCAGCCTTCACCAACCTGGTTCCTTTTTTAAAAAAAATGTCTTTATTACATTTTTGTCTTTTAAATGGCCTGAATTTCATTTTCTATGAAGTCAGGCTGAATAGATGGTGAGGACAGCAGGATATATGTCACATCGAACCATTAGTGGAGATAATCAAAGTCGAACTAAGTTTTTAGACAGAGTTTAAGAGTCCAGATTCCACAGAATTGCTCTATGAAGAAACTTGAACTATGATTTTTAAAAAGTATAAAGTTCAAATATGTGGTTTAGTAGGCATGTCAGTTCAGTGATATAGATAAGATCATGACAAAAGGCTATAAGATTTTTTTGAACCCCGAAATAAACCATGCCTCAAAAGCCCAATTGCGCTTATTATTAGGGGATGTCTTATTTTGAGGGAAACAGGGTAGCTATCTAGTTTACCTAGTTCTGCAGATATTTCTATCTCTCTATTATCCACATATCCATCCTTCTATGTATTTTCCAACTGCTGCACCCCACCCAACACCTTCACAAAGCAAACTGGTACATGCCATAAACACATAGCCAGACCACAAACTCAGAGCCAAACCAAAACCCCGGATGTTACATTACAGACATATATTACAAAACAGCCGACTTATCTGCAAACATCAACTCCAGCGACTACTTAGAATGTCACCCCTAATCTGCAAACATGAACTGATCTGCCAATGTCAACTCGGAGAGGGGCAGCATACAAATCTAATAAATAAATAAATTCCATCAACTACTCAAGGTATTCGCATATCAACTAATCAAGATTTTATTACTTACTTATTTATAGATTTGTATGCCGCCCCTCTCCGTAGACTCGGGGCGGCTAACAACAGTAAAAAGACAATATGTACAAATCTAATATTAAAAATAATGTAAAAAACCCCTCAATTTAAGTAACCAATCATACATACAGACATACCATGCATAAATTTTATAAGCCTAGGGGGAAGGAATATCTAAATTCCCCCATGCCTGATGACAGAGGTGGGTTTTAAGGAGCTTACGAAAGGCAATGAGAGTGGGGGCAACTCTGATATCTGGGGGGAGCTGGTTCCAGAGGGTCGGGGCCACCACAGAGAAGGCTCTTCCCCTGGGTCCCGCCAAACGGCATTGTTTAGTCGACGGGACCAGGAGAAGGCCAACTCTGTGGGACCTAACTGGTCGCTGGGATTCGTGCGGCAGAAGGCGGTCCCGGAGATATTCTGGTCCGATGTCATGAAGGGCTTTATAGGTCATAACCAACACTTTGAATTGTGACTGGAAACCGATCGGCAACCAGTGCAGACTGTGGAGTGTTTGTGTGACATGGGCATATTTAGGAAGGCCCATGATAGCTCTCGCAGCTGCATTCTGCACGATTTGAAGTTTCCGAACACTTTTCAAAGGTAGCCCCATGTAGAGAGCGTTACAGTAGTCGAGCCTCGAGGTGATGAGGGCATGAGTGACTGTGAGCAGTGAGTCTTGGTCCAAATAGGGCCGCAACTGGTGCACCAGGCGAACCTGGGCAAACGCCCCCCCCCCTCGCCACAGCTGAAAGATGTTTCTCTAATGTGAGCTGTGGATCGAGGAGGACACCCAAGTTGCGAACCGTCTCTGAGGGTACAACCGTCTCTGATGGTACAACATAGCCAACCAACCCACTTACGTGTGTGTGTGTGTGTGTGTGTGTTTTCATAGATTTTCATGGGTACAGATATGAAGGTCTTTGGACTAGTCTGCATGCTCCAACTGCCACAATTACTCAGGACCCCTAATCCACAAACATCAATTGCATACATCAATTGCATCAATTACTCAAGCTGCTCAAGGTGTTACCCCACCAACTAACCAGGAAGTTTCAACACAGCTTGCAGCAGCTGAGCCACTACTCCACACCCACCCACCAGTATTTATAGAGGGAAGGCAGCCCAGATCATGCTTTGATCGCCCTAGCACAAAGCTGAAAGCATCAGCCTGAAGATGACTAGTGGGACCTTGTTGAAACGTCGCCAGGAATCACTGAAACTTACACGGGAAGAAACCCGAATATGCCAAGACCTTCTCATATATATATTGCATATAAATGCAATAAACACACACACACACACACACACACACACACAAATTTATATTTCAATTGTAAAGATACATGATAAAAAATAAAAAAGTAAAAAATATATACATAATATCTACTTATATCAATCAATATAGAATTAATTCAATTCTTAAATGTAGACCATATGGAAACACACTGATGCATCTGCTTATTTATAGAATATAAAGACTTTTCGAAAAATAGATAACAGACTCATATTTTGAATCCATTACAGAGTATCAGGAAAATATGTTCCTTTCCATTTATGTAAGATTATCCTCTGCTGAGCCTCAGGCTTAGCAGAGCCAAAGTTTTTCAGAAAATGACAAATTCCATATTTTGGGAATATAGTTTAACACCACATTTACATCTGCAACAAAGATACTCTATGATCTGAAAGAAAAACAAAGTTACAGAAGAAATGAAGAACCCTCATACTTCTTACAACAGAAAAACCCTTGATGGTTAACCCTTTCTAAACATTATTTGAGGCATGTATTAAACAAACAAAAAAATGCATTTTATAAGGAATGCTTATCATTTTCAAATCATGAAAAAAATGTTAACCTCCCCCAATCCACCAATTGTCCCATATAGCATATTCCAAATACAGTGGTCCCTCGATTTTCGCGGGTTCAAACTTTGCGAAACGGCTATACCACGGTTTTTCAAAAATATTAATTAAAAAATACTTTGCGGGTTTTTTCCCTATACCACAGTTTCTCCCGCCTGATGACATCATATGTCATCGCCAAACTTTCGTCCGCCTTTAATAATTTTTTAAAAAAATAAACTTTAATAAATAAACATGGTGAGTAATAATCTAAATGGTTGCTAAGGGAATGGGAAATTGCAGTTTAGGGGTTTAAAGTGTTAAGGGAAGGCTTGTGATACTGTTCATAGCCAAAAATAGTGTATTTACTTCTGCATCTCTACTACGCGGAAATTCAACTTTCACGGTCGGTCTCGGAACGCATCTCCCGCGAAAATTGAGGGAACACTGTACTCCATTTCACAGTTCAGATATGTAACTAATGTTTATTTTATTTATTTATTTATTTATTAGACTTGTATGCTGCCCCTAAAATTTATTAAATACATTTAAATTTATTATAAATTTGAATTGTTGATTTTTATATGAAATGTTCCCTCTTTAAGAATCTTAAAACTGCAGCCAAGCATCCTACTTGCTTTCCCTATTGCCTGACCACACTGTTCACCCATTTTGAGACTGTCAGAAATCACTATCCCTAAATCCTTCTCTTCTGAACTTTTTGGTAACACAGAACTGCCAATATAATACTCAGATTGAGGATTCCTTTTCTCCAATTTCCCCAATTCCTTTTATGAAAAGAAGAACTAGGGGTGACATGATAGCAGTGTACCAATATCTCAGGGACTGTCACAAAGACGAGGGAGTCAAACTATTTTCCAAAGCACCTGAGGGTAGAACAAGAAGCAATGGGTGGAAACTAATCAAAGAGAGAAGTAACCTGGAACTAAGAAGAAATTTCATGACCATTAGAACAATTAATCAGTGGAACAACTTACCACCAGAAGTTGTGAATGCTCCAGCACTGGAAGGTTTTAAGAAGAGCTTAGATAACCATTTGTTTGAAGCTATGTAAAATTTCCTACCCAAGCAGGGGTTTGTACTAAAAGAGTTTCAAAGTCCCTTCCAACTCTGTTATTATATTAAGATCTGTTGAACACAATGTGTATGCTAATTGAGAAATGAGCGAAACCATATGTGCAGATAGTAAAATCAGTTTCAATACTGAATGGTGGAGCCAATATTAAAGGAACGTGGCATTTGTTGTCTTGCATGTACTTGAAAAGGAAGCAGAATTAAGATACCACACAGATACATGAAACCAAGGAGTAATATTGAAAATTGCAAGAAATGTCTGTCATCCAAGATAGATTCTGCAGAGGCAGAGAGTGCAGAAGGGAGCCTGGAAGTTAACCCTCCCTTTTGGAAAAAAAGGATAATTTAAAGTTCAGAGGAATAAATAAAATGAGGCCAAAAAGAGAAGGAAAACTGTGCCATATGTAGCAAAGATAAAAGAGTCATTGTTCTGACATTAATTTAACGAGTATCTTTTTAAAACCAAACAATAAAAAAAACACCCCACAGAGTTTTCCCTATATATTTCTCTATTTCAGATTATTTTATTTGACATGTTTTAGGATTCTTTCGACTATGAAAAAAACATAAGAACAACTCTGCTATAGGAAAAAGGGGGGGAAAAACATTTGCTCATCTTCTCCATCTCCATTTCAGTCTTATGATTTTAAATGGGGAAAAAGATTAAAACCATGTGTTCCGTTATGGATGCATATGGATGTTGTCAGTGATATTATTCACTTAAGTTCTTTGGAAATGGTTTGAAATCAGCATTTGGAAATCTCGAGATGCCCTCCTTGGACACCGGCCAGTTGTAGCTCAGTGATAGATCCTGTGGTCTTCATGACAGTTAGGAAATAAATTTTGGAAAGCTGAGCCAATGATTAAGGAGTAATCAGATTAATGTGCAATTGACTTTAAGGCATCTTCCTATGTTTTTAATGCACATGAAAATTATGCAATGTTTCCTAGGCTGAACAGTAAATTATTTATTTGGAATATGGTATACAACGCCAGGGAAATCTACAAATGTTAAACACCATGTCCTCCTGGCAGCCTCGGCTGCCAGAACAATAAAGTCATGAATATATGTATTATATATTATATATGCTATATCCCACAGTCTGGAGTTCGATCCTGATGGGCTCACATTTGACTCTGTTTCCATCCCTCTGAGGTTGGTAAAATGAGGTCCCAGATTGTTGGAGGCAATATGCTGACATTGTAAACTGTTCAGAGTGCACATAAAGCATATCACCGGGACCATCTTCTGCCGCACGAATCCCAGCGACCAGTTAGGGCCCACAGAGTTGGCCTTCTCCAGGTCCCATCGACTAAACAATGCCGTTTGGCGGGACCCAGGGGAAGAGCCTTCTCTGTGGCGGCCCTGACCCTCTGGAACCAACTCCCCCTGGATATCAGAGTTGCCCCCACCCTCTTTGCCTTTCGTAAGCTTCTTAAAACCCACCTCTGTCGTCAGGCATGGGGGAATTGACATATTCCCTTCCCCCTAGGCTTATAAAATTTATGCATGGTATGTCTGTATGTATGATTGGTTCTTTAAATTGGGGTTTTTTAAATTACTTTTAATATTAGATTTGTTTATATTGTCTTTTTACTGTTGTTAGCCGCCCCGAGTCTGCGGAGAGGGGCGACATACAAATCTAATAAATAAGTAAGTAAGTAAGTAAGTAAGTAAGTAAGTAAGTAAGTAAATAAGTAAGTAAGTAAGTAAGTAAGTAAATAAATAAATGATTTTTAAGTGCTATTGCTACTAATAGAAGAGAATATATGTAGCTCAAGGTTGAGCTGTGGAGTACTTGGTGCTTCCTGAGTTTGGTTGTTTTCTTACAGACATTTCATTACCCAACTAAGTAACATCATCAGCGCCAAATATAATTAGGCGTCCGGACCAGTGCTGAATGACTGATGATGCTACCGAGTCAGGAAATGAAACATTTGCAAGAAAGCAACCTGGCTCAGACAGCAGGAAGGACTCAGCAGTGAGTAGCTGTTACAGCACTAATTATCCCAAAGTTCAGCTCTTTTACTTAACATCTATTAAATGAAATCCATGATTATTGTTTGTCTCTGTGTTTTGTTTTCACAGTCCAAATATCAACGGCCATAATTATTCATCATCTAGGGGTTTGGCTCTGACTAATGAAAATACAACTGAAACTTGACAAAGGGCAGATAGGAGCCTGAATAGAACGCAAACAATAGATCTCTCATAAATCTCAGAGGAAATAAATGAGCATCTAAGACTGATGATAAATAAATTACAACTGCTTGCAAATTTGTCTTTGACTGTGCATCTTCACACCTTGCCTTAGATGTGTTATATCGTAATATATCACTATATAATTTTATATTTGGCACCAAGCACATTAAACATAGAATTATGATCCGCTTGCTGATTCAAGTATGGACCTGAGAGTACATGCATATTCTCTAATAAGGCTTTTTAAGATTATTACTTTAAAATGTTTATTTATTTATTTATTTATTGTTAGAGTTGAAAGGGACCATGAAGGCCACCAAGTTCAACCCCCTGCCCAAGCAGGAACCCTATAGTACACCAGTCAAGTGGCAGTTCAATCTTTTCTTAAAAATGTCCAGAGTGTTGGAGTTCACAATGTCCACTGGTAGGTTGTTCCATTGGTTGATCGCTCTGACCGTCAGGAAGTTCCTCCTTATCTCCATGTTGAATCTCTCCTTGGTCAGCTTCCAGCCGTTGTTCCTCGTCCGGCCCTCTGGTGCCCTGAAGAATAAAGTGATCCCCTCCTCTCTGTGACATCCCCTCGTATACTTGTAGACTGCTATCATGTCCGCTCTGGCCCTCCTTTTCTCTAGGCTATCCATGCCCAGTTCCCTCAGTCTCTCTTCGTAAGTCTTGGTTTCCAATCCCTTAATCATCTTGGTTGCTCTTTTTTGCACCTTCTCCAGAGTTTCAATGTCTCTTTTGAAGTGCCCCAACTTTGGGCTACTAACATGCTTCTCTGATGGCTCTTTCCATATAGCAGTGATTTTCAACCTTTTTTGAGCCGCAGCACATTTTTTACATTTACAAAACCATGGGGCACATTGAGCTGGGGGGTGGGGGTAAAAAAAGTTTGGGCAAAAAAATTCTCTCTCTTCCTCCCTTTCGCTCTATTTCTCTCTCCCTCCCTCTTTCTCTCCCTTTCTTTTTTCTCTCCATCCCTTTCTTTCTCTCTTCCTTCCTCTTTTTTGTTCTTTCTCTCTCCCTCCCTCTGTCTTTCTCTCTTCCACCTTTCCTCCCTCTCTTTCTCTCTCTCTTTCTTTCTCTCCCTCTTGCTCTCTCTCTCTTGCTCTCTCTCTCATTCTCTTCTTTCTTGCTTTCTTTCTCTCTTGCTTTCTTTCTCTCTATTGCTTTCTCTCTCTCTTTCTTGCTTTCTCTCTCTTGCTTTCTTTCTCTCTCTCTCTTGCTCTCTCATTCTCTTCTTTCTTGCTTTCTCTCTCTCTCTTGCTTTCTCTCTCTGAGCTTCACGGCACACCTGACCATGTCTCACGGCACACCAGTGTGCCACAGCACACTGGTTGAAAAACACTGCCATATAGGTTGTCTACAATTATATTACACTCTAACTTGTTTCCATATGTAGATATAACATAGTCCTCTAGGTCAGGGTGTCTCCAACCTTGGCAATTTTAAGACTTGTGGACTTCAATTCCCAGAATTCCTCAGCTGGCTGAAGAACACTAAGAACTGAAGTCCACAAGTCTTAAAGTTGCCAAGGTTGGAGATCCTGCCTGCTCTGGATGAGAATGATGCTAATCAGGGAAGTTCTTCAATTTTGATTCATTTAATGAAAAAAAAATGTTGCTTTAAAATTATTACAGCATATAATTTTGGTCAAATTCTCAGGTGAGGATGTATGACAGTTGAACCAAGTTTCACTGCACAGTCTTATCTTCAATGATAAGTCCTTGATTTCCTAAATTTCATGTAAATCAAAAGGGAGATATCATGGATAAACTTCACCATGTCTGTCTATCTGTCTGCCTGTCTGTCTGTCTCAGTCTCTATTTCCAGCAACTCCAACCCTCATTCTCCAGGTTAAATCTTTTTTTTTCAAGCTAGGTTCAGCTTCTGGTGACTTCATGGAGACAAATGCAAATGGTTTGCTTACTTCCAGGCAAATGTTTATTTTTCAGATTTCAGATTAAGAAAAAATAAGTTTTTTTATTTTAAAATTTTTTAGATATTTATTTTTCAGTCTCACTCGTAACTTTGATAATACCCCACTTCAGACAAATGGTTATCCAACTTCTTTTTAAAAACCTCCAGTGTTGGAACACTGCTTGGAAAACTTTTCCTTTTTTAAAAACAGCCCATTTTCTCCGGCCACCAAGAAAAGCCTTTGATGGACCATGGAGATTTAAGATAAGCAGGAACACAGCATTTCATGTTTACTGGTTTTAACAATTAACCACGGGTACTTCTGTTGTAAGGAATAGCCTTCTGGGTTCGGTTCCAAGATGGGGAAAAGACACTGGAAGCATGGGACTGCTTAAAAAGATGGCTTAATGGAGGACAGCAGGACCACATGATCTGAGGTCCCAGGGAAAGGGGGATCACATGCCTCAAGGGTGTTGTAGAAGGAAAAAAAGGGTGAGGTGTTGAGAGGGCCCTAGTTTATACCCTCTGTTGGACCCCGCCCAGGGGCCTCCTGCTCCTGTGCAAGAAATATACTGCGGTACCTCATCATACGCACTTAATTGGTTCCGGGAGGAGGTTTGTAAGGTGAAAAGTTCGTAAGATGAAACAATGTTTCCCATAGGAATCAATGTAAAAGCAAATAATGCGTGCAAATCCTTCAGGAAAATCCCAAACTTTAGAAGGGAGGCGAACAGAGGGCAGGGAGAAGCAGCTAAAGGGGGCGGGTGGAAGAAGCAAGGCTAGGCTAAAGGGTGAGTGGGAAGGAAGAAAGGCAAGGGGGGCGCCCCTCCCTATTCTTTTTTCAAAAGACACCGTTTCAGTGCCTTTGCAAGCATGCAAAATCTTTACTGCTCCAAGCTGCCCCTCCCTTTTCTTTCTTAAAAAGACATCATTTCAGTGCCTTTGCAAGCATGCAAAATCTTTACTCCTCCAAGCTGCCCCTCCCTTTTCTTTCTTCAAAAAAAGGGGGGGAAAGAAACCCCTTCATCCCAGCAGCAGCTGCTTGGGTTCGTAAGGTGAAAATAGTTCGGAAGAAGAGGCAAAAAAAATCTTAAACACCGGGTTCATATCTTGAAAAGTTCGTTAGAAGAGGCGTTCGTAAGATGAGGTACCACTGTACTCTGATTGGCCGTCTGACTCCCATGGGGCCATGCAGGAGCACCTCTGTAGGCCAGTGGTTCTCAACATGGGTGTTGGGACCCCTTTGGAGGTTGGAGGACTGTTTCACAGAGACAAATTTCCTATGGTGTTAGGAACTAAAGCTTCTATTCTGGCACCTTGGAATATACTGTATTTTTACAATCCAACCAATCAGGCGTTTACAGTGGGGGTGTCCCTCTGACCTT
The DNA here is from genome assembly GCF_031021105.1 of Erythrolamprus reginae. NCBI lineage: Eukaryota > Metazoa > Chordata > Lepidosauria > Squamata > Dipsadidae > Erythrolamprus > Erythrolamprus reginae. The sequence goes on along the minus strand of NC_091952.1, from coordinate 238,006,534 downwards.
AAAGCTCTGTTGGGAGAATTGGTGCTAGACTTATGGTTGGGGGTCACCACAACACGAGGGACTGTATTAAGGGGAAAGAATTAGAAAGGTTGAGAACCACTGCTGTAGGCTATCCTGAGTCCCAGGTTAGTTTGAATGCTGGCTGATACAATCTTCCCAGGTGCCATGTGGTGAGATGGGCAGAGGGCTAATCCTATCTTTGTTATATAGTATAGACTTCCCATTGATAAAGGGGGTGGTGGGTGGGAATGAGTGGTCTGGGATCAGGCTTTAATAGTCAGTTGATAAACGTGGGGGCTACTAAGAGTGAGTGTCTTCTGCCTAAAAGCATCTTTCTCCATTTCTCAGCCAGCAATATTCTATATAATATTCTGCCTTTTTAATATTTCTTTAAAATCTTTTATTCCTCTAGGAGAGGGGAGGCAGATGCTAACTTCCTACACCTCCCTACACCCTATAGTTTGAACGCGACAGCATAAGGATTTTAACTGAAATGTCAATTTGGGAAAATGTTTTAGCCTATTTTAAAACAAAATTATTTGGTGGAAACAATGGCAACATAGAACTGAATCACCCAGCATGAGCTAATAACCACAGCTAGGTAACCTGAAATCCTCCAGATGTTGCAGAATGACTTGTCAGAGCAAACCCAGGCAGCATGGCCAAAATGAAGGATGCTGGGACTTGTAGTTAAGCAAGTGAGTTCCCTAATGTGGCATACTACGAAATTACCTTTTTTTGGGGGGGGGGGGGTGATATTAAAGCTCTCTGCCTACAGGTTGTATTATTTTGTCATTTCGTCAAGTTCTGTGGGAAGTTATGGAAAAAATATGTAAACTATTTGGAGTTTTGTGAGCAGTATAAAAATATCTAATACAAAATAAACCACAGGAGAAATAGAGATATCTATTTAAAAAGACATGTGAGGAGGAAACATATGGGTTTATTTATTTTATCTATCTATCTATCTATCTATCTATCTATCTATCTATCTATCTATCTATCTATCTATCTATCTATTTATCTATTTATCTATTTATCTATTTTGTCCAATACACAATGAGGGTTTTAGTGGGTATATATATACACTCACTAAATAAACAAATAGTAAAATACATGATGAAGGTTATAGAGGAGATACTCATAGTAAAATATATCTAAGAAAGAATAGAAAAGAAGATATAGTAATAGAACATATCAATGAAAGAATAGAAGAAGAAATATAGGAATAGAAGAAAGGTATAGGAGATATAGGAGAGCAATAGGACAGGGGACGGAAGGCACTCTAGTGCACTTGTACTTGCCCCTTACTGACCTCTTAGGAATCTGGAGAGGTCAACCATAGATAATCTAAGGGTAAAGTGTTGGGGGTTTGGGGATGACACTATGGAGTCCGGTAATGAGTTCCATGCTTTGACAACTTGGTTACTGAAGTCATATTTTTTACAGTCAAGTTTGGAGTGGCTGCAGACTAAGTGAAACTAATGTCTGGTCTCACCTGAGTGTATTGAATTGGGAAGTAGGCAATGAGGAAGACAAAGACTTGGTCCAAAGTTCCAAGTGATAAAAAAAATGAGGATATTTGTAGATATATTTTCTGATTTGCCTTTTCTGGCCCGAGCTGTAAGGACAAGATGCAGTGATCTCTTTTTATTTCAACAGAAGATGGCAGCACTTGCTTACAAAAAGAGCCATAGAAAAAAAAACACCCAAAAAACCACAACATGTTTGCGACAATGTGCATTTCAAGAGATAGAATAGACAGAAACAAAATACAGAAGTCCTTTTCCTTCTCCTCTAATATTTAATATTTGCTTGCAATGAATAATGACAAAATTGGATACATCTGAATAGGAATAGGCCCGTGGTGGCGAACCTATGGCACAGGTGCCAAAGGTGGCACATGGAACCATATCTGACGGCCCTAACGTCAGCTCCAGTAATCATGTGTGTGCTGGCCAGCTGATTTCCAGCCTTCTGGAGGGCAGGGGGAGGCCATTTTCACCCTCTCAAGCTTTATGAAAGCCTCCTCAAGCCTGGGGTGGGTGAAAAACAGCCCAACGGGCCTACCGGAAGTTCATTTCTGAACTTCTGGCAGGCCTGTTGGGCCCACTTTTCTCTATTCACAGATTCCAGAGGTTTTCCTGAAGCCTGGGGAGGATAAATAATGGCCCAATGAACCTTAAGAGGAGGCTTCAGTGAGGTCTGCACATGGGGGAGGAAGCAAGTGTTAGGGGGAGGGCATTGCATTATGGGTGTGGGCCCTTTTGGCAACTGAGCAAAAAAGGGTTCACCATTGCCGCCGGCGACTTACCAGCCGGCGCGGGGTTGCGGCGTGGGCCGGGGAAGGAGGCCACCATTGTGGAGGCGGAGCCTGCGGCCCCACATCATCCCCGGGGGCCGCAGTGACGTGGATGGTGTGCGCTGGGCACCCATTGGCCGGGCGGGGGGAGAGGCAGCCCTATAAAAGGGGCTGCCTCGTGGCGCAGTTTCTCTCGCCCGGCACAGTGAGACACCCGCCCACCCTCCCTCTGTTACAGGGTACATATGATGGGTCGCCCTCGGTGGGGCCGAGTAGGAATTTTTTGCAACCACAGTAAATTGGCCGAGCTGTGGTTGTTTTTTCGCCTGCTCTACTCTGTGCGTTGGAGTGTGGTTAGGGGGTGGACTCACCGACTAGTGCCCCCCCCCCAAGGTCACTGGGGGGGGGAGGGCCGATAGGGGGCGGAAATGGGCGTAAGCAACTGTGTGATCTCCTTTAGGAGCACCTCTACTGAGGTGTGGGGGGATCTCCTTCTCGGATTACAGGGCTCGACCGGCCTGGGTTCGGTGAGGGGGGTCGCTCCCGTGGCTCGCTGCATGGAGATTATCAGAGACCAGTGGCGAGCCATCCCACACGCCGTGGGGGCGTGGCAGGGGGCAGGTGTAATTTTACCATGACCCTGCACCCAGGCAAGGAGCTTTCGCCCTAGAAGTTGCTCAGTTGAGTTTTGTTGGAAAGTTAACTCCGCCCCCATTTGATTTATGCACCACTGCAGGTCACGTGGGCTTATTTGGTTAAATAGTTAATTCAAGTTGATTTAATAAAAGTGACCCTATTTATACCCATACCTTGTGTCCGACTGTTACTCCGCCTGCGCCGCAACACTGAAATAAGCTATTCCCTGGAAACGAAGCTTGAGTTTACTGGATAGGAAGCTGGAGATGCTCAGATATACAGATAGTCCTTGACTTACAACTAGTGTTGGGCAAACTCAACGAAGTTCGGGTTTGGCGAACTCACCCAAACTTTGCCGTGAAGTTCGGGTGAGTTCACCGAACACAAATATGAAGTTTTGCTTGCAGCAAGCTGCTGTGGCATCCTTTTCTGTAAAAATAAACAAGGAGGTGGGGAATTCCCCACCTCCTTTTGCTTCCATTTCTGCCGGCCAGGAAGTAGTCTCCATGACGTCAAAGCCCCGCTCCCGGAATCCCTTCGTGAGATTTCCCACCTCCTTTTGCTTGCAGCGCTGCAAGCAAAAGGAGGTGGGAAATCCCACAATGGGATTCCCCACTCTCCTCCCAGGCGGCGGCATTTTGAAGTGTTCGGCCGAACCCGAACCCGAACTTTACCTGAACTTTTTTAAAAGTTCGGGTTCGGGTTCGGCATGCCAAACACTTCAAAGTTTGGCACGAACCCGAACTTTGTAAGTTCGGTTCGCCCAACACTACTTACAACCATTCATTTAGTGACCATTTGAATTTACAACGGCACTGAAAAAAGTGACTTATGACCATTTTTCACACTTACAACCATTGCAGGATCTTCATTGTTGCGTGATTAAAATTCAGACGCTTGACAATGTATTTATGATAGTTACAGGGTCTTGTGACAAGCAAAGTCAATGGGGAAACCAGATTCACTTAACAACTGAGTTACTAACATAACCAACTGCAGTGGCTCACTTTACAACTATGGCAAGAAAGGTTGGGAAATAGGGCAAAATTCACTCAACAGCTGTATTGCTTAGTAATGGAAATTGTGAGCTCAATGGCGGTCACAGGTCAAGGCCAACCTGTACTTTGTCAGACAGATAGTCCTCACATTGTAACTATTGATTCAGTGGCTGTTCAATGCTATGACAGAACTGAATGAGGAGGGTTCATAGTGGGTCCTCAGATTTCTGGCCAATGTATTATCCTCGTGGTCCACGTGAGGACAATTTTCAACATTTCTTACAGGCTTCCCACAAAGTTGATGGAAAAGCTGGCAGAAATTTGGAAAAAGTTACATTGGAGCAGGATTGGGAGCAAATAAATTTAATAAACAAGTAAGTAAGTAAGTTGGCCTTCTCTGGGTCCCATCAACGAAACAATGCCATTTGGCGGGACCCAGGGGAAGAGCCTTCTCTGTGGCGGCCCCAGCCCTCTGGAATCAGCTCCCTCCGGAGATTAGGACTGCCCCCACCCTCCTTGCCTTTCGCAAACTTTTGAAAACTCATCTATGTCGCCAGGCATGGAGGAACTGATATATCCTTAGCTGCCTTTGACTTTATGGATGGTGTGTTTGGGCTGTATGACTGGTTCTAATAGGTTTTTTTTAAAAGACTGTTTTAACATTGGATTTGTATATGATGTTTTATTTGTTGTGAGCTGCTCCGAGTCCTCGGAGCGGGGCGCCATACAAATCTAATAAATTATTATTACAATTATTAAGTAAGACCATATCATGGTCATCCCAAAGGTGCATTTTCAAGAGGACTTTCTGGTTTTTCTTTGAAGACGTTTTGCTTATAAAAAAGCTGAAGAAGATTCTTGGATGAGAAGTGAAATGTTTTCAAAGAAAAAACAGAAAATCCAGTTGCCTCTTGAAATAGCACCTTTGGGGTGACCATGATATGGATGACTGAAAATCTCCATAGATATTAAATCATGGTCACGTGAGATCCTTCTTTAGCAACTTAGGCAGTCCTTGTTTAACGGCAACAATTGGGACTGCCAAATTACTCTTGCTAAGGGACACGGTTATGTTGTACCACTATGTCACTCGGTGTATCTGGTCCCAATTGCTGTGATAATTCAGCAGAGCCGGGGTGGCGCAGCAGGTAGAGTGCTGTACTGCAGGCCACTGGAGCTGACTGTAGATCTGTAGATCTGTAGGTCAGCAGTTCAAATCTCATCAAGGTTAACTCAGCATCCTTCCGAGGTGGGTAAAATGAGGACCCGGATTGTGGGGGCAATATGCTGGCTCTGTTAAAAAGTGCTATTGCTAACATGTTGAAAGCTGCCCTGAGTCTAAGGAGAAGGGCGGCATAAAAATTGAATTAATAATAGTGATGCTGCTGATGCTGCTGATGCTGCTGATGCTGATAATAATAATAATAATAATAATAATAATAATAATAATAATAATAATAATAATCCCTTCTGCCGCACGAATCCCAGTGACCAGTTAGATCTCACAGAGTTGGCCTTCTCCGGGTCCCGTCGACTAAACAATGTCGTCTGGCAGGACCCAGGGGAAGAGCCTTCTCTGTGGCGTCCCTGACCTCTGGAACCAGCTCCCCCTGGAGATTAGGATTGCCCCCACCCTCCTTGCCTTTCTTAAACTTCTTAAAACTCACTTCTGCATGGGGTAATTGAGACATCTTTCCCAGGCCTATATAATTTATGTATGGTATGTTTGTGTGTATGTCTTGTTTTTAAATAAGGTTTTTTTAGATATTTTTAAATATTAGATTTGTTATTGTACATTGTTTTTATTATTGCTGTGAGCTGCCCCGAGTCTACGGAGAGGGGCGGCATACAAATCTAATTAATAATAATAATAATAATAATAATAATAATAATAATAATAATAATAATGGTATTTATATTTATTTGACAAGTGCTGAAGTTGAAGCCTCGCAGTGGGAACAAGTCAGCTGCAGCTCAAATTCCATTGTGAGTGGAACATGGCTTTGAGAAGAATAACTTGGTTTCAAGACAGGAATGTAGTTGACTTATATATGACAAATCATGAATTTATCCCTGTATGAGGAACTATGAATTTATTGACTATATGGTACAGCAAAAAAAGATTACTTCAGATTTACAATGATAGATTGATGATATATTTGCTTTCTTTTCTGGGTCTTTATTGTGAAAAGACTGATCAATATTATTCCACATAGTTCAGATTTCGGGCAGCATTTAAAAACTGAGCTGTATTTGATCTATATTATATTTGTCATTGTTTTGGTTTCTGCTTGCTTCTCTGTATCTTTTTCTCTTAGGGTTTATTAAATAAAAATGTAAAATGATGCCATTTGGAATGGAATACTGGCATTGAACTCTTTTGCAGTTGACTTTGGAAAAAATGGGGGATTAAAAAAATGAAAATATATTCATAAAGTCATCCTCTCCCTCTTTGTTCCACCTAGTGATCACATCGTAACAACAATAACAACCATAACCATATATTCACTACATTTTCACCACAAACCAGAAGTTCAGAATAATATACACAAAATTTGTTCTTCCATGTATTCCTTGTAAGAAGAACCTTTTGTTAAGTTGGACAGATGATGAATAACTTAACTTTTCAAGGATTTTCTAAAGCTGAAGGTATAGTCACACCTTGTCAAACTATTTACTAAGTCTTCGCTACTATTACTACTGGTTTTTTCTTATCATTCTTATCATATAATGTTTCCAAATGTAAACTAATGCACTTGGGGAAAAGGAATCCTCAATCTGAGTATTGTATTGGCAGTTCTGTGTTAGCAAAAACTTCAGAAGAGAAGGGTTTAGGGATAGTGATTTCTGACAGTCTCAAAATGGGTGAACAATGCAGTCAGGCGGTAGGGAAAGCGAGTAGAATGCTTGGCTGCATAGCTAGAGGTATAACAAGCAGGAAGAGAGAGATTGTGATCCCGCTATATAGAGCGCTGGTGAGACTACATTTGGAATACTGTGTTCAGTTCTGGAGACCTCACCTACAGAAAGATATTGACAAAATTGAATGGGTCCAAAGACGGGCTACAAGAATGGTAGAAGGTCTTAAGCATAAAACTTATCAGGAAAGACTTAATGAATTCAATTTGTATAGTCTGGAGGACAGAAGGAAAAGGGGGGACATGATAGAAACATTTAAATATGTTAAAGGGTTAAATAAGGTTCAGGAGGAAAGTGCTTTTCATAGGAAAGTGAACACAAGAACAAGGGGACACAATCTGAGGTTAGTTGGGGGGAAGATCAAAAGCAACATGAGAAAATATTATTTTACTGAAAGAGTAGTAGATGCAACAAAGCTCAATAGAATGCAAGAACAGAATGCAAGTACAAAATATAACTACAGAATGTAACAAAGACCATCACATGTCTCCCTTATACTATAGCTAAATTGCAGCCTAGCTCATAATTGCTACCTAGCTAATATCACTATTTGCTCCTAACATACAATGCTGATTTATCTTCATATATTGGAAACCCAACCGTTACATTATGTGGTACTGACAACAGGAACAGCAATAGCTTTATACAGCTTTATGGTCTGAGTATTTATTTATTTGTTTGTTTGTTTGTTTGTTTATTTATTTGTTTGTTTATTTATTTGCTAACAACAATAATAAAACAGCATATGACAAATCTAATATTTAAAATAACTAAAAAACCTTTATTAAAAATCAAACATACATACAAACATACCATGCATAAATTGTATAGGCCTGGGGGGGAAGGAATATCTCAATTCCCCCATGCCTGACGACAGAGGTGGGTTTTAAGGAGCTTATGAAAGGCTAGGAGGGTGGGGGCAATTGTGATCTCTGGAGGGAGCTGGTTCCAGAGGGAGGCTCTTCCCCTGGGTCCCACCAAACGGCATTGTTTAGTCGACGGGACCTGGAGAAGGCCAACTCTGTGGGACCTAACTGGTAGTTAGGATTCGTGCAGCAGAAGGCGGTCCCAGAGATATTCTGCTCCGTTTACAATGCTTACAATGTCACCATATTGCTCCTCCCAACAACCTAAGTCCTCATTTTACCAACATCAGAAGGATGGTAATCTTTGGGTCTTGTCAGGATTGAACTCCAGGCTGTGGGCAGCGTTTGCCTGCAATGCGGCATTCTAACCACTGCACCATAGCAACTCCTTGTCATCTGTATAGAGTGACAATCTTTAAAAGAAGTGGAAGGCTGAATGAGTAATATGGTCCAGAAATTTATTGGCATTAGTACATTCACTTTTACTGCCAGGTCCAGGATGATATCATTCATCATAAAGACAGCATAATTATCTTTGAGTGTTATAAATGGCGGAATTCATTATCCTGAAAATTAAGGAGAATGTTGTGAAACCCCCTATAAAAAAAGAGGAAGGGACGAGGACAAGAAGGATGACTGGTACAGATGATATAAAGCAAGGGCTTTAAATTTCTGCCGACAAAGCTGCAGCAAAGCAACTGGGAATTAGTTGGCAATGAAGACTGTAATAACCTCTAATTAGTTTAGGTAGCCTTCTGATCTCATTTTTCATGTCAGAGGAATTATTCATCCTGAAATGCGATCTCTCCCCCTTATATTGGCGATGTTCCAAGAATCTACGCTCATAATGTAAGCAATAAAAGGACAATAAAGGTACTAGATGAAATATACTGTATGTTGTATCTTTCCAAAGATGCAATCCAGCAAAAGTCAGGAAGCACAACATTTATAAACGTTGCTTCCGACTACAGAGACTTTTAAAGAGGCATAGGGCTCATTCTTGAAAGTGATGTAGCCTTCTCTAAACTAGACTGAACAGAAGCAAGCCACTGGGAGTGGGGAACATTTGTTGATTCAAACTCCCATCTAGCATGTTAGTACTATGTACATAACTGGTTGGGCTTGGCAATATATACCGGTAACTCTAAAAAAATAAATAAAGGGAACACTCAAATAACACATCCTAGATCTGAATGAATGAAATATTCTCATTGAATTCTTTGTTCTGTACAAAGTTGAATGTGCACAACAGCATGTGAAATTGATTGTCAATCAGTGTTGCTTCCTAAGTGAACAGTTTGATTTCAGAGAAGTTTGATTTACTTGGAGTTATATTGTGTTGTTTAAGAGTTCCCTTTATTTTTTTGAGCAGTGTATAAACAGACTATCAATGTATGTTTAAATGAATTATAACACTAAAGCTTTAAGAGTTAGTGTTGCAATTAGCCATAAGAGGGAGCCCGAAGTGTCTCTCTTTCTCTGATTACTCTATGCTATTTCTGGTTTATCAGTGTGACTATACTGTAGAACTGTGTGTTCAAATGATGGTTTAATGTATTTGTAAGTGAGCCAAGAACATGGAACCAACAGAAGAACAAGTCAATGGAATATATAGGCTAGTAGAGCACATGCCCCCTAGTGTCATTAAAAAGTGACTCACCAGTGGAAGGGAGTGTCTTTATACAGTGGAACCTCAGTTAGTGAACACAATCTGTTCCGGAAAGCTGGTTCCAATCCGAAAAGTTCACTATCCAAAACAATTTTCCCCATAAGAAATAAAGGAAATAGAAATAATTGGTTCCCAGCCCCTGTTGACTCACTAATATATAAGTGTTACAGGTTATATAGTGTTCTGTCTGGGTGCCCCCAGACTTCAACACCAACTGGAAAAAGCAGCCAGACACGCTGGTAAAAGCAAAAGCACTTTATAGTTTGAAAAATAAACGCAGAGAAAAACCTGTTCTTCCCAACAGGCAGGCTATGAGACTTCACAGCAGAGTCCTGATGGCCAGACAATACAGCAGACTTCTTGCTGGCACACCCACCGCTGTAGAGAATAAGACCCACACCTTTGTCCCCCAAGGTTTCAGTATTCAAAGTCACAAACCAGAATTCCAAGACGCCAAAGATCACAGCCAGGTCCCAGGACTCCCAAAGATAATACTCCACAAGCCAGGAAGGGTGGGTCTGCCTTTTCAGCCTTTCCAGAGAGCACCACACCCAAACCCAGCTGTTGCCTCTTTAGTGCTGAAAGTACCTAGCTAATTGTCCCCTTCGTTGTGTTGCTCTTCTCTGCCGGAGATCGATTATTGCTTGTGCATTTTCATCTAAGGAATCCAGGCTGCTTGCTGGGGAGAGCTCCCCCTCGGGGGACTCTGGCTGTCCTCCCTCTCCCTCAGCCTGAGATTCCTCCTCCCCGTCTGCCTGAACCTCCTGTTCCTCATCCTCCCCCTCTGAGCAGGAAGCCGGCAGAGGATCAGCCGTTCCCTGAGGGGCCTCAGACGGAATCACAACATATAGGCATGTTTTTTTTAATGAGAACAGTTATTATATAGTAAATAAAGAGTTAAAAAAACATAAAAAGCTGGTGTTTTCTTCTGAAAATTATTGTAGATTTGCAGGGACTTCTCACAAATTAACGCCTCACTGATGCTATCACCTTTTAATTGTTTCTCATTTATATACACAAGCAACAACTTTTCTACTTCTTCTATTATTTGAGGCCTTTGCTTTCTTAACAGGAGTCCAGAAGAAGAATAAAAGAAAAAGCTTTTTATTTTAAGCTTTAGAAGGTCCCTAATCAGCATTGGGTTGCTACCAGAACTGGCAGAGGGTGGGGAGTTGCTACCAGAACGGTGGGGAGGAATATCATCCCGGTAGTGAAAATGTTTCTTAGCAGAGTCGACTGAAAAAAGATTTCTCTCTCTCAAAACATAATGAAACTGATTCACAAGCAATGCCTCTTTGATTGGATGAGATTTACTTCCAGGAAAGGGTGTGTTGCATTCCAGCTTTAACTGAATTTCTTTGGGAAGATCAATAAACCAGGATGCTTATTATCCAGTGACATAAAACATTCAAGCAAGGATCTGATTTCTTTCATGTGACAGAATTGCCACAAAGGAAATACGTACATACATAATGTACAGAAGGAAATGGATGCCTGCCAAAAGATATAAATCACTTTTTATGCAGTCAGGCGGTAGGGAAAGCAAGTAGGATGCTTGGCTGCATAGCTAGAGGTATAACAAGCAGGAAGAGGGAGATTGTGATCCCGCTGTATAGAGCGCTGGTGAGACCCCATTTGGAATACTGTGTTCAGTTCTGGAGACCTCACCTACAAAAAGATATTGATAAAATTGAACGGGTCCAAAGACGGGCTACAAGAATGGTGGAAGGTCTTAAGCATAAAACGTATCAGGAAAAACTTCATGAACTCAATCTGTATAGTCTGGAGGACAGAAGGAAAAGGGGGGACATGATCGAAACATTTAAATATATTAAAGGGTTAAATAAGGTCCAGGAGGGAAGTGTTTTTAATAGGAAAGTGAACACAAGAACAAGGGGACACAATCTGAAGTTAGTTGGGGGAAAGATCAAAAGCAACATGAGAAAATATTATTTTACTGAAAGAGTAGTAGATCCTTGGAACAAACTTCCAGCAGACGTGGTAGATAAATCCACAGTAACTGAATTTAAACATGCCTGGGATAAACATATATCCATCCTAAGATAAAATACAGAAAATAGTATAAGGGCAGACTAGATGGACCATGAGGTCTTTTTCTGCCGTCAGACTTCTATGTTTCTATGTTTCTATTTTTCCTATTTAGGATCCCTAAATATTTACCTAAACACCATCCTTCCCACCTGGGACCAACTCTGTTACTCAGTAGAGTAAATCGACCATATAGTTTCTGGACGGCGCCAAAGAAGAGCTGTGGTCAGATCTTATTCTACCTTTTGCTGTCTTCTCTCTGACCCATTCCTGCCAGTGTGCAATCTAAAACCCAGTATGGGCAACCTCTAAATCTGATAAATAATTATTTGTGTTCATTATTTTGTTAGAGAGGTTATTTGTCCAGGCACATGGAGTTTCCTTCTTTTTGATGCTTATTCTTTTATTGTTCTTCTGTAGAAGTAAGCCAACCAGGATAATTCTGGAGTCAGGTTATCTCTAGATCTAAAACACATAAATACATTTTTTTGGGGGGGTTTTGGTTGGGGATTGCAATTAGTAAGGGGCAGGGAAGTCTGCATGGAATAGTTGAAAGCATTAACTTGGGGTCCAAGACAAAGAAATCAGGCTGTTTTTATGTGTGTCCTATATGCTTCCATTTTAGCTCCTGCTATGGCAGCAATGGTGACCTTTCTGGATTCGGCATGTCAAAAATTCAGGAAATGTCTAACTTGACTCTGCTGGTGTAAGCAGTGAAGGGCAACCAACATTTTTACTGCCACACTGTGAGCATGGCTTATGCAGGATGCCCTGCATTTTCTTTCAACCTCTTTCAATGCAAATTGGTTGCTTTGGGGTGGAGCTCCATTTTTGCTACCCCAATGCATTCCCCCCCATCCGGTCAGTAGCCCACCCCTGGTTGTAAGTGACTCTTTTGAGGACCATTAGAACTTTGTCTGGTCACTAAACAAACTGTTGTACATTAAGGACTACCAGTATTGCAGAACTGTGTTAAAACTATTCATTGATATGTACTGTGCATGGGTTGAAATCAATATTTAAGACTTGTATTAATTTGGGGGTTCTTTGTGTTTGCTTATTTAAGATTCGGATTCCATTCCTTTAGAAAAACAACGATATAATATCAACACAGAAAGAGAGAATGAAAGAGAGCTTTTATTTTGTCTGCCTTATTAGTGAATCTCTTGAATTATTTATGTCGAACGTGCCCAGCACTGCAAAGCATTGATGCAAGTTATTTCAGCAAGTTTTTATCCAAATAAATCTCAAGCGAAGAGTGGTTTTCTTTTTAGCTAATAGCCTGCATAACAACAGACATAGTTGCATAAATTATGGCTTCATTTTCACAACTCTACAGAAAGAGAATTATACATTTCTACCCCATTCTTGTGAATGCTCGACTGTCCTCAAATAAAAAAATAATTATGCCTACTATTGGAAATACTGATTAATTCAAAATAATTTGATTTTAAATAGATCTAGTCATTCAATTATTACTATTTTGCTTAATATCCTAATTTTGGGAAAGGATTAGGAAAGACTCCAGAAATAGCTCCTTTTCTGTTTTGCAACCTTCCCAGAGACAGTTGAAAATTATCAAAAGTGTATAGCAAACCTTTGCAGCCATGAGGACCAGAACTAGTGATGTTCCAAGGATTTGAAACCCGTTTTTAATTTAATTTAATTTTTGCTTTATTTAATGGAATGCAGGTATACATCCACTCAAGTTTGCAATTCCAGCAAATTTAATCCTAGCAAATTTGTTTCACCCAAAAGCAACATCCAAACCTTACTGTGTCTCCATTGACGTTCATGGAAAATTGAACAAACAGCATAACTTTTTTGTTTCGTACCTGGATGGCATTTATAGCTGTTTTTGATGCAGCCTGATTAATGCAGACCAATAAGAGTTAGGAATCTTCTGTGGCTTCTGTGTGGCTTTGCACGCAAGTAATTTTTATGTTAGAAAATATATGATAGAAAAATAATCTGCTTACAACAGGTCAAGACTGGTGAGTTTAAACAACAGAAAGCAAAAGTTTATGCATAGGACCAACATTTCCAGTTTAAGGGTATTAAAAAGAGATTTGCTTCCCCCTGCTGTTTAATGGGCAATTTATATGAAAATGACATTTATCCTTGAGGTGTCCTGACAAAATTTTGCTAAATGTCAGAGAGATATACAGACTGTGTGTAAAACCTTTGGGGTGTTTTTTTTAAAAGGGAAGAATAAACAATCTCTGCTTTTGTGCTCCTGTATGCATGCAGGTTTACAGATAAATGTTTTGATTAAATTGAATAAATTCATAGCACACCTAGGCATACAGGAAAGTTGTTGACATACATATGCCAAGACAAATTCCTTGTGTGTCCAATCACACTTGGGCAACAAAGAATTCTATTCTATTCAGTATATCCACAATTGGTAGCAGAATTTCCATGCTAAGCAATGTGTTTTTTTAAAGTGAGTTGCACCTGATTTTATTCAATTCTTATGTCATTTTTGTTAAGTGAATCACTGCAGTTCTTAATTGAATCACCTGGTCTTAAGTAAATCTGGATTCCCTCATTACTTTTGTTTGTCCCCTCTTTCTATTTTGGTCCCCAATACAGAAATAAGTCCAGAAGGGAAGAGAAGGTCCCACAGAGTTGGCCTTCTCTGGGTTCCGTCGACTAAACAATGTTGTTTGGCGGGCCCCAGGGGAAGAGCCTTCTCTGTAGTGGCCCCGGCCCTCTGGAACCAACTCCCCCCGGAGATTAGAATTGCCCCCACCCTCCCTGTCTTTCGTAAACTACTCAAGACTCATTTATACCGCCAGGCATGGGGGAGTTGAGATATTCCTTCCCCTAGGCCAGTGATTTTCAACCTTTTTTGACCCACGGCACATTTTTTACATTTACAAAATCCTGGGGCACACCACCAACCAAAATGACACAAAATGACACCCTAAGACACTCTCCTCTCTTTTTCCATCCCTGTCTCCTTCCCCCTTGTGTGTGTGTGTGTATACACACACTCTTGAACCATTTCCAAAAACAGGTGAGGGCTGGGGGGGGTTTCTCTCTTATTCTTTGGGTGCTTTTTATCATATGCTTTAAATCAAGAGTCACTTCTCTCTCTCTTTTGTTTCTCTTTCCTCTCATTCTCTGTCTCAATCATTTTCTCATTTCTCTTTTTTCCTCCCCTTTTTGCTCATTTCTCTCTCTCTCTCCCTCTCTCTCTCTTTCTTTCCCTCTTTCTTTCTTTCTTTCTCGCTCTTTCTCTGTTTCTCTTGCTTTCTTTCTCTCTCACTCTTGTTTTCTCTCTCTTTTTTTTCTTTCTCTCTCTCTCTCTCTCTCACTCTTCCTATCTCTCTTGCTTTCTTGCTCTCTCTTTCTCTCTCTCTTGCTTTCTTTCTCTCTCTCAGCAAAAAGTTATGAGACCGGAACCTGAGCTTCCTTCTTCGCGGCACACCTGACCATGTCTCACGGCACACTAGTGTGCCACGGCACACTGGTTGAAAACCACTGCCCTAGGCCATTACAAGTTATGCATGGTATGTTTGTCTGTATGTTTGGTTTTATAATAAGGGTTTTTAGTTGTTTTATTATTGGATTGTCACATGCTGTTTTTATTATTATTGTTAGCCGCCCCGAGTCTATGGAGAGGGGCGGCATACAAATCCAATTAATAATAATAATAATAATAATAATAATAATAATTATTATTATTATTATTATTATTATTATTATTATTATTATTATAGAAGGAAGCTGTGAGAGACACAGAAGGAAACAAGTAAGTCACTGAAAAATCTCCATTTGGAACTATCTGTGTAAAAAATAAATATATTATGTACACAGATAGTCCTTGACTTACAACAGTTCATTTAGTGACTGTTCAAAGTTACAACAGCACTGTAAAGTGTGACTTTTGCAGCATCCTTATAATTGTGTGATCAAAATTTGGGTGCTTGGGAACTAGTTCATATTTATGATGGTTGCTGTGTCCCAAGGTCCTGTGATCATCTTTGGTGACCTTCTGACAAATCAAAGTCAATGGGGAAGCCAGATTCACTTAACAACTGGATTACTGACTTATTAACTGCAGTGATTCACTCAACAACTGTGGCAAGAAAGGTCGTAAAATGGAGGAAAACTCAACAAATGTCTCCTTTAACAACAGAAATTTTGGGCTCAATCGTGGGTGTAAGTTCAGGACTAATGTGTAGGTGTTAGGTTGAGGGTAATATGTATTTGGAAATTTCTGGCGGACACCCGAGCTCAAATTCGGGATACGAGCCGAGCTTTCACTAGGTGGTGCAAGAATTCCTTGCTTCCAGTTATCTTGTTCTGTCAGGAAATTTCTCCTTAGTTCTAAATTCCTTCTCTCCTTGTTTAGTTTCCACCCATTGCTTCTTGTTCTACCCTCAGGTGCTTTGGAGAATAGGTTGACTCCTTCTTCTTTGTTGCAACCCTGAGATATTGGAACACTGCTATCATGTCTCCCCTAGTCCTTCTTTTCATTAAACTATTGTTAGAGTTGAAAGGGACCATGAAGGCCATTGAGTTCAACCCCCTGCCCAAGCAAGAACCCTATAGTACACCAGTCAAGTGGCAGTTCAATCTTTTCTTAAAAATGTCCAGAGTGTTGGAGTTCACAACGTCCACTGTTAGTTTGTTCCATTGGTTGATCGCTCTGACCATCAGGAAGTTCCTCCTTATCTCCATGTTGAATCTCTCCTTGGTCAGCTTCCAGCCGTTGTTCCTCGTCCGGCCCTCTGGTGCCCTGAAGAATAAAGTGATCCCCTCCTCTCTGTGACATCCCCTCGTATACTTGTAAACTGCTATCATGTCTGCTCTGGCCCTCCTTTTCTCTAGGCTATCCATGCCCAGTTCCCTCAGTCTCTCTTCGTAAGTCTTGGTTTCCAATCCCTTAATCATCTTGGTTGCTATTTTTTGCACCTTCTCCACAGTTTCAATGTCTCTTTTGAAGTGTGGTGACCAGAACTGAATACAGTACTCCAGGTGTGGTCGGACCAGGGCGTAGTAGAGTGGTATTAAGACTTCCCTGGTCTTGGAGTGTATTCCCCTGTTGATGCATTTTAGGATTAGGATTAAGATTAGGATACTAGAACCTTTTAAAGGTAAAAGTAGAGTTTAAATCCAATTATTTTCAAAAGTACAAGTGAACTTGTGGCAAGAGGGTTTTCCTGAGCTTTTCCAATGGTGTTAGACGCAGCCATACATTTTAATCAGCATCAGATGAGCTGCAGAAGGATCCTACTGGGCCTTTGGAATCCAGCCCATTCACTTGCTGGAGAAGTCAGCAGACGCAAAATGTGGTGACCAGAACTGAATACAGTACTCCAGGTGTGGTCGGACCAGGGCGTAGTAGAGTGGTATTAAGACTTCCCTGGTCTTGGAGTGTATTCCCCTGTTGATGCATTTTAGGATTAGGATTAAGATTAGGATACTAGAACCTTTTAAAGGTAAAAGTAGAGTTTAATAAATCCAATTATTTTCAAAAGAACAAGTGAACCTGTGGCAAAAGGGTTTTCTTGAGCTTTTCCAATGGTGTTAGACACAGCCATACATTTTAATCAGCATCATATGAGCTGCAGAAGGATCCTACTGGGCCTCTGGAATCCAGCCCATTCACTTGCTGGAGAAGTCAGCAGACGCAAAATACTTAGACTGTTTAGAATGCAAAGCAGCCACGCGAGTGAACTTTGCAAGCTGTATCACATCTGGATGCATTAGCACTGCCTGGTTTCTGAAATATGTCCAAAGTTATTAAAAGCAGTAAGATTTTACGCTTCCAGGGTATGTCAGTGTGCTGATAACCACAAGCCTTGCTGGCCTCGTAATCATTTTTGATTTTGGATGGTGAAGAAAATACCATTTACATTATTATCCAAGGGTTAGTGACAGCACTGTGTGCTAGTTTTAACAATATCTGGAATCTGTAGCATTTAGGATGCCAGCTGTTTGCTGATGAAAATCTGTCGTTTCTCCCCCACTCCCTTATTTTTTGCTACCTGCCAGAGGGTGAAAGCGTGAACTACTTTAATTTTAAAAGTTTATCTGCAGACATATTTCACTGTTTTTACATGTGATGAATGGAACCATTTGCCTTCTGGCTTACTTTTGTTGAGGTTTCTGAGTAAATAATAATAATAAAAAACCCACTGGGACAACATGAATCAAAGGCTGGATAGAAAAAGCATTCAGTCCATTAGTATAAAAGGATGTAGAGAACACTTAGCAAACTGGAGCTGGGGTGGCGCAGCAGGTAGAGTGCTGTACTGCAGGCCACTGAAGCTGACTGTAGATTTGAAGGTCAGCGGTTCAAATCTCATCACTGGCTCAAAGGTTGACTCAGCCTTCCATCCTTCCTAGGTGGGTAAAATGAGGACCCGGATTGTGGGGGCAATATGCTGGATCTGTTAAAAAGTGCTATTGCTAACATGTTGTAAGCTGCCCTGATTCTAAGGAGAAGAATGGCATAAAAATTGAATAAATAAATAACCTTTTTTATAAGCAATACGCTATTTAAAAAAGAAAAAGGAAACACTTGATTCCAAGATCTCTTCCCCTTCATGGAATGTGTTTAAATGGAGATTAGATTATGAGTAGTGATTATGTCACTGTTAGATTTGCATGGGGAAGAACTAGTGACATTCAGGAATAGTTCAGCACCTTTATTTCTCCTAATCTGAAGGCAATACGAACTGCTGGCAGGCTGCAGGGAAGCCGCTTTTAAGGGCTTCCCCGTAGCCTGCTGGCCACTGACTATGATTCATTTCTCCCGCCACTGGATTAGCCAATCACTGACAGCCATGCAACTCTGTGATCCATTTCTGTATGTATCAATTACCTAGGTTGGTAATGAAATGTCTTTCTGCAGTAAAACCACCAGCGGCAGGCAGCCACTTACTTCCCGACATGTGCATATGCACGGCCCACGTGAGATTTGGCTTATGCGCTGTTGTGGTTAGCTCTGGCCCAGCTCCTGCCCCAAGGACTGTGGATGTGGGGGAGACATCCACATGCTGCAGGCTTGTTTTGCCCCCGGTGGAGTCTGCTGATGAAGGCTCCTCTGACCAAGAAGACATGAGTGACAGGGAGGAGGAGAGTGTGGCAGACAGCTCAGAAGGAGATCAATTATCTAGCTCCTCCTTGGATTCAGAACAAGAGTTAATGATACAACTACGCATGTGGAGAGCAGTGCATAGGCAACAACAACTGAGAGATTATTATCAAAGAAAATGAGGCCACCTGTGGTTGGGTGGGGCTGTGGTAATTAGTGAGGCTGCTATAAAGAGCAGCCTGTGGGTTTGGCCATTGTGGAGGATTATCTGATCATTGTGTTTCGTGACTGCTTTACTGACTTTGAACTTTTGTGTGCTGATTTTTCCCTGCTTTGAAACTAAACCAGAGCAAAGCGTGTTTCACTTTGTGAAAGAAGAAGGACTGTGAATTGCCTCACAGCTGCAAGCTAAGTATCACAGAACTGATAAGGGACTTGTACAAATTACCAATTTGTTTGGAGACGAGTGCTCTTTGCTATCCCAAAAGAGGGCTTGGTTTAAGTGAATTTTCATTATAAAGAACATTGCTTTGAATTTTCAAACGTGTGTGTGTCTGAAATTTGTACCTGTGAATTTTGGGGGAGGATTCTACCAGAGAGACCAACAGAACATGCGAATGCTCAGCAAGCCAAATCTTGCGAGATTTTGGCTATTTTTGCCAAAATAGCAAAAAACAGCAAAAAAAATCAATGAAATTTCATGAGTGCAAGCAAGATTTTGGCATTACCCCCAGAATTTTGCTTCCATGTATGCATTTTCCATTTTCGCTGGAAATCTGTCGGTTGTGCCATTCCCAGGCCATTTCTGGTACCCGGACGGCATCCCCCCATGTGCAGGAAGGAGCCCATGAATTACTAAAAAACTACCAAGCTAAACTGTCTTGCTTAGCAACAGACATTTGGTCTTAGTTGTGGTCGCAGGTGGAGGACTACCTGAATTTTACATTGACAAGTTGTGAAATTATTATTATTTTTTAAAATAAGTAAATTACAGCTCTCTCTCCCTTTTGCTTTCCTCTTTGCTTCACCTCTTCTTGACCACTGCTGTTCAAGTCTCCTTTGGCCTGGAGCATGGCAGAACATCCCCAATCTTCAGCCTAGCTTCCAGATTAGAGGTTTCTGCTCCTCGTTTTAAAACTCCTCTTCCTGCACTATCTCTCTCTCTCCCTCCCTCTCTCTCCCTCTGTGCAGACATAAACTATAGTAATATTTTCTCTTTAACAGAGAGTAGCAGAATCTTGTGCAATGGGCATGCATGGAGTTTAGAGGGAATATTAAACTTGAGGTTGCAATAAGATAGTGGGAAATCTGTGATTAATTTGCTTGCAGGGTTTTAGAAGGAAAAAAGGCAGCTGCGGCAACTCATCTCTCATCAATTTGAATTACTTTCTGCTTTTTTGCCTTATTTCTAATTATAGCAGCCATTTCCTGAAGTTGCAGGGCAAGTGAATATGAATATGTTATACTGAGGATATATTTGCTTTCATGGATATATTCTTTCTTTTTTAAAAATATACTTTATTAGATTATAAAAAAAAAAGAACAGGGTAAAGGGGGATGGAAATACAAAAAAGAGAAGTGGGAGGGGGTTGGGGTAAACAGTATTTTTATGCAGCGACTTATATATATTATTGTATATACATTCCAAATATTTGTCTATATGTAGGTATTTTGTATTCAATATTCTTATTTGGATAATCTTATAGCTGTAGTATTTAATGGTCCAAGAATAACGTGGAAAGAAGAGGTGATTGGAGGTGGGATAGAAAAGGAAAGAGGATGGAAAGAAAAGAAGAAGAAAGAGAGAAAGAAGAAAAAGAGGAGGGGTGGTTCCTGCAAACTGGCAGGCATTTAGATTATGACGACTTAGATTGATTATAATAATTATTTTTGTTAGTGAGAAGTAATTTTAGGTTGCGATATTAGTAAATTTCTGATAATTATCAAATGGATTGAACCCAGAGAGGGGTTGTATTGATTTTGATCCGAATTTCTATTGTGTATATCTTTATTTTGATTTGTATTAAGAGATTTTAATTGGTTTTTGTTTTATTGTCCTTAAAGTTGGATAGCCATCTGAACCATTTCTCCCAGGCCTTGTAGAACTTTGAATCATTTTTGTTTTGAATTTCCATTGTTAATTTTGATAGTTCGGCACTTGCTTTCATGGATATATTCACAGGTGACATGCTTGTCAAGTGATCACCAATACAAGCCATTTTCTGAAATGGGTGTGATTTATTTCCTGCAAATAAGTCAAAATAATATTGTTGCTATTATTTTAAACAGCTTTCTAAATTATCTTCCCATCTTTGGGCCCCTCTAAAAATAGTGGCAACATCTGAAAGATGATGCAAACACTTCAGCGATGGGTTGCTACTGGTTTGCCCCGAACTGGGTGAACCGGCAACGGGGGCGGCTCCGCCACCAGACCAGATGTCTCTGCAGTCTCTCCTAGTAGGAAACCAGTAGTGACAGAATTTGAAACCCACTATGGAAACACTCCATCTTTCTTTCAGCTGAAACTAATAATTTAATAATAATTTATTAGATTTGTATGCCACCCCTTTCCGAGGACTCCTGAGTAGACCTCAAATTCTTTTGTACATATCACTCCCCCAAACTGAGTTAAGCAGAAATCTTATTAATCTTCAAGGGACATTTTGTTATGAAACTGAATTTAAATGTGCAATCCAATCTTCAATTATTATTTTTTTCCTGAATCAGTAAAAAGATGCATTTTGGAGTCTAGATTTGGTCTCATAATACAGTTTATTAGTCTGAATTTCCAAAGGAGCTTTGATCTTTGGATTCTAGAGCTGCTGGCGTATCAATTTCATTCTTTAGCCTCTGAATTTCCATACTTAAATCCAGCAGAGTTCTGGCAAGTTTCTGGTTCTGGAACTTCATCTCAAGCTACAAAGAAACAAAAGACAGTAACTGCTTTCAACAGACGATCACCATCCAGAACAGCTTGATTAGAAGCAGAAATCAGCCTTGATGCCATTTCTGCTCAAAATTTAGTCTTGAAACGTTTGTAAGCAAGCATATATCAAAGAACATTCAGGCAAGCACAGAATGTATTTTTCACACAGCACAATAAAACAGAATAAATTGTTTCTGTCTCCCCCTGTAAGGGGAGTGCTTCACAGTGCTTTATAGCCCTCTCTAAGTGGTTTGCAGAGTCAGCATAGGGCTACCTTTGAAAAGTGTTCGGAAACTTCAGATCGTGCAGAACGCAGCCGCGAGAGCCATCGTGGGGCTTCCAAGATTCGCCCACGTTTCTTCAACACTCCGTGGCTTGCATTGGCTGCCGATCAGTTTCCGGTCACAATTCAAAGTGTTGGTCATGACCTTTAAAGCCCTACATGGCATTGGACCAGAGTACCTCCGGAACCGCCTGCTACCACACGAATCCCAGCGACCGATAAGGTCCCACAGAGTTGGCCTTCTCCAGGTCCCGTTGACTAAACAATGTCGTTTGGTGGGCCCCAGGGGAAGAGCCTTCTCTGTGGTGGCCCCAGCCCTCTGGAACCAACTCCCCCCGGAGATTAGAACTGCCCCCACCCTTCCTGTCTTTCGTAAACTACTTAAGACTCATACTGCCAGGCATGGGGGAGTTGAGACACTTTCCCCCCAGGCTATTTTTTATACTTTGTTTTATGTTAGGTATGAATGTTGCTGTTTGGTTTTTAAGTAATGATAGGGTTTTATATGTTTTTAATATTAGATTTGTTCCACTGTTATATTGTTTTTATTGCTGTTGTGAGCCGCCCTGAGTCTTCGGAGAGGGGCGGCATACAAATCTAATAAATAAATAAAATAAATACATAAAATATTGCACCCCCCCCCCAAAACCTCATTTTACTGACATCAGAAGGATGGAAGACTGAGTCAACCTTGAGCCAGTGGGAATCTAACTGTCGAACTGCAGTCAGTCAGCAAAAGTAACCTGCAGTACCTTATTCTAACCACTGCATCCTGGATAACATTGCAGATCTCCATCAAATATTGTGTGGCGCTAGTTCGCCCCCTATGGGGCACTCTAAATAGAATGGATTGGCTATCATCAGTAGTCAAACAAACTACTGTACTCTGTATTAATATTGTACTCTCCTGGCTAATGTAACATTGCTGTATGCTACGTAAATAATAATAGTAATTTGGTTAGTGGTTCTGATCCAGATTTTGAGCACCTTTGACTCAAAGGTAGCTCAGAACCATTGATGACCAACTAGAAAAATGATGAAATAACTCTGATGATTATGGAACTATCTTTGCTTCATTCAATGAACTCTAGCATATTAGCTGGAATATTCTTGAACCAAACCCATCTCTGAGAATGAAGAATGAAACACAAGAAAAATTAAGCCATAATCGGTTTTTATTCTGGCATTTAAAAAGGGACATTTTGAAAGTGCTTCGATTCAAACCTGAGTAATAGATTAAACTCGTAGTTTGGAAACTGGATGATATTTCAAATAGAAGTGAAAACATGGTCTGTCAAGGAGCTAGGTAAGATTAAAAAAAACCTTGGCAATACCTAGATGTGTTTTAACAATGATGCCAGTTAGGTGGTAAACATACATCACTTCTTCTCTAGCATTATCTTTGCTGTATCTTAGAAAAGGGCATCAGAAGAATGCATAGATATTTCCCAAACCAAAAATCATTCTCAGCCGTTATAATTGCAATTTATATTTTGACTTTGTTTGTTTGTTTGTTTGTTTGTTTGTTTGTTTGTTTGTTTGATTGATTTCTAGGATGCCCTTCTCTGGGAACTCAGGGCAGCTCACAACATAATACATGGTTATCAATCTTGTTTCACACACCTGAATATAATCATAAAAATATAATCTCAAAATGATTTCACTTGAAATCACCAACTGAGAATCCAACCAGGAAACCAAACATTGCTAGAAAGTCAAACGTGGGTGAAAACTTGTGTCTTCCACACATAGCTCATGTACTTTTCAACCACAGCAGCTTCTTCTGGGCATGACATAATATTTATTTCATGCTTTCATTCTGCTTCTCTCTGAATTATTCCTGTTTCAATGGGACCAGATGTCTCTGCAGTCTCTCCTAGTAGGAAACCAGTAGTGACAGAATTTGAAACCCACTATGGAAACACTCCATCTTTCTTTCAGCTGAAACTAATAATTTAATAATAATTTATTAGATTTGTATGCCACCCCTTTCCGAGGACTCCTGAGTAGACCTCAAATTCTTTTGTACATATCACTCCCCCAAACTGAGTTAAGCAGAAATCTTATTAATCTTCAAGGGACATTTTGTTATGAAACTGAATTTAAATGTGCAATCCAATCTTCAATTATTATTTTTTTCCTGAATCAGTAAAAAGATGCATTTTGGAGTCTAGATTTGGTCTCATAATACAGTTTATTAGTCTGAATTTCCAAAGGAGCTTTGATCTTTGGATTCTAGAGCTGCTGGCGTATCAATTTCATTCTTTAGCCTCTGAATTTCCATACTTAAATCCAGCAGAGTTCTGGCAAGTTTCTGGTTCTGGAACTTCATCTCAAGCTACAAAGAAACAAAAGACAGTAACTGCTTTCAACAGACGATCACCATCCAGAACAGCTTGATTAGAAGCAGAAATCAGCCTTGATGCCATTTCTGCTCAAAATTTAGTCTTGAAACGTTTGTAAGCAAGCATATATCAAAGAACATTCAGGCAAGCACAGAATGTATTTTTCACACAGCACAATAAAACAGAATAAATTGTTTCTGTCTC
This sequence comes from Erythrolamprus reginae, assembly GCF_031021105.1. Classification (NCBI taxonomy): domain Eukaryota; kingdom Metazoa; phylum Chordata; class Lepidosauria; order Squamata; family Dipsadidae; genus Erythrolamprus; species Erythrolamprus reginae. Next base: position 237,982,283 of record NC_091952.1, on the reverse strand, counting down.
CCCCTGTAAGGGGAGTGCTTCACAGTGCTTTATAGCCCTCTCTAAGTGGTTTGCAGAGTCAGCATAGGGCTACCTTTGAAAAGTGTTCGGAAACTTCAGATCGTGCAGAACGCAGCCGCGAGAGCCATCGTGGGGCTTCCAAGATTCGCCCACGTTTCTTCAACACTCCGTGGCTTGCATTGGCTGCCGATCAGTTTCCGGTCACAATTCAAAGTGTTGGTCATGACCTTTAAAGCCCTACATGGCATTGGACCAGAGTACCTCCGGAACCGCCTGCTACCACACGAATCCCAGCGACCGATAAGGTCCCACAGAGTTGGCCTTCTCCAGGTCCCGTTGACTAAACAATGTCGTTTGGTGGGCCCCAGGGGAAGAGCCTTCTCTGTGGTGGCCCCAGCCCTCTGGAACCAACTCCCCCCGGAGATTAGAACTGCCCCCACCCTTCCTGTCTTTCGTAAACTACTTAAGACTCATACTGCCAGGCATGGGGGAGTTGAGACACTTTCCCCCCAGGCTATTTTTTATACTTTGTTTTATGTTAGGTATGAATGTTGCTGTTTGGTTTTTAAGTAATGATAGGGTTTTATATGTTTTTAATATTAGATTTGTTCCACTGTTATATTGTTTTTATTGCTGTTGTGAGCCGCCCTGAGTCTTCGGAGAGGGGCGGCATACAAATCTAATAAATAAATAAAATAAATACATAAAATATTGCACCCCCCCCCCCAAAACCTCATTTTACTGACATCAGAAGGATGGAAGACTGAGTCAACCTTGAGCCAGTGGGAATCTAACTGTCGAACTGCAGTCAGTCAGCAAAAGTAACCTGCAGTACCTTATTCTAACCACTGCATCCTGGATAACATTGCAGATCTCCATCAAATATTGTGTGGCGCTAGTTCGCCCCCTATGGGGCACTCTAAATAGAATGGATTGGCTATCATCAGTAGTCAAACAAACTACTGTACTCTGTATTAATATTGTACTCTCCTGGCTAATGTAACATTGCTGTATGCTACGTAAATAATAATAGTAATTTGGTTAGTGGTTCTGATCCAGATTTTGAGCACCTTTGACTCAAAGGTAGCTCAGAACCATTGATGACCAACTAGAAAAATGATGAAATAACTCTGATGATTATGGAACTATCTTTGCTTCATTCAATGAACTCTAGCATATTAGCTGGAATATTCTTGAACCAAACCCATCTCTGAGAATGAAGAATGAAACACAAGAAAAATTAAGCCATAATCGGTTTTTATTCTGGCATTTAAAAAGGGACATTTTGAAAGTGCTTCGATTCAAACCTGAGTAATAGATTAAACTCGTAGTTTGGAAACTGGATGATATTTCAAATAGAAGTGAAAACATGGTCTGTCAAGGAGCTAGGTAAGATTAAAAAAAACCTTGGCAATACCTAGATGTGTTTTAACAATGATGCCAGTTAGGTGGTAAACATACATCACTTCTTCTCTAGCATTATCTTTGCTGTATCTTAGAAAAGGGCATCAGAAGAATGCATAGATATTTCCCAAACCAAAAATCATTCTCAGCCGTTATAATTGCAATTTATATTTTGACTTTGTTTGTTTGTTTGTTTGTTTGTTTGTTTGTTTGTTTGTTTGTTTGATTGATTTCTAGGATGCCCTTCTCTGGGAACTCAGGGCAGCTCACAACATAATACATGGTTATCAATCTTGTTTCACACACCTGAATATAATCATAAAAATATAATCTCAAAATGATTTCACTTGAAATCACCAACTGAGAATCCAACCAGGAAACCAAACATTGCTAGAAAGTCAAACGTGGGTGAAAACTTGTGTCTTCCACACATAGCTCATGTACTTTTCAACCACAGCAGCTTCTTCTGGGCATGACATAATATTTATTTCATGCTTTCATTCTGCTTCTCTCTGAATTATTCCTGTTTCAATGGGTCAAACTGTTATAAGAGATCCTGTTTGGTAACCACTCAGGATTCTCTTTCCTCATTGTTTGTTTGTTTGTTTGTTTGTTTACTTACTTACTTACTTACTTACTTACTTACTTACTTACTTACTTACTTACTTACTTACTTACTTACTTATTATATTTGTATGCCACCCTTCTCCGAAGACTCGGGGCATCTTATTATATTGTTCTTGTTGTGTTAGGGGGTTTTTTTGGGAGGGGATGAGATTAAGTAAATTGACAAGCAGGGTTGCTAGTGATGATATAAAGGCTTCATATCATCACCATTATCATCGTTGTCATCGTCATCCCCTTGGATAAGGCAGCAAGGCACATAAGAACATAAGAAGAGCCCTGCTAAATCGGGCCAAAGCCCATCGAGTCCAGCATTCTGTGTGGCTGAGTCCAGTGGCCCACCAATTATACATGGGGATCTTGAGCAGAAAGAGATGGCAAAACCCTCCCTTTCCCTTGACCCCCAACAAATGGTACCCAAAGGAATCCTGCCTGCTTCAACCAACATAGAGAAGAGCAAGTAACTTCATCCTTTGACCCCAAATGGCAATTGTTTCATCACTGGCATGAATTTTCTTGCCCCATCCTTTAGTTCCAATAGAAGGAGGGACTATATGATTTGTACAAGAAAAGGCTCAGAAGCTTGTAACAATAAAACATGTATACAGCGTTCCCTTGATTTTCGCGGGGGATGCGTTCCGAGACCGCCCGCGAAAGTTGAATTTCCGTGAAGTAGAGATGCGGAAGTAAATACACCATTTTTGTCTGTGGACAGTATCACAAGCCTTCCCTTAAGACTTTAAACCCCTAAATCACCATTTCCCATTCCCTTAACAACCATTTACTCACCATTATTACTTGTACTCACCATTGAATAAGACACTTAGTGATCCTGGTATTCATAAACATAATTATTTATTAACAATAATTATTTTTTTTGTTATTTATTTGCAAAAATTATTAGTTTGGCGATGACGTATGACGTCATCGGGCAGGAAAAACCGTGGTATAGGAAAAAAACTCGCAAAGTATTTTTAAATTAATTTTTTGGAAAAACCGTGGTATAGGCTATTCGCGAAGTTCGAACCTGCGAAAATCGAGGGAACACTGTAACGGACAACTCTGGAGCTACAGGTCACCTCTTCCTATTCCCAAGGGAGGGTGTCTAAACATCTCTTTTGCTCACTCACCATTTCTATGCGAAGCCAGGCTATGCCTTTCTCCATGTGGCCCCAGTGCAGGTCCTGAGTGGGGCCGGCTCTTCTGCCACGGCCTGTATCTGCAACAGGTCTAGACAACACAGGAGTAATTGCTATCCCTGTTGTCTGCCCTTGGAAAGCTTGGAGCAGCCTCTGCTTTATGTCCTCCAGCAAAAAGCTGGAGAACGCATCTTCATTCTCTTCTGGCTTCATTGAGCAAGGGTGGGATGGAGACGCAACCAAGCTTCAATAAGAGTTCCTTGCCAGCCTCTCTCCCACACTCTCCCTTGTGCTTATTGTTTCCTAGTCTTGAGCCGAGCCACTCTGGCTGTGTGTAGAGAGCCCACCCTCCCCCCTGCTCCCCCCTCTCCCTGTATATCATTCCAAAGAAAGTGGGAGGTAGACTGGGGTAAAGAGCAAAATTTCTCCCTCTGGGAATCAATCTCTCTTCTTTCTTTCATTCTTTCTCTCTCCCTCCCCACCTCTTTCACTCATGCTGCAATTGGAAGGAAAGGCACAATCTAGGCATTTTCATCACTGCAGTACAATAATACAGTTTATTCTTCTTGGATGGATTAGTCTCATTTCCATCTTGCATTTTCAGCCAGCTCATCTGCATACTTTACCATAACTGTAGCCATAACACAGCAGGATAGTTGTCAGATCAAACTTGCTGAAACCCAACGAAAATCCATGTACCAGAAAATACAAAATTGGTTGCCCAAAACTAATTTTCAACAGCTTGGGCTTTGAATACCCACAGAAAACAGAAAAGTTCTGAGTTCTGAGACCTAGAAATTTGAGTTTCCTTATAGTGAAACATTTCCATCAAAGTTCATTTGTAAACCACGTGCTCTTAATTTCCAAATAAACAGCACTTGTATTAAAACTATTGTACCTATCTCAACACTTTTGCTAGCAACTCTTTCTTTAGCAAGTTAGAAATCGCATCAATTCAGAAGCATGCTCAGATATCACAGATGTGCAGAGTCCTTTATGCCACAAAATCAATGGACCTCATTTGTCATAATTTCCCTTAAACCAGATTCATGCACATCTGTATCTATACCAAGCCAATTTCATGGAGTAACTAAGCATAATGGTTGTTAAAGAAAGTGAATTAGAGAAAAAAACCGTACATTTTTTAGCTGCTTGTATTTGCAAAAGGAGCTAAACAAGATTACATTATGTTCTGCCTCTCCTCCATGTTTTAAAATACAGCACCAAATTGTAATTCCCCCACCAGGTCCTGCGGTTTACAAGTTCAAAGGCCATCAAAGAAAACTTGTCCATTTTCAGAGACACCCACTATAATCTGGAATTAATATAAAAGTTGATGAGCACACAAGCTCAGTTATTATGCAAATAACCAAGGCTTGGAATGAAAGGTCAAACTTTACAAGACAAGGATGCAAGATTTTTTGTTGTTGTGGAAATGAACTGAAGATAATGTACCAGACTATAAACTGGAAGAAAAGAAGGGAACAAATTGTAAGAGCTCTTCAGAAAATCTTTATTAAGGTGGGATGGGTTCTTTTTTCTTCTTGCAGCTGGTGGTGGGTTTATCTTTTTTCTTTCTGTGTGTGAGAGGGAAAAGGAAGTCAGAAACTTGTGTAAACAGTTTCTACTGAATGGCTCTTTTAAAAAAAAGGCAACACAAGACAATAATTGGATCACACCTGCCTCTCCAACCAGAATCTCCCAGCTGTGTTGTATTATAATGTCTATTTGCCATTGTAGGTATTGAAATCCTACATTTTATGGGCACCAGGTTGAGAAAGAACAAATTTGTCTTTATTCTGATTTTTTAAATATACATTTTATTTGTACATTTTCTTTAACATAAATGAGTGCTTAATAAACAGTATATTGTCTGGGTCAATTTATTTATACATAATATGAATAATAGTAATAATATTTACTTGTATATAGTGGTATTCTTCCAACTTCTAATTTCTACCTTTATTGTCTAACCATTTGTGTACAATAAATAACTTGTTAACAAATATTCTATATCTTCTTTATTCTTTAGTGTTAATGTTTAATGTTAAATATTGATGTGGGTTCTAACCTACTTTACCGCTGGTTCGCTTCCTTCCGTGTCAATTGCCTGTCCGTGCATTGTGCGCTGCGTGGCTGCACCATGCACTCATATGCAATGTCAAAAACTCAAGCTTCTGCACATGTGCAGAACAAAAATTAATTTCTGCACATGCGCAGAAGCCCAAAACAAGATGGTGGCGCCCATGGACTGGCACTGACGGAACTGGCTCTATGACATGACCACCGGTTTACTAATGGTTCTAGAGAACCGGTAGGAATCCACCTCTGCCTTGTATGCAGGGGTGGGCTGCTGCCTGGACGGGGAGGGGAACGCAGTGGGGTAACAAAAATGGAGCTCCACCCCAGAACGCCCAATTTGCATTGAAAGATGAAAGAAAACACAGGGAATCCTTTATAAGCCACACAGGTAGTAAAAATTTTGGTAGCCCTTCATTGCTTGTATGTGACACTTTTCTTATACAGTATTCAGTTTTTCTGGTCCTCTGAAAAGAAGTCTGGGCTTCAGTTTTGTATCTCTGTGGCATGTCAAAACATATATGTGTAAAGGGATGATCATTTGCCCTCATCACCTCGAGCTTCAACTACTGCAATGCTCTCTACTTGGGGCTGCCTTTGAAAAGTGTTCGAAACTTCAGGTCGTGCAGAATGCGGCCACAAAAGCAATCATGGGCTTTCCCAAATATGTCCATGTTTTGTCAACACTCTGTGGCTTGCACTAGCTGCCGATCAGTTTCCGGTCACAATTCAAAGTATTGGTTATGACCTATGAAGCCCTACATGGCATCGGACCAGAATATCTTCGGGACCGTCTTCTGCCGCACAAATCCCAGCGACCGATTAGGTCCCACACAGTTGGCCTTCTCCAGGTCCTGTCGACTAAACAATGCCATCTGGCGGGACCCAGGGGAATAGCCTTCTCTGTGGCGGTCCCGGCCCTCTGGAATCAAATCCCCCCAGGGATTAGGACAGCCTCCACCCTCCTTGCCTTTCGAAAGCTCCTGAAGATCCACCTTTGTCACTAGGCATGGGGAAACTGATATACCCCTAGCTATTATGGTTTTATGTTTGGTCTGTTAGGTTGTGTGATTGTTTTTCTTTTTATAATAAGGATTTTAAATTGTTTTTTAACATTAGATTTGTACATGGTGTATAGTTGTTGTGAGCCGTTCCAAGTCCTCAGACAGGGGCGGTATACAAATCTAATAAATTATTATTATTAATTATTATTATTTAAGGAAGATTTATTTAGCTCCAGCTAGTCAGTTATCATCCATATTGCAGGAAACCAAGAAGCTACAGAGTACAGTGATCCCTCGATTAGCACGGTCTCGATTAGTGCGAAACGCTGCAACGCGGTTTTTCAAAAAATATTAATTAAAAAATAAGTCCGCGTTTTTTTTGCTATACCACGGTTTTTCCCACCCGATGACGTCATACGTCATCACCAAGAGTCACTTCTCTGTCTCTTTCTCTTTCTTTCCTGTCACTATGCTTCAATCATTTTCTCATTTCTCTTTTTTCTCCCCTTTTTTCTATCATTTCTCTCTCTCTTTCTTCCTCTCTCACACTCTCTTCCTCCCTTCTCTCTCCCCCCCTCCACTTGCCCACGAGAAGAAAAAAAGCAACCTCTGCCGGGCAGCTCCCCTTGTGCCCCCGCTTTGTGCCTGCCTCTTTTGGGGATTTTTTTTTCTTTTCTTTTTTGCGCTGGCGGCGGGAGCTGTTGGGGAGGGCTCTGCCGGGAAGGCCTCTCAGCTGCAGAACCGAATGGGGGCGGAGGCAACAGCGGAGCCCGGCGCTGGGGCCATGCGAGGCTGTTCATCCAGGGGGGCATGGACTGGCAAGTCGCCCTCCTTTCTCTCTCTTTCTCAAGATCGCTTGCCGCTTGCCTATTGCAGCGAAGGAGGCGAAGCAAGGCTCCAAGCTGCAAAGCGGCAAGCGGCAAGCGATCTTGGGGATTCCCCTTTGCCTGGGCGGTGGGAAGACCAAGGGAAGGTTCCTTCAGCCGCCCAACAGCTGATCCGCTCCGCAGCGCGGCAGCAGCGAGGAGCCGAAGATGGGGTTTCCCCTTTGCCTTTACCCCATCTTCGGCTCCTCGCTGCTTCCGCGCTGCGGAGCAGATCAGCTGTTGGGCGGCTGAAGGAACTTTCCCTTGGTCTTCCCCGCCGCCCACACGCAAACTCCACCATCTGCGCATGTGCGGCCATGAAAAAAATGGCGCACATGCGCAGATGGTGGTTTTTACTTCCGCATCCAGTATAACGCGGAAATCGGTTAGCGCGGGAGGTCTTGGAACGTAACCCCCGCGCTAACCGAGAGATCACTGTATAAACCTTTTGGTTGTGCTAACTTAAGAGATGGGCAAACCGGAAGTGGGTTTTCCAAACCCATTGTCCTTTTTCTTTTTTCTGGCACTCCAGAGCTTCAGGAAGCTTCCCTGCAACCTTCGGAGTGCAAAAAACTGTACAATGGCAAACCGGAAGTGCATTTTCAGGCTTCGGTAAGGCATGTGTGCATGCACGGGGGCAATGTGAGTGGTGGTAGTATGCATGTATGGGGGAAGAAAGGGATGTGCGCACATGCACACATGCTAGCACACCCACACACACCTTCTTGGCCTGCGAACCAAAAAAAGTTTGCCATCACTGTCCTACACCATTTCAGACAAGTGAATGTCCAGACTCTTCTTAAAAACCCCATGATAAAGCACCTGCAACGTCTGAAGGCAAACTGTTCCACTGGTTAATTTTCCTCAGTCAGGAAGTTTCTTCTTAACTCCAGGTTGCTTCCCTCCTTGATCAGTTTCCACCCATTGTTTCCTGCCCTGCCCTCTGGTGCCTTGCCCCCCCCTTTATGGCAGCCCCTCAAATACTGGAACACTGCTATCATGTCCCCCTTAGTCCTTTTCTCTAGATTAGCCAAACCCAAATCCTACAACCGTTCTTCATGTTTTAGTCTCCAGGCTGAAATTATCTTAAATTGCTCTTCTTTGCATTTTTCCCAAAGTCTGAACATCTTTTTTGTATTGTGGCGATCAAAACTGGATGCAATATTCCATGCATGATATTACTGATACTTCATGTGATTTTGAGTTTCTGTTCTAATTGTGTATGCTATCAAGTCAAGATGAGGGAATCATGTAAATTTTATGTGTGTGCGCATATGTATAAGCTGCAAGCCCTGGGAATCTTAGAAGCAGGGTGTTGTGTATGTAAATAGGACAGATCTACATTCCGGCCACAACTAACCAAGGCTGACAGTGCTGTGGTGAGTGTGTGGAAGGTAGGAAGGGGGTGCTTCAGAGTAAGCATGCTAAGGAGTACAAGGGTGTCAAACTCTAGGCCCGGGGCCCAGATCACTGAAAACAGCAAAGATCAGCCCATGGTGTCTCTGCCAGCGAAAATGGAGCTCAGAAGGGCTGCATGTGGCCCTCCAGAGCTCAGTTTTTACAGGGGGAGCCCATTTTCATTGGCAGAATGCTTGGGCTGCCACAGGCGCCCCTGACATGAGTGACGTCAAGCTGGCCACGCCCACCCCAGCCTTGAGGTCAGACACAACTCTGACGAGGTCCTCAATGAAATCGAGCTTGATATCCCTGGGGTGCAAGATCCCTGGGAGAAAAAGCAGCAGGCACGATTTGTAATCTTACCTGCTGGCTTCTGCATTGCCTTGGCGATTCAGAAGCCATCAGGAAATGCTGCAAATGACAATCGCTGGACCCTGGGATGCTACAACGATAAGTTGGTTGCCAAGTCCCCACATGACCATGGGGTTACCGTTACAGCCAGAACTTTGAGGACTGGTATCATTTGTTCAGTACAACTTCAAATGGTTACTTAATGAGTGGTTATTAACCGAGGACTACCTCCATGTAGTGTAGAGTATATCCACATCCCTGACTAGAACACCTCTAATACCACAAATATTTTTATACATTCCTTCAATTCACACTGGAAATTCCCTTTGATCTCGCCTATGCTCTACTTTGTACATATATTACATTTGGCAATCAAACGTATACTCGAAACATTCTATAATTAAAACTGAATCATTACCAGTCATTCCACTAAGTATCCTTTATTCATTTTATTAGCGTAACTCCAGTATTTCTATAACATTCTGCCAGGCAATGAATTTTTTTTAATTATTATTATTATTATTAATAACAATAACAATAATAATAACAATAGTAACAACAACAACAATAATAAGTTTTAATTATTAGATTTGTAACTGTATTGTGCCATTCTTGTTGTGAGCTGCCCCGAGTCTTCGGAAAGGGGCGGCATACAAGTCTAATAAATATTATTATTATTATTATTAATATTATTATTATTATTATTATTATTTATTAGACTTGTATGCTGCCCCCTTCCGAAGACTCGGGGCGGCTCACAAGAATGGCACAATACAGATACAAATCTAATAATTAAAACTGTAACTAATACCCATTACCTTAAAAACAATCGATACTACACAATCATAACCACACATAACTTTCATTTAATTTTATTCCAAGTACTGTTCCATATTCTCATTTCTTATGACCACATTTTATACATCAAATTTACAATCTGTTTGTGTTCCAAATGTTACTATGGAACTCGTGATTATCATCACACTATATTTGTTTCTCTTTGTAATGTTTAAAATTTCATAAGATCAGATTTATTAGTTTTGGATCCCAAGTACTTAGACAATGGCTATCAAAACAAAAATATTAAAATTAATTGTAATCTATTGTTAGATGTATTCTCATTAATGTTGAGTGCTTGTGGCTATTAGTTCATTAAAAATTTGCAATGAATCAGAAGATTCATCTGTTGGCATTCAAAATGCTTATGAAATTAAGTTGGTACTGAAATTAATTGGGAGCTACTAATGAAGAGAGATTAACAAGCAAAATCTGAGTTTTATTTTCTTCAATAGATATCAATGTTACACCACACATATATTTTCATCTCATTAGTTAAGCAAAGGACTATGAGACCCAGGAGAAATCTCTCCAAAGTTAAACAATGTGGGCAACAGTTGAGAAATTTCTTTAAAATTCTCAATAGCTCCTTTTGATTAGAGTGGAATTGTATTAAAGAAATTTCTCAACTGCAGTCAACAAAGTTTAATTGTTAGAGCATAACTGTATAACTGGTTATTGTATTTTCTTCATTTTATATTTCCTGGATTTTTTTTTTTTATGTTCTTACTAATTATTTGACTTGTCTATTATATATACTATTTTCATTGTAAGCCACCCTGAATCCCACTGAGATTGGATGGCATAGAAGTCAAATAAATTCAATTAAATTATACACAATACTATTAATGTAATAATACTATGATCACTTTTAAAATTCCATTTTGCTAAGAAATTTTACTATAATAAAGTTCAGAAATAATAAATGGGTAAAATAGGATTGCTTCATCTTACAGGTCTCAAATATATTTAAAAAGCCTTAATTGTAAGTACTGTACTTTTGTTGTGCTGGGTACATCTAAATATCCATCATTAAGATCCATTGTGTTTTAGAATGGGTAGTTACTCTTGGGAACAACTAGAGAAGTGAACCTAGAGATTTAGGAAATTATTGCCTGTACAGTGATCCCTCGTTTTTTTGGGGATGCGTTCCAAGACCACCAGTGAAAAACAAATTTCCGTGAAGTAGAGGAAATATTTTTTTTAATGTATTTAATGAGTCTTTTGACTTTTAAAACCCACCCTTTGCATTAATAGAGTACAGTAGTACTGTAGAAGAATTTTATGAATTTTTAATGGATTTAAATTTTTTAATGGATTTAAGCCCCCTTTGAAAACCCGTGAAATAGTGAATCCGTGAAAGATGGACTGTGAAGTAGCGAGGGATTACTGTATTTATGTTGCACATTACACCGAAAAATGAATTAAAAGTTAGGTGAGCCGGTCCAAATACAGTACTGGCAATTTCTTACTGGACTCAAAATGGTCATTTTTAAAACGTAAATCCATACTGTATACTTTTCTGATTATCTATTTAAATAATTGAGGGCAAATGTAGACATCTACCCTCCCTCAATTCAGCATTAATCTTTTTGTCCCCATTGTTTGCCAGCAGATGTATTGCAGTCCCAAGGAATCTCACCAAAGCATTTTTATGGAAGTTTTTCCAAAAAGCAACCTGACTTTTTTTTTTCTTTGAAAACCTTTCGCTTCTCATCCAAGAAGCTTCTTCAGTTCTAGTTTCTGGGCTGAAAAGTGAAACGTTTTCAGACACCCCTCCAAACAACAGGAAAAAGAACCTCTGTACATCCATGTCCTCGATGATTGAGAACCTTTATGCAGGCGTCTATCCTGAATTAGCCTCGATTCAGAAGCAAAAAAACCCCCTCAGAGAATGAAGCAACCAACCAGGTTAAAAAACACAGTCCAGGCACCTCACAATGGAAGTTAGTATCATTCATCATAAGCACTTAATTATTTACTTTAGCTGCAGATTTCGAAGTTGAAATTTATTAAATAACGAAAGCCTCAACTTTTTAATACAGAAGCAAAACTGCGATCCGGCGCAAATATGTCTGAAAATAATTTCATTCCACTTATTTATACTAGGCTGGGTTGCCTTGTTGGCCAATCTGCACGCCCCGAAATATTTGTTTAATGCAAGGTATTATTCTAATGCAAAATCCCGCGCTCCTTTTCTTGTTTTCAGGGAACACTGAACAAAGTAACAGCCAAAATTATTTTCCCCTATATTTGCGAACACCTCCCCCCCGCAGGCAAGCAGTTAGAAACCTCTCAGAACAGGGCTAGGCAAAGTTGTCGTTTCTGACATTTGGACTTCAACTCCCAGAATTCCTGAGCCAGCATAATTGGCTCAGGAATTCTGGGAGTTGAAGTTTTCAAGCCATAGAAGAGCCATCTTTGCCTACTTGTCTCAGAACTCAGTAACCAAGTTGTCGAAGCGTGGAACTCATTGCCGGACTCTAGTGTCATCCCAAAACCCCCAACACTTTACACTTAGACTATTCACGGTTGACCTCTCCAGATTCCTAAGAGGTCAGTAAGGGGTGTGCATAAGTGCACTAGAGTCCTTCCGTCCCGTCTTATTGCTATCCTATATCTCCTATACCATTCTTCTTTCCTATATTTATTCTATTCTTTCACTGACATAATTTATTCCTATTTCTTCTCCTCTATTCTTTCTTAGATATATTTTACTATGAGTATATCCTTCATTATATATTTACTATATGTATACCCAATATAACTCTCATTGTGCAATGGACAAAATCAATAAATAAAATAAAAATAAATAAGCATCTCTACTCTAGCCCGTTCGCGTGCCGCTTTATATTAGTCCCTCCCAAGACTGACGGCCCCTTGCTCCATCCTCCGCCAATCCGACACCGAAAGCGTCTTCTCTTCCTTTCCATTGGCCAGCGTCGATCCTGCGATCGGTGTGTAGCCCGCCTTCGCGCTCGCGCGTGGCTTCTGCCCACTCCCTTCTTCGAAGCAGGAAAAAGAACGTTACACGCCCTGGCGTCGGCGCAGGCGCACCACGGCCCATTTGCCGCCTCTTCCTTTTTTTAATTTTTTTTAAACGGTAAACATCCTGTCGAATTTTGAACGGCTGCTTTGGGCGGCAGGAAGAGGAGCGGCCGCCATCTTGTTTGTTTGAGTGGCTCAGAGGCGAGGGGGGTGGGGGAATCCGCGGGCGGTAGCGGCCCTCGGCGGTTCTCCGAGGCTTTTGGAGCCCGGTTCCTCAGGCAGCTTACGCAGGACTTGAGGTGAGAACTGGAAGGGCCGGAGGTGGGGTGGGAAGAGAGCGGGGTCGGCTCCCGTAGCAGCCAGATCGAGGCTAGGCCTCGACCTGGGTCTAATTGCCCCCCCCCCCCGAGCTCCCGCTCACTGGGAAAAGCTGAGGGGAGGGAACGACTTGTTAACGGCTTTGGACCGGAGCTGGGAGGGAGGTCCCCGGCTTCGGAGGCTGGCTTTTGCCTTACCCTGGATTTTTTAAAAAGCCTCTTCGGTTCCTGGGACTCCGCCTGTCCGTTGATCCTTTCGAAATAAAGCGATGGCTGAGAAGAGGGCTGCCGTATGCTTAAACTTTCAACTCTTCCTCAAAAACGAACTGGAATGACCCCCCCCCCTCAAAAAAAAGAGAACTTGTGAAATGGGGCTGTAAGTTTTGAAATGTTTCTCAGTTATTCTTTTGCCCCAAGAAATCCATTGTTTCCCCGCGAATTGCAGGTTTTTTTGTTTTTTTTTAAAGGCTGAGGGATTCCCGTGCGCTATCTAAAAGCCTTTCCCGGCTCGTGCCGTGTCAGTTATTTCCATGTGTGAATGACCCTGGGGTATCCTGCGGGAAAGCTCTTGAGTTATGTGTTAAGGTCGCAAGACGAAATAGACCTTTTCCGGGGAGCTGCGTTATTTTCTTGTGTTTCAGTTAAGGGACTTTATTCCTTTTTATAATAATAGTAGTAATAATAATAGTAATAATAATAATAATAATAATAATAATAATAATAATAATAATAATAATAATAATAGAATTTATTAAAAACAAGAAAAAAATAGCTGATATGGGATCTTAAAATCGAACTACAATGACTGGGATAAACCAGTACAGGTGGTCCCAGTAGTAATCGGCACACTGGGTGCTGTGCCAAAAGACCTCAGGAAGCATTTGAAAACAATAAACATTGACAGAATCACGATCTGTCAGTTGCACGCATCATAAGAAAATGCATGGCACAGTCCTAAATGCTTGGGAAGTGTTCAACTTATGATATTATGATGGGAAATCCAGCATAATTTGCTATGTATTACTGTTGTTTTGTGATGATGATGATGATAATAATAATAATAATAATAATAATAATAATAATAATAATTTATTTATTGCATTTATATGCCACTCACTCTAAAATGGAATAATAATAGTGGGAAAATAATACTGGAAACACTGGAAGTTTTTGAGAAGATGTTGGATAACCATATGTCTGAAGTAGTAGTGTAGGGTCTCCTGCCCAAGCAGGGGGTTAGACTAGAAGACCTCCAAGGTCCCTTCCAACTCCGTTGTTATTATTAATAATAACAATAGTAACAACAGATTATAATAATAATAATTATTATTAATAACAACAATTGACTCGTGCTTTGACGGAGGTAGAGCGTTCTAAGGAGGCTAAGACTCCTTTGACTAGTTTTTGGTTTTGGCTGCTGTTAGGGAAATTGAAATATTAAGGCTTGGCTGAATAGCTCATATAAAACTGAACTTTGAAGGCCAGTTTCTTAAGAAGTAATGGGTTTGTGGGGGGAAGGAGACTGTCAGAGCAAGCCTCAGGTGTAGTGGAGTCAACGGTCAAGTTGGTATCTTGTGTCACCTTGCCTTTTGGAAAAGTTGAGCCGTTGACCCCCCCACTCCATGATTTTGTAGACATGAAAGTGTTTGAGGATAAAAGTGGTATGAATAGACTTGAAAAGGACAAATTTTACAGGGAGTTTAATGACTAAGGAAGTATAGCATGAAAGGTACCAACCATTACAGCAGAGACAGGTATTTAACAAGACAGTTATGGCCTTGGAGAAAGTCTTTATTGTATTTGCCAAATAAAAATGTGCAAGCTTTGGTTTAGAGAACAGGATGACTCCCCCAAATTAATAAAGAGACATTTAATGAGCCAATATGATAATGGTGATTAAGGTGGTGGATTTGCAGTGAAGAAACCTTGGTTCAAACTCCATCCATAGCCTCTAGTATTTTCTGTTTGGTCTCATCTCTGGGTGAGTTGATTGCTTTTAGAGGTGAAAAAAGAGGAGGGAGTCCTGTTTACTGGCTTGAATTTCTGGAGGGAAGGCAAGTTACAAATAAGTGAGGTGAGGTACTCTTAACTATAACTTGTCTGCTTAAGCCTTTGCAGCAGGAGTCCCCAAACTTGGCAACTTTAAGACTTGTGGACTTCAACTCCCAAAATTCTCCAGCCAGCTATGTTATCTGGGAGAATTCTGGGAGATGAGGTCCACAAGTCTTAAAGTTTCCAAGTTTGAAGACCTCTGCTTTGCAGTAATCTGGCTTTGTTGGAACATGATTACAGAGGTAGATCTTTAGCACAAGTGAAGAGCAAATACTGTGTGCATTCTAGTCAGTAGCGTAGCTGCAGTAGTCTATATCCATTATAACTTCCAGATGTTTTCCAAGGGTATCTCAATCAAGTGCATAAATTGCATCAGATAAGCTGACTAGGAACTTGCTTTGACTTATACATTGTTGAAAGTTTGTACCAGTACTGGTACTAACAGAATCATCTATGAATGACTATGTTTTCAAGGAAGAAGAAGGGTCCAGGAACACCCTGAAACTAGAGAGGTGAAGCCACTTTTGCAGTCAAGAAGGAAAAGTATTTGTTAACTTCATAGGCAAACCTCTTCCTCTAAAGGTAGAAAATAATGAAAGATAATTATAAACACTTAGCAGTTAGGATGAATCTTAAGATACATTGTACATTATTTGGGGACTTCTGAGCCCAGTATCACACATAGTATTTCGAAGAAAATTAATTTGGTCAGCCTTTGTTAAGTAACCTCTTGGGTTTCAGCACGTATTAATTTTGGAGGGAATAATTGGAAAGAAATTCAGGCATCTGTTTGAATATACATAGCCAGGCTCACCTTTTCTGTGTATATATTCTACCTTATGTAGAAGAATACAAGCAGAATAAATAATTAGAAGCCATTCTTTTAAGAAACAATTTCTTTGCCCAGTGAAATACAGTGCTCTGTTGCTTTAGTTTGCCAACAAACTCAGAAATTCTCCAGGGATTAACGCCATTTTAGTTACGTGTTGGAATTATAAAGGTACATCCGATGTTCATGAATACTGCCCATGTATAACTGAGAAACTTTTTCAGGTAACAAGGGCTAAATTCTATCTGTCCATTCTTCTGTGGAATCAGTTTATGAGATGCTGTAGAGATCACAATGATCTCTTAGTAAAAATTAGGCATTTCTATGTGTACTATCAATTGCCAAACCTGTAAGACATTTGCCTGACATGTTGCCATCTTACTAGGATTCATTGCAATATTTAAACTTTACATAGGTATCCTCAACTTAAAACAGTTCGTTTAGTGACTGTCTAGATTTGTAACATCGTTGAAAAAAGTGACTTATGCCTGCTTTTCATACTTCCCACCATTGCAACATCCTCATGGTCACATACTGCTCCCACCCTACTATCCTTCCGAAAGGTTTTAAGACCTGGCTGCCGGCAGGCCTGGGGGCCCTGAATGTAACATCTTATTACGACCGATTTGTGACTCCGTATGTATGTGGGTTCGATTAGATAGTTCATTAGGTTTTATTATGGGCTTTACTGTCTTATTAGTTTTGACTTGTTTATTATATGTACTATTTATTGTTGTAAGCCGCCGAATCTCATAAGGATTGGGCGGCATAGAAGTCAAATAAATTAAATTAAATTAAATAATCAAAATTGAGATACTTGGCAACTGATTTATATTTGTGATGGTTGCAGAATCCAGATGATCACCCTTTGCAACCTTCTTACAAGCAAAGTCAATGGGAAAACCATTTTAACTTACCAACCCTGTTACTAATTTACCAACTGCAGTGGTTCCCTTAACAACTGTGGCAAGAAAAGTTGTAAAATGAGGCAAAACTCACCTAACAAATGTTTCACTTAACAATAGAAATTTTGGGCTCAGTTGTGGTCATAGGTTGACTACCTGTACTGCCTCACCTTGTTCCAGAACAGATAAGTAGATGTGAGTGACATTTCTTTTTTAATGATTCCATCTTTTAGTTTCAGATAGATGCTAACGCACTAAAGTCAGGATAGTACCTTGATGTAGCTGTCAGAATGACCAGGAGATCAATTTGCAATTTTCCAATATTCTTTGGAAGATGCCTGAAAACAGGAGAACACCATAGTGTTGTCCCAAATGTTTAGGAACAACAAGAAAAAATGGTTTAAAGATTTATCACTGAGTTGTTACCACTTAAACTTTTAGGAAGAAAGTGGATTAGAATTTCTTAGTGCTTTGCAATTTTTTTAAAACACAGGTCTGGAAACCTTTCTGGAACAGCTAATACAGCTAATCCAATGAGAAGATCATTATTTATGGAAGATTGATGAAGAAACTGGTATTTAAAAAGATAATTGGATAAGGTCTAAGGGGAAAGAAACCCTAAAACAATTTGGTGGGGTATTCACGATAATACTTCAGAGGAAATGGGGAAAGAGTGGTTGTAGCACTGGCCATGTTGGATGAATGGAATCGGTCACCAAAGCCTAAATTCAGTGGCAACATGGTTCCATTTCAGTCTCATATTTGGTAAGAAATATAGTGTGAAGTTGAATGGAAGTGGCAGTAAACAGATTGTCTGCCAGACTTTCATGTCTTAGAAGCCAGAATGGAGGAGGGATAATTTCTGGAGATATGCAGCAAAGTAGAAATTGCAATGATGTGAAATTAATATACCATGTAACCCTAACACAGGTGGAGCACATGTTGCAAGTACACTTTAGATCTGATTTTTGCTTTGAAGCAGTTGAGAGACAATTAGTCCCTGGTTTGTCAAGGACGTTTTAATCAGTCTCCTCCCTTCCTTGTGAGTATAAAATTGATTTCTGTCAACAATCTTTCCAGGGAAAATGCAGTAATTAACTGATAAGCACTCTGGTGCTCAGAGAGTTTCTCAGAGATTTGGAGGACAGTTCTACCAGATTCCTAGTCCATCTTTGAAATACAGAGGAACAAATAGAATTGCTTTCAATTCCAAATGGATTCTTGTTGTATTGAAAGATAAAGCAAGACAAGATGACTATAGCAATTTTATTTATTTATTTATTTGTTTGTTTGTTTATTTAAATATTTATTTATTTGATTTTTATGCCGCCCTTCTTAGACTCAGGGTGGCTTATAACATGTTAGCAATAGCTCTTTTTAACAGAGCCAGCATATTGCCTCCACAATTCAGGTCCTCATTTACCCACCTCGGAAGGATGGAAGGCTGAGTCAACCTTGAGCCGGTGATGAGATTTGAACCACTGACCTACAGATCTACAGTCAGCTTCAGTAGCTTTCAGTTCAGCACTCTACCTGCTGCGCCACCCCGGCTCATACTGGCAGAAGATGAGTGAGAAGATGATAGGACATGGCTATAAACTTATATTTGGTTAGGACAGGGCTAGGCAAAGTTGGCTCTTCTATGACGTGGACTTCAAGTCCCAGAATCCCCTGAACTACCATGATTGGCTCAAGAATTCTGAGAGTTGAAGTCCACATGTCATAGAAGAGCCAACTTTGCCTTCCCCGATTTAAGAGATGCGGACATTCTGATATGGTATTTGAAGACTGTTAGAGGATAAGTGGGGAGAAACCAGCATAGAAACATGGTGAAGTGGCTATTCTTCATCCTGGGTGGAGCCAACATTCAGGATGGGTGTCCTTGTTTCTTCTGATTGGAGGACCGAGTGTTTCTTTTTTTAATTGCCAGAATCTGTCCTGCTGAAACCCAGATTCACTCCATTCTTCAGCAGGACAGCCGTGGCAAACAGACTCCCATCCTAAATTAATTAGTCTAATCCAAATTGAAATAGTTTTGTTTTTTATTGTTAATCTACACCAATTAATTGACAGCTTCATTTCTTTTCAAATTGAGTTATTTTCCTTGGCAGGCTGGCTCCACCCTCGCAGTTGTTTCTCAATAGGATTATGTTTCTTCACAAAGAACAGATCTCCAATGTAGGATATCCCTTGATTTATGGCTTTTTCTAGAAGAGCAGATGGAAAACATTCATAGGAAGGAACATTACTTGTGATAATCACACTCTTGTTATCTATCAACTGGATAATTATAATGTGTTGTAATTATAGTGTAGTTGTTAGTTGCAAAGTCATGTTCGACCCATCCTGACCCAAGGACAATGTTCCTCCATGCCTTCCTGTCCCCTACTATCCCCCAGAGTCCATTTGCATTAACGCCGACTGCTTCAGTGACTCCAACGAGCTACCTCGTTCTCTGCCGTTCTCTTCTTTTCCCTTCAATCATTCCCAACATTAGGCTCTCCCCCAGTGAGTCCTTCCTTCTCATTAGATGGCCAAAGTATCATCTTCAGGATCTGGCCTCCTAAAGAGCAGTTAGAGTTGATCTCTGGGACTGACTGATTTGATTGCCTTGCAGGCCAAGGGATTCTTAGGAGTCTTCTCCAGCACCATAGTTTTAAGCCTTCCTTATGGTCTGACTTTCACAGCCATACATTGCAACTGGGAAATCCCTAGCCTTAAATATACACACTTTTGTTGGCAGGGTGATGTCTCTGCTTTTTAGTATGCTTTCTAGATTTGCAACAGCTTTCCTTCCCTGGAGCAAGCGTCTCCCCATCTGCAGTGATCTTGGAGCCAGGAAAATAAAATCTGTCACTACCTCAATTTCTTCTCCATTTATTTCCCAGGAATTGAGAGGGACGGATACCATGATCTTAGTTTTCTTAATGTTGAGTTTCAAGCCAACTTTTGCACTCTCAGCTGACCTTGAAGACCACTTGGAATGTTCAGCTTAACGAAATTGTTGTTCTTATGAGTTAGACTTGTTAGTCACATTATGCATTTCTTTCTACATTCAAAATGGAGTGTCTTCTAAAAGTATCCAAATTAGTATGCTCATGTGGAGCGGGCATATTATTTTTAGTGATTCCCTTTGTATGATCAGAGTGGCTATCTTAATATATTTTAAGAACTTTAAGAGATAAAAAGGGTCCTGAAGCCTTTGGATCCAGACTTGGTGGCTTCTATCCCTCTGGTCAGTGGCTGGTAGCTTAGTTGAGAAGGACATGGCTAAATGTGGATGAGTAGGTGTGTTTGAATGGGAGAGAAATAGCAAATAAATATGTTGTAACTAGTAAAGTTTTGCTGTTATTTAGATTCATTGAGTCTCCATGTATTCTAAAGAACAGGTTGTACCTCAGTGTCAGTTGAAAATGATTTGAGTGTGGCTGTTTGCCAGGGCTTTGAGTGGGTGAGCATAAGCCAAACCTGAGCATGCATTTCATACCTACCTATATTATCTATGAAATATTTTACTGGAATTACTGTGCATCACTGTGACATCATCATCATCATCATTATTATTATTATTATTTCAATTTCTATGCCACCTTTCTTCTGGTACTATGTTTTAACGTACGTTTTTTTTTACAGGTTCTGCATAAAGTGTTGGCACAATGTTTTACGCTCACTTTGTCCTGAGCAAACGAGGGCCGTTAGCTAAAATATGGCTAGCGGCCCATTGGGATAAAAAGCTAACCAAAGCCCATGTGTTTGAATGCAATTTGGAAAGTAGCGTAGAGAGCATCATCTCACCTAAGGTACTATTTTTATGATTACATTTTGTGGCATATGAGAAATTGGTATAAAAACAGACATTCATCCAAATGGGGCATTACTGAATTATTTTGTTAGTACTGTATTATCAATATATAAATCCAGAGTTTAGTTTGGAATTGTAAGCAAATCGCTATACAGTAATACCTCATGATACGAACTTAATTGGTGCAAGGAGGAGGTTCGTAAGACGAAAGGTTCGTAAGACGAAACATTGTTTCCCATAGGAAACAATGTAAAGTCAATTAATCCGTGCAACCAAAAAAACCCCCCGCAAAAAAAACGGCTGGGAAGGCTCCTGGCCGTTTTAAAAGGTGACAGCGGCCTGGGGGGCTTCCCAGCACCCCCCCCCGAACCTCTCCTCTTCCCAGTTTGCTCTCCATGTGTCCTCAACCTTTCACGGAGGGTTTTCCACCTCTCCTCTTCCCAGTTTGCTCTCCATGTCTCCTCAACCTTTCACGGAGGGTTTTCCACCTCTCCTCTTCCCAGTTTGCTCTCCATGTGTCCCAAACCTTTCACGGAGGGTTTTCCACCTCTCCTCTTCCCAGTTTGCTCTCCATGTGTCCCCAACCTTTCACGGAGGGTTTTCCACCTCTCCTCTTCCCAGTTTGCTCTCCATGTGTCCCCAACCTTTCACGGAGGGTTTTCCACCTCTCCTCTGCCCAGTTTGCTCTCCATGTGTCCCAAACCTTTCACGGAGGGTTTTCCACCTCTCCTCTTCCCAGTTTGCTCTCCATGTGTCCCCAACCTTTCACGGAGGGTTTTCCACCTCTCCTCTTCCCAGTTTGCTCTCCATGTGTCCCAAACCTTTCACGGAGGGTTTTCCACCTCTCCTCTTCCCAGTTTGCTCTCCATGTGTCCCCAACCTTTCACGGAGGGTTTTCCACCTCTCCTCTTCCCAGTTTGCTCTCCATGTGTCCCCAACCTTTCACGGAGGGTTTTCCACCTCTCCTCTTCCCAGTTTGCTCTCCATGTGTCCCAAACCTTTCACGGAGGGTTTTCTACCTCTCCTCCTCCCAGTTTGCTCTCCATGTGTCCCAAACCTTTCACGGAGGGTTTTCCACCTCTCCTCTTCCCAGTTTGCTCTCCATGTGTCCCCAACCTTTCACGGAGGGTTTTCCACCTCTCCTCTTCCCAGTTTGCTCTCCATGTGTCCCCAACCTTTCACGGAGGGTTTTCCACCTCTCCTCTTCCCAGTTTGCTCTCCATGTGTCCCAAACCTTTCACGGAGGGTTTTCCACCTCTCCTCCTCCCAGTTTGCTCTCCATGTGTCCCAAACCTTTCACGGAGGGTTTTCCACCTCTCCTCTTCCCAGTTTGCTCTCCATGTGTCCCAAACCTTTCACAGAGGGTTTTCCACCTCTCTTCTTCCCAGTTTGCTCTCCATGTGTCCCAAACCTTTCACGGAGGGTTTTCCACCTCTCCTCTTCCCAGTTTGCTCTCCATGTGTCCTCAACCTTTCACGGAGGGTTTTCCACCTCTCCTCTGCCCAGTTTGCTCTCCATGTGTCCCAAACCTTTCACGGAGGGTTTTCCACCTCTCCTCTTCCCAGTTTGCTCTCCATGTGTCCCCAACCTTTCACGGAGGGTTTTCCACCTCTCCTCTTCCCAGTTTGCTCTCCATGTGTCCCCAACCTTTCACGGAGGGTTTTCCACCTCTCCTCTTCCCAGTTTGCTCTCCATGTGTCCCCAACCTTTCACGGAGGGTTTTCCACCTCTCCTCCTCCCAGTTTGCTCTCCATGTGTCCCAAAGCTTTCACTGAGGGTTTTCCACCTCTCCTCTTCCCAGTTTGCTCTCCATGTGTCCTCAACCTTTCACTGAGGGTTTGGAGGGTTTTCCACCTCTCCTCTGCCCAGTTTGCTCTCCATGTGTCCTCTACCTTTCACGGAGGGTTTTCCACCTCTCCTCTTCCCAGTTTGCTCTCCATGTGTCCTCAACCTTTCACGGAGGGTTTTCCACCTCTCCTCTTCCCAGTTTGCTCTCCATGTGTCCTCAACCTTTCACGGAGGGTTTTCCACCTCTCCTCTTCCCAGTTTGCTCTCCATGTGTCCCCAACCTTTCAAGAGGTGGAAAACCCTCCGTGAAAGAGGGGTTCGTATCTTGAGGTACCACTGTATCTGAATGTTTGGACTAAGATATGAATGAGAGCTTATTTCTGCTTATCTCCTTCCTACATTGAGAAATGTAGGTTACATTATACACAATGAGTACCATTTAGTTACCATAGTTAGTAGTTGTTCTATGTTTTCCCATGCAGAATTTAACAAACATTCTTTGTTTTACTTTTAATTTTTTAATCTTTGTTTTTTTTAAAAAAAGTTTGTTTTATATTTAGGACTCAGAATAAAGTTCCTTATTGCATCACATATGGTGTTAACAATTTGCACTAAATAAAACATGATCTAGAATAGTAGAAACTGACCGTTAATAGTAGTTACTATAAGTCGCCTCATTATTTTCTGAAGTCTTCAGTAAAGGACTGGACTGAATATATAAAGTTTATACTTTTAGAGTACGCTAAAATTAATAAACCAGAAAGCAAGAAAAAGAGAACAACCATCTTCCCCCCCACATAAAGTTTTCTTGACTTTTTCTTTGATGCAATTTTGTTTAACTTTATTTTTTTGTGAAGCAGATTACTAGTATTGATTTATTTGCATGGGTTAAAAGTTTCTGAAACAGCCAGTAAATTTGCATAATTAATATATAAAAATGCTTACCAAAGATCACCAACAACATGGTCAATGTAGTCTCTGTGCTAGGGTCAGGCTTGAATCTTGACTGAAAGAGGTCTACTTTTTTCTATGTTCCTTCAGAGCAGTACAAACCAACTACTTTCTCGATATCACTTTACATCTCTGATTTGTATCATTTTATATCTGTGCTCTATCTGGAAGGGTGTGCTCTGGATATTTCTGTCAAACAATGCCATTTTTGTGCATCTTTGTTAGTGTTTTGATAGTCATTGAAAATCTGTCTATTTCCCCAGACATTTGAGGCAGGGAGTTAAGTGAGCTCTTTTAGTAATGTGAGAATTATTGTTCTAACCAGACTTAAATCATCCTGGGGTACATACTGCTATGGCGATTTTAATCTGTATGCTGCTCAGAGTCAATGGTATATTTAATCTATTTAAAGAGATGGGCAGCTCATTAAATATTTAAATAAATTTATATTTAGAAAGCTGGTTTGCCGCAGTGGTTAAGGGGCTGGTCTATCAACCAAGACAGCTCTAGGCATCCCTTGGACATGAAAGCTGGCTGTGTAACTGTGGCCTGGTCACTGTCTCCCAGGTGTGTTGTGGGTAGAATAGGCAGGGATATTAGCAATACTGGCCTCTTTGAATTGTGTATGAAAAAGAAAGATAAAATAATATTGATAGACAACTAAGGTAACAATTCAAATGACCATAAATCAATTATTTTTACTCATTTCATAGTTTTATTCATTTCATAGTTTTGATAGTACGATATATTTGACATTGCCAAATCATCCTTATTTGAAAAATGATTGGCAATAAAATAAATTATGTGTTTTAATTTAAACCTTTAAATAGGATGTGAAAGTGTAAGGAATTGCCTTTCTATTTGTTTCTTAATTACAATTAATTATAAATAATTTTTCAGGTGAAGATGGCACTTCGAACTTCAGGACACCTTTTATTGGGAGTTGTTAGAATCTATCACAGGAAAGCTAAATATCTCCTTGCAGATTGTAATGAGGCATTCATTAAGATTAAGATGGCTTTCCGTCCAGGTATTTGATGCATATTTGTTTTTATACAGCTGTTACTATTCAAGAATAGTATAGTTTTGCTTACTTTAGAGCAGTGTTTCCCAACCTTTTTTGAGCCGCGGCACATTATTCATATTTTCAAAATCCTGGGGAACATTGAAGGGGGCGGGGCGAGGGGGCGGGCTAAAGAAAAGTTTGGACAAAAAAACCCTCTCTCTTCCTCCCTTTCGCTCTATTTCTCCCTCTTTCTCTCTTTTCCTTCCTTCCCTTTCTCTCTCTCCATCCCTCTTTCTTTCTTCCTCTCTTTTTTGCTCTCTTTCTCTCTCCCTCCTTCCCTTCCTCTATGTCTTTCTCTCTCCCTTGCTCTCTCTCTCTCTCTCTCTTGCTATCTCTTTCTTGCTTTTTTCTCTTTCTTGCTCTCTCTCTCTTTCACTGTCTCTTGCTATGTCTTTTTCTTTCTCTTTGCCTCTCTTGCTATCTCTCTTTCTTTCTCTCTCTCTCTCTGCCTCTCTTCCTATGTCTCTCTTTCTCTCTCTCTTTCTCTGCCTCTCTTCCTATGTCTCTCTCGCTCTGTCTCTCTTTTCCTGCCTCTCTTGCTATGTCTCTCTTTCTCTCTCTCTCTCTCTGCCTGTCTTATATGTCTCTTTCTTTCTCTCTCTCTCTCTCAGCTGACTGCAAGCGGGAGCCCTGACGGCGGCAGCTGGACATGCTGCTGGATGACGTATGTGCCAGTCCCGCAGCGCCAGCATGTACGGCGTCCAGCAGCACATCCACCTGCCACCGTCGGTGCCTCCACCCTGGAGCTCTCTCCACGACTGCCTGCGGCCGCTGCCATCTCCCCGCAACTGCCTGCGGCCGCTGCAGCCACCACCACCCCGCTCCCACTGCCATCTCCCCGCGACTGCCTGCGGCCGCTGCAGCCACCACCACCCCGCTCCCACCGCCATCTCCCCGCGACTGCCTGCGCCACTGCAGCCACCACACCCCGCGACTGCCTGCGGCCGCTGCAGCCCCCCCCCACTCCCACCGCCAGTACCCTCCCACCGGGCCCCAAAGGACACTTGCCACCGACGCCAGGGAAGCTCCAGCTGGGCGGGGTGCTGCCGGTGCCTCCGACCTCCTGGCTCCTGCCCGATGCCGCGGTTTCTGGCGTTCTCCTGCTGGGTCCCAAAGAAGGAAGGCGGGAAAAAGGCGCGAAGAATGAACCTCTCCTTCTTCCTGCCTTCCTTCTTTGGGGCCCAGCAGGAGAGCGCCCGAAACCGCGGCATCGGGCAGGAGCCGGGAGGTCGGAGGTACCGGCAGCGCCCCGCCCAGCTGGAGCTTCCCTAGGAGCTTCGCGGCACACCTGACCGTGTCTCGCGGCACACTAGTGTGCCACGGCACACCAGTTGGGAAACGCTGCTTTAGAGTACATTCTTTTAAATATAACAGAACAGTGTTGGCAAACCTACTCAAACATCGGGTGCTGAAATGAGAGTGTGCACGCATACACACCGGCCATGTGGTCTTACCGTTTCTGATGTGCATCCGTGAGGACCAGCTACACATGTACACGCCAGTAATCAGAAGAGTTTGCATGCACCAGGCAGCTGCTCTTCCAATTTCTGGCACTCCCACACCGTGAAGACCAGTTAGCACCAGAACCTGGAAGGATGATGGCTTACATGCTCGGAGAGATGACTTTGCATGCCACTTCTGGCATGTGTGCCACCATCACGGTAATAGAATGTGTACCATATGTTTCCTCCTGTATTATTCTGTTTTAATGACTGTTATAATATAATTGGACCTAACTGGGCCTTGACAATTATTTGGCAATAGTGCTTATGTGGTTTCTTTGAATCCAATTTATGCTATTGCCATGTAAGTCAGGGAATTCCATTTGTAATCTTTAAAATCAGTTTTATCGCCAAATACAGCCTCTGTATAATGACTGGATTCTATTCTACTTTATTGAATAGTTTATTCTGCAGTTAATGTGATAACTTGGTAAGAGTGCCAATATATTTTCTTTAAAACTGTCACCTTAAAATTATTTAATTTTTTTAGGTGTGGTTGATTTGCCTGAGGAAAATAGAGAAGCTGCTTACAACGCTATAACTTTGCCTGAAGAATTTCATGATTTTGATCAACCATTGCCAGATTTAGAGTAAGCACTTGTTTTCTGATTGTAAGATAATTATTGAGATATTTGTAGATTACCCATAACCATATTGCTGTACTGTATATCTGCTGGTTAGAAAAAAGTTTGTTTCTACTCTTAGAAAGATATGCTGTAAACACAACTGTATGATAAGTAACATTTTGAGTTTTGCAATCTGTGGATTTTAAAATATTAAGCAGTATTACTTTTTTCATTAATGTACTAGAGTGACTTTATTTAAGTGAAGATTAATATCTGGTTGTCTTCTGGAATGGTTTCTAATTAAAATACGTTCGTTGTCTTTTGAAAGTGATATCGATGTGGCTCAACAATTCAGTTTGAACCAAAGCAGAGTTGAAGAAATTACAATGCGAGAAGAAGTGGGAAACATCAGCATACTTCAGGAAAATGACTTTGGTAAACCATGCATGTTTTAAATAAGATTTATGCTTAATTTCTTGTATTTTCACAAAATCAGTTGATATAGATGTTATGATGTATCGGTAAGTCCTTGACTTACAATCAGCCATTTAATGATCGATCAGAGTTACATAGACTTACCGGAGGGGTATCTTCAGCCTGAATTTGAAGTTATGATGATGTGTGTGTGTGTGTGTGTGTGTGTGGCATAGTCACATGACCATACTTCCGATCTTTGCAGCTAGGCCATATTTGCAGCGTCCTACTTCACATGATCACATTTACTTCCAGTTTTTTACAAAACTAATTGATAGTAAACCATGGGTTTGCTTAATGACTGCAGTGGTTGCTTTACAACCGCCACAGAAAAGTTATAAAAGCTTTATGACCAGTCTCTATTATGCTCATAATGCAAAGATTATGTCTACAAATAAACATAATACCTTGGTATTTTAATAAATCATAAATAACCATAGCTTTTTTTTCTCCTTGGTTCGAGGAATTCTTACAAAGTGCTAAGGATATTGAACAATTAAAATTCACAAAGTTCATTTAATGGCTCATTTCTGGGAGCGGCATTGGTTATCCCGAATGTCCCTTAAATTTTTAAAAATGACATTACAACAATTTATGACTTTTGAGTAATGACATCATTATGCATATGAGGCAAAACATGCCATTAGCATCA
Organism: Erythrolamprus reginae; assembly: GCF_031021105.1. Lineage (NCBI taxonomy): Eukaryota > Metazoa > Chordata > Lepidosauria > Squamata > Dipsadidae > Erythrolamprus > Erythrolamprus reginae. Next base: position 237,954,689 of record NC_091952.1, on the reverse strand, counting down.
ATATACTTCAGTTGCGTAATGGTGTTGTTACGCAAATGTGTAAATCAATATGAATTTTGGGATTTCCATATTTATACATTATGTAAATAGTATTAAACATCATATTTGTCATAAAGTTAAGATAAAATTGTCTTGCAAACTTTCTGACAGTTAGACAATTTCACATGCTGGGGAATGCCTGAATGAAAATTTACTCCTATCAGATTTGAAGTTTGTTAACGATCTATTAAGTTGAGGTTTAAATGTTTATTCCAGCTAAAACTGCATAGAGTATTCATTTGATCGGGTTTTTTTCTATTCGCCAGTAATGTTTGTGTATCTTCACAGTCAATGTAATTGTATGAAATTATTGTATGCCTTAGTACTGTATATTTAAAGCATTCATTCTCTATTTTTAATCTAAAATTTCCCAAAGCATGAACACAGAATAAAAAGCAGTGTCCAGAGTCTGTGTTTAATGACCTATTTCTTGTTTTTAAAACAATCCATAAATATAGTGCCTCGCCAAACATAGACAATTTTCATTATTCTGTGTCTGTTTTAAGAAGTTAATAGTCAATGAGCTTATTGCAGAATAAAGTTTAATCAGAATCCAAAGTGACAAATTCATAATGTTACAATCTTTGTTATATAAACCAAAAGCTTGTACATCTTTCAAATATGCATGAACATTCTAAAAGCAATACCGGGGTTCTGATAATTGTGCATTAGAAGTAGCTAGCTATTATTTCATAAGCATTGGTTGGAGAAAAATTTCAGTGTCAAGGAATATGAATAATTTATTAACCTCAGGGAATATATTTTATAAAAATGCTACATTAGTGAAATAACTGGAATAAAGAATATGAAATGAGTAATTACAAGATGAACTGAAGAAGATAACATCTTACGTATTGAGTGTTGCAATTCATAAAAAATATTCTGTGTACAGTACTAATTAAAAAATAGAGGAACATAATGTTGCAATTTAAAATAATACAGAACAGGTAATTGAAGATACCTGTCTATCCCCCCCCCCCTCTCTTAATTTTAAAGGAGATTTTGGCATGGATGATCGTGAAATGATGAGAGAAGGTAGTGCTTTTCCAGATGACATGCTGGTAAGCTCTAGTACTTCAAACCTTCTGCTAGAGCCAGAGCAGAGCACCAGTCATCTTAATGAGAAATCTAATCATTTGGAATATGAAGACCAATACAAGGATGATTTTGGAGAGGGAAATGATGGTGGAATCTTGGGTATGTAATCAATTTGTATCTTGCCATAAAGCACTTCTTCCAAGGTCATGGTTAATTTGAACCATTGTTAAGCAAATAGATATAGGTTGAAGTTAGTCATTGACTACCTGTACAATAATGGCTATGAGTTTAGTAAAAGAGTTCTAGCTAAAGATGTAGGATTTTTTTCTAATGTGTCAATATAGTTTTTTAAAATCTATATTCATAAAGACACTTATGGCAAGTGGGACTGTTGAAATTGCTGTCATAAGTTGACATATTATACTTAGACCGTGATGGATTACCATTAGTAGGTAAGAACTATTTGTAAGGAAGAAGACTTATGTTTCCTCTGACCTTCTCAGGTCTCAATATAAGACAGGCAGGGACATGCTCTTATACAGCCATTTAAACTTCTTTCAATATTAATTTCTCATAACAACACCCACTAACAACTATCACCAATTATATGTGTAAATGTTTCTTTATATTTCATTGTAAAAACAAATCACTCATCTTTGATATATATTTCCCCTTCTACAATGAATATCAATGAAAATATTTTTGTTTTTTAAAAAACAAAATATATTTTATTGATTTTTTTATAGTAATAAAACAAATACACATAACACAAAAACAATGCACAGTGATATGTGCTCTCACCACCCAACATCAATCGTTCAATTCCCTCCACCAAATGAGGGTGTACTAATTTATAATATTTTAAAACCGGGAACATTAACATATTTACAAAGTATAGAGTAATTCCAATTTGTTCTTTATAACCCGGACTCGAATTCTACTGACCACAAAACCTCTGACCCTATTCCATCTTCCCATCAGTTTTTCCACTTTATTTTCATTGATCATTTTCTTTTTAATATCCATGATTTCAAATTGAATGTATTCTACAATGTACTGATACCAATTTTGTATTGTCCATTTTGTTGCATCTTTCCAACCTAAAACTGTTGCCACTTGGGCACTTTCTATAGCTGCTTCCTTAATTTCTCTGAAATCGCCCATATCCCTCCTCGTTACTAATACTGCCAAAAATATTTTTGCTTAAACTACATATTTCAAACAAACATACCCTTTTCCAAGCAGAACCATCAGGGGAGAAACCACACTTCTACCAAACCTAATAGGGCAGCCTATTATGTATAAATAGGCAACAATCTCCACACTCCCTTGCTCTGATGTTATCTAGTTGCATAATGTAATGTCTACAAATAAACTCAGAGAGCACCAAGAACTTCATGGTTGTAGATAATCTGTTGACAAAATTTCTGTCTTTTAATGCTGTTGTAGCAAGGATAGTTTACAAGGATTTTGATATAAGATTTAGGTTTCTAACTTTAACTTGTTGATATGTTATTTCAGTTGACAAACTTCTGAGCAACACTGAAGAAGGAATATTTGATGACCCACCTGCGCTTTCCGAAGTGGGAGTAATGTTGCCGGAGCAACCTCCCCATGATGATATGGATGATGATGACAATGTCTCAAGTGAATATTTAAACAATTATATTTCTTTTTGAAAATGCTCTGTCATCAATAGCATTTCATGGATGGAATGGCATGCTTGACAAACTTATATTTTCTATATCAATAGATATAACAGTAATTAGTAATTGCTAAAGGACTATTTTATGGGCAAGATATAATCAAGGCTGAGAGATTAGAAATTGGTATTTTCCTAGGCAGGGATTAACTTCCCTCTTTTTCTCTCATTCTAACTGGTTTTTGTGACCAATATTTCATCAGTGGAAAATGGTGCCTGCCTATTGCTCATCTTTTCTTGCTCATCATCCTAACTCCAGTTATGCTTCTTCCTATTATTGCCCATCCTGTGCATATTGTGAGAGCATTTTAGTACAATAAATGACATGATATCAATAAATGGTTAGCATGTTTGTGAAACAATCTAGAAATGTTTTGGGGAAAATTTCATCCCTTTTTGCTTATAATTTAAATCTTCCCATATTTGTAGAGATAGGACCAGTAGCAATCTTGAAGCAATCAAAAACACTTGCATAGATTTTTTTAAAAAGCCATTTTTAAAAGTCCCAAAGAAAAGTGTAGAAATTCAATTTAAATTCAGTACTATGGAATAATAAATGAGTGAGAGAAAAGAAGTCAACCAAATTGCAAGGAATAACTAAAAAAAACAAAGATACAGTATGTGGTTATATAGAAAACTTAACCCTTTACTGCCTGTATTGATTAGGTTTTGGTTCATATTAACATATTAGGACAAAAATGCCCATAGCCTTGTAGAAAACAAATTTAATTGACTCTAGGTGTTTATGTATCCACTCTTAGCATTTATTAAAAGGGGAAAATCGAATCAAGCCAATAACAAATGAGCATACTCAGCTGGCACAGATTGAGGCAATAGTAATAGCACTTATACTTACCGTATGATTTGGAGTATAGGACACACCTTCCCTCTCCCCCCAAAATAGAGGGTGTAAATGTTGGTCTCATACACTGAATTCAGCCATTTTTGGCCTCCCGCCCCCCCATCTCATTTTTCTGAAAAATGGGACCCTTATTCGCAAAAATTGGAGTCACAGAGGGTTTGGGAGGCCTCCAGAGCACTCCTGGGGAATGGAAAAAGGCAAAAATGACTTATTTTTGCCTCCCCCTCAGCTTCAGAACTGCTCTGCATACCTCCCAAACTTATGTGCCCCCTTTTTTTCAAAAACTGGTGAAAAACACAATTTTTGCAAAAAAAAAAAAGTGTTTTTTGCCTTCTCCCAGCCTCCAGAAGCACTCTACAGGCCTCCCAAACCCTCTGTGCTCCATTTTTTGCAAACAGAGGTGAAAACTGGTCCCATTTTTGCAAAAAGTGGGACACACAGAGCGTTTGCGAGGCCTGCAGAGTGGGGGCCAAGGAGGACAAAACCTTTTTTCTTACTTCTTCAAAATCTTGGTACATTTTATACACTGGTGCGTCTTATAGTCTGAAAAATACAGTATACTCACAGTGCTTCACAGCCCTAAGCGGTGTACAGCATTAACTTATTACCCCCAACAATTGGTCCTCACTTTATCCACCTCGGAAGGATAGAAGTCTGAGTCAACCTTGAGCCTGGTGAGAGTTGAACTGCAGGCAGTGGGCAGGCAGCAGAAGTAGGCTGCAGTATTACATTTAACCACTGCGCCACCATGGCTCATGTTAGATAGGATCCAGAGAGGGACTCTAACCCATGAAAGATAATTTTGGCTTACTCGTATTTTATATTTTGGCTCCAAAATGCCTTCATAAACTTCATTCTCTAATTCACAGTGGGGGGACCAGATAGCCCAGACTCTGCTGATCCAGTGGAACCCTTGCCAACCATGACTGATCAGACGACATTGGTTCCAAATGAAGAAGAAGCATTTGCTTTAGAGCCCATTGATATCACTGGTAAGTTTTAATTATTTTTGTATGTAGTATGCCTACAATTGTCACTGCTATTGCCTTTTTTTTTTTGTCAACACTGGAAAATCGTAAGCTTTTCTGACACCTTAATTTTCATAAATTAGCCTTTGTGTTTTAAGTAGGTCCATCTGTAAAAGTAAATTACTATGTTTATGTGCACACACACAACTCTCTTGTTGCTTTTTATTTGGAATTATTTCATCATTTGGTAGTGATAGAGCTTTAAAGTTGTTCTATCTTTAATTCTTCTTGTGCCACATCCCTCATCGCACATTGACTATCATGTTGGTGATCCTACATTGATTGCAAATGACACATATGGCACAAGAAGAAGAATTAAAAATAGAAAACTTTAAAGTTCTGTCACTACAAAGATTAAATATATTTTACCACTTGGGTTTGCCAGCAACTTCAAACAATCATCTGATTGTCAGGAGGCAGATAATCAGTGGCTTGTACTAAGCAGGCTCTGCTGCTGCTTGCTGCAAGGAGGTAAATTGCCGGTAGGCAGAGACCAAAGAGTGTGGCTGGGTGGGGCTATATTCGTGTATAAGGCGCATCCAGGTTTTCACCCTCTTTGGGCAAAGGGGTGCGTCTTATATTCCGAAAAATACGGTAAATAGTAAAAATGATATCTGCAGGTATATGCCTCTTTTATCTGATGACAAGATAACTACAATTAATGAAGAAAATATTAAGCTTCCACGATATTGTCTCACACACACTGGCCAGTTTTCACGCTTTACATAAGATAAATAAATAAAAGCTTGTATTGTACATTGTAGCTTGGTACATCCGAGTTAACCTTTTTAACCAACCCCCCCACCCCCCCCTATATAGATCGTCAGCAGATCTATACATCTTTTCTAACCATTTATAAAGTTGGGGATAATAAAGTAATCAGCATTGACTGATCTCAGTTATGCATAGTCAGATCTGGGTAGTGCTTGTATAGACGACTCTCGAGAAATCACAGCATTACATTCTAGACCAGGAAGTTAAACAAAACACCTTGGAAGAAAGGAATAGCAAACCATTTCATTTTACTTCAGATGCATTTACAAAGATGTATTTACAAAGTCAACAGGAATTATAGTCAAAAGAGACTTGTTTTATTTTGTGTGTGTGTTTGTCACACCTTTATTACTTGTACAAATAACTTGAGGTGGTAACCCAACTTCCTCCTTTTTTCCCCATAACAAAAACCCTGTGAGATACGTTGGGCTGAAAGAGAGTGGCTGACCCAAGGTCACCCAGGTGGCTCTCATGGCCAAGGCTATGAGATCATGGTCTCTTTCTTCCTAGTTCAGTGCCTTAATCATTAGATGAAATACTATTTTAAAACTGCATCTGGAAATTGTTTAAAATAAAATGATTGCTTGTAAAGTAATAAAACCTTTTGATTACAATCCTTTCTGGCCCATATTGTTCCACTTAGATGCACATTTTATAACGTTCTTTACATTGTTACAAAGGACTTGTTTTCTTGTTGATTCACAAGAATACAACATATCTTTCTACATATGATTTTCCACTTCAAGCTTGATTCTACTCTTAGATGAGTTGTAGGGATAGTCTATAAACATTTTTTCTCATTTTCAAGGTAGTAGTTCTATCTTTATAATATATAATTTTAGTAATAATTTTTTTCCACAAGTAGAAAATAAATTGAAAAAGAGTTGGAGCTTATAGTCATAGTGCTTTAAATGGTCTCACTAAAGCTTTAACAGATATCTCATGTTACATAGTCTAACCAGAATTATGGGAGTATATATTTTTTTGAATATTGTAACACAACCATTCTTAAGTAAAATATTTTAAGCAGATTTTCCAAGTGTTCCTTTGTGCATAAACTGTGAAATAGTCGTAAAATAAAGTAAAATAATATTGTAATTTAATGATCAATCGGCAGATTGTTGTAATGTCCAGTGTCTAATATATTTTCCTCTGAATAGTTAAAGAAACCAAAGCAAAGAGGAAGAGAAAGCTGATTGTAGACAGTGTGAAAGAATTGGACAGCAAGACCATCAGAGCCCAACTAAGTGATTATTCTGACATTGTCACCACACTGGATTTGGCACCTCCTACTAAGAAATTAATGATGTGGAAAGAGACTGGAGGTGTTGAAAAACTTTTCTCTCTTCCCGCTCAACCTCTTTGGAATAACAGGCTGCTGAAGGTGAGTTGAACTAAATTTTTTGAAAATTTATAATGTATAGTTATTGCAAATGATCTTAAGCCATCCCTTACCACTTCGGTCACCAAAGATATCAGAACAGGAACTCCTAGAATTCCCCCAAAAGTATAAGAAGGTTTGGATTGCATCTGTTTGGGACAGGCTGCCAGAAATTATTACATTTTCTAATAATACATTGTGCAAATGAGATACTGTCCTTCACATTTATAGAATGTGAAAACTCTTAGGACTCTTATTAATTTACATGAAAGAGAGAAGTAAGCATTATATGCATCAAAAAATAAACAAAGGGATAGAAATGAAAAAATCATAAACTAATGAAGACACAGAATAAAATTAATTAGGCTGAAGTATACTCAAACTAAGTTAAAGGCTGAAATGCCCTCCTAAATGCCAGTTGGATGCTCCCTGGAAAGCCATGCCAAAAAACTAATACAGTACAGCTAATAAAAAGCTATACCAAACCTCAGTGTCCTTCAGCTCCTTAAAGTGCGGCACCTCCCATCAGTTTTTAGTAATTAACTTCATAATTGGTGTTTATGAACCTATTATCCATTTTAGCACGTAGATGGACACAATCTGATGCTAGACTAACCTTGAACTGCCTGAACTAGATAACAAAGCAGTGTCAACTGAAAATATAATTTACTCTTTTTTTATTTGAAGCTTTTTACTCGCTGTCTTACACCTCTTGTACCAGAAGATCTTAGAAAGAGGAGGAAAGGTGGGGAAGCTGATAATCTGGATGAGTTTCTTAAAGATTTTGAGAATCCAGAAGTACCTCGAGAAGAACAGCAACGCAATGTTATAGGTTTGTGTCTTTAATAGCTTGGGTTTTTTACTGTTCAGTAAGTATGTTTAAAACGCGGTACAGCTTAATGTTCAGCATGTGTACTGTCTTCATGTGCATTGCTACCTTCTGGATTAAAAAAAGAATTTGTTCTTTTGTAAAGATAGGGCTGCCAGCATTGAGAAAAATAGTAACTCGTCCATGTTTATTTTGCAATAGATGAACCCATTTTAGAAGAACCAAGTCGCCTGCAGGAATCCATAATGGAAGGCAGTAGGACCAATTTAGATGAATCAGTCATGCCACCACCTCCACCTCAGACAGGTGTAAAGCGAAAAGCTGTACAAGTGGAACCAGAACCTGTGCTCCCTGTGAGTAAAAAAATGCATTTGAACTATAGATACATTGCCAAACAGTAAAATACAATGTTTATCTCTGTAATGACTTCAAAGCAATACCAAATGTCATAAGGAAATAACAGGTCCATTTGGGAGTCATTTATCCAATTTCCAGTTGGCACAAGTAGATGACCTTTAAGCAGTTTCACTAGTTATTGCTTAACCTTCATTGGTTGATATCCCCTATAATTTGAAAAAACTAACAACAAAACATGATGACTTGTGCCTTCCTCAGTGGTTTTAACAAAATACGGGTATATCAGCAGAGTTCATCTATTCTACCATATCTCCAAAAAGAAGGCCAGGTCTTATTTTCTTTTGACACACCCCCCCCCCCCCAAATGGGTAAGACTTATTGGAGGATTGTAATTACAGTGATCCCTTGATTTTCGCGGCTTCAAACTTCGCGAAACGCTATACCACGGTTTTTCAAAAAATATTAAAAAAATACTCCGGGTTTTTTTCTATACCATGGTTTTTCCCACCCGATGACGTCATATGTCATCACCAAGAGTCACTTCTCTGTCTCTTTCTCTTTCTTTCCTGTCATTCTCTGCTTCAATCATTTTCTCATTTCTCTTTTTTTCTCCCCTTTTTTCTATCATTTCTCTCTCTCTTCCTTCCACTCTTCTCTCTCTCTCTTTCTTCCTCTCTCTCACTCTCTTCCTTCCTTTCTCATCTCTCTTTCTTTCCTTCTCTCTCTTTCTCTATCTCTCCCCCTCTTGCTCTCTCTCTTTTTCTCACTTTCCCTCTCTCGTGCACCCACCAGCCTCCGGAGAATGCCTGTCCCGCCTCTCTTGCAGCAGAGGAGAAAGAGAGGTGGGGCGAACGGTGGAGCGGCGAGCGGGCGGGCGAGCGGTGGGCGGGCGGGCGAGCGGCGAGGAGGCCGGAGGCGCTGGGGGAGGTGGCCGACATTAAAAACAACCATTGCCAGCCTCCGAACTTTCGTCGCTCCCCGCCTCCACCTGTAAGCCCTTGCGCGGCCATGGAAAAAGGGCGTGCATGCGCGGAAAATCGATTTTCGCGGGAGGTCTTGGAACGTAACCCCCACGAAAATCGAGGGATCACTGTATTGACTGACCTCGTGCAGTGGCATTGACAATCCGCCCCCCAGCAGGAGCCTGCTGCTGGCCTACTTCTGTGGCCACTTGCCGCCACTCGCACACATTGCCCCAACCTCCGTTTCGCCTTCAGATGCCTTCTGGAAGGCATCTGCAGCCAATAACAGAGCTCTAGATTGATCGAAGATAGAGCTCTAGATTGACCTGAAGCTCTGTTACCGGCTGCAGATGCCTACTAGCAGGCATTTGAAGGCGAAATGGAGGCCAGCGCAATGCATACGAGTGATGGCAAATGACCACAGAAGGAGGCAAAGGAAGTGTTGAGGTGAGGCCTGGTAAGGAGGGCAGCTCCATCCCACCATCTCCACTCTAGCTGTGTGCCTCACACCACCCTCCCGTACTCTAGAGTCCTAATTAGGGCTAATTTTGTGGGTGTGGCATAATTTAATCTACCGTTTTATCTTCTTAATTTATTTTATTTATTAATTAGATTTCTATGCTGCCCTTCTCAAAGCGTATTACGTATTTATATTTATGTTGTAAGCCACCCTGAGTCTCCAGAGAAGGGCGGCCTAGAAATTGAAATAAACAAATTTGATCACATGCGCTCAGAAATGTGATAAGGCTTCTTTTCAAGGCAGGTAGGTCTTTTTGGAGAAACACTGTATTTAATTGATTTTAAGTAAATGCTGTCTTTGTACATGCTCTCCTTGGCAATATCAAATTTTCTTCCCCAATGAAATTGAACATTGAGGAGGATGCAAAAAAAAATTCTTGAATTGGATATACAGTTTGTCTAACGAACTTTTTGAGATACGAACCCGGGGTTTGGGATTTTTGTGCCTCTTCTTACAAACTTTTTTCGCCTTATGAAACCGCCGCCGCGAATGCCAAACCTGGAAATTTGGCAAAAGTTCGAGTTGGTGTTTGGGTTTGGGAGGCTGCTGAGAAGCGCCGCCGCCCAGCTGTCAGCTTTGCAGAAGAGCCGCGGAGCTGTCGGCTGGTCGGGAGGCTCAAACGGAGGTGGGGAATCCCAATAGGGAATTCCATGGGCGGAGCTTTGACGTCACGGAGACGTCCTTCCTGGAGTCCACATTTCGGCCGGCCAGGAAGGACGTCTCCGTGACGTCAAAGCTCTGCCCATGGAATTCCCTATTGGGATTCCCCACCTCTGTTTGAGCCTCCCGACCGGCCGACAGCTCCGCGGCTCTTCTGCAAAGCTGACAGCCGGGCGGCGACGCTTCTTGGCGGCCTCCCAACCCGAACTTTTGCCAAACTTTTGGGTTCGGCGTTTGGGAGAATGCCGAGAAGCCCCCCGGCTGTTTCAAAAGGTGACAGCCAGGTGGGGGCGCCCAGCAGAGCGCCGTTTTTGCGATTTTTTTCTTCCTTGCACGCATTAATCCCTTTTACATTGTTTCCTATGGGAAACTTTGTTTTGTCTTGCGAACTTTCGCCTTACGAACCTCCTCCTGGAACCAATTAAGTTCATCAGACGAGGTATCACTGTATTTAGATATTAAAATAAAGGAATTAGGTTATATGTGAGGATTTTGAAAAACCATGTTTTTAAATAAAGTGTGGTTTTAATAATTAAACTTGAATGTTTTCTCTCATTAGCCTCAACCATTACAACAGATAGAAATGCCCCCAGTGGAATTGCCTCCAGAAGAACCTCAGAATATATGTCAACTAATTCCAGAGCTAGAGCTTTTGCCTGAAAAAGAAAAAGAAAAGGAAAAGGAGGAGGAAGAGGAGGAGGAGGTAAGTATTGACCTAAATCACCTTATGGTTCAACTATTGCAGTGAAACTGCCTTTGAGAACCCACTCAGAAGCTTTAATTGATCCAGAGTGCAGTAGTGGATGGAGGAAAGCAAGATTGAGTCACTATTGGATACCGTGTAATAATTTAATATTTCTTCTTTCATTAAACTAAAAATTCATGAATGTGATCTTGTACGTTAATGTTATTTTTCCATATTGCTATTATTAATATAAGATAATAGCATTTCAAAATTTGCTCAATTGCATTTATATGAAATATTTAAAATGTTGGCAAAGAATTTTTTTAATTTTTCTCTCCAATCACAAATACAATTTAAAATACCATCCATAGATTACGGTATACAAATCCAATGCTACCTCCTTTACTTTTGACATCTGGACAGAAATGGCTGCTCAGGTTTCTTATATGATATTAATAAGTTATTAGCTAATACACTTTTTAAGCTGTTCCTAATTTTAATCACATCTAATTAATTAGGCTATAGTGTTTCAGATTTTCTCCATATCTCCTCCATGTCAATGATCATGCATATTTCAAAATCTTTTTTAATAGTAAATCCCTTTAAAGTAAAACAGACAATGAGTAAACAAAGAAACAAATATTTCTAATAACGAATTCAAGGGGGAAAATAAAATAAAATAACATATAACCAATTAACAAACTAAATTAATTATAATTCCTTTTAATAGATAATAAAAAAATAAGATTTTAGAATTTAATATTAAAGAAAAAACTAAAGAAAAAGGGAAGGTGGAAAAAGAAAGCACAATAGGAAAGAAAAGAAAGAAAAAGAAAAAAAAGAAAAGAGAAAGGAAAAAAAACGTTCTCCTTTTTCTTACCTACATTCCATGTAAATCCAAATATAGCTATCGTAACCTGCAAAACTTTATGGCTCACAAATGAACCAATAAAATCCCCCAACCTACTCTAATCTATATCACTCATCATACCCTACTCTAATTATGTCGCTGCATACCCAGCGGAATCCCCATGCCCTACTCTAATTGTATTGCTGCAAACACAGCGGAACTCATTAATTTAATGTACAGAATATCCAGGATTTCACATCTTTCTCAATTTGGCTCTGTCTAAACAATTTGGTATTCACAACCTTTATCGTTTTTCCTGAGCCTGGGCATAGGAACTTCAACACCCAGAAATCTGAGCAAGGCACACTTGTTTGGGAATTCTGGGAATTGATTTTTAGATGTCCAGATGGTACATAAGCTGGAGAAAACTGATTTATATTAAATTCAATGAAAATGAATGAAAATATGAAGACCTTGTAGTTACTAATTGCTGCTGTCACTCAATTTGTGAGAATTTTTTTTTAATCTTGAGCTTCCCATGGTGGCCAGGCAATTGTTTACAATGAACAAGTTAGGTGGACATAAGAATCACAAAGCTACTTTTGTAGTGTCCTTCCTGGGGGAAATTGTTTCTTGAGCATTTTTTAGAATAGAAATTTAATAATATCATCTGAGAATGTTCTTCAATGCAATTCATTTCAGGAAGAAGATGGTACTGGAGGTGATCAGGATCAGGAGGAACGACGATGGAACAAGAGAACACAACAGATGCTTCATGGTCTTCAGGTATTAGTTCATTTTTGACAATGTGCGAGAGATACTTTTGAATATAATTTGCTCACTAATTAACATATTTTTCCTTTATGGCTAACTAGATCCTTTCAGGCAACCCACAAACAAAATACAGAGACATTAACCCTTACTCTGGATATAGTTAGAAAAAATAGACTGAATCCTAAAAGGCCACTGCTGCGGTAGATAAATCAATAATTAGGCAAAAATAATAATTTCCTTGTTTGTCCCCTTAAGCAACTATTGTAGGAAATTTAATATAGAAAAGTAATCCCTAAATTGAGTCAGGAACACAAGTCCTTCTGATTGTAGACATTTTAAAATCCATCGATTCAGATTGCCCAAATGCTTTGCAACAGTGATTGGCAGCTATTTGGATCCAGAGTGGAAAGGTGTTTCAGGGTTTATGGAGAAATTTAGTATTGTGTTGGCATCTCCTTAAAAAAGACTTGGTTGCACATACTTAATCTGTAATCTAGTGAGCACTTTCTTATATTGTTCTTTATTGAAGCTTGTGAATCCCACGTACGTAGAAATAGTATTGTTTATCCTAATTTGAGAGGAGTTGTGCATTTGGTTCTAGTGTGTTTTTCTTAATTCAATAAAGGCTTTCACAATCTCTCTCTTTCACTAAATGTTGGATTATCTTTGTCTGCTGAAGAGATAAGCCAGAGGTCCAATCTTGGTCAATAAGACCTCTGGTCTTCGACTCCCAGAATTTCTCAGTCAGCTACTGTATTTTTCGGAGTATAAGACGCACTGAAGTATAAGACACAACTTAGTTTTTGGGGAGGAAAATAGGGAAAAGAATCTGCTTGCCGGGTATTCATCTGGCTAACGTCCTTAGTGTGGTCAGCTTCAGCACATTATTTTATCACCTGGTTAGGGCTTTAAAAAAACTTTATTAAGACAGAGTAACAATGAAAGAGCTTGCAAGCCAGTAAGAGCTGAGAACATCATTAGCATCTGGAAAGAAACCTTTGGAGCAAGTAGAGCAATGGGGAAAATCCTGCAAAAACTTAGGGCTTGGGAAACATTCTTTGCAGAGAATAACAATGAAAGAGCATGCAATCTGGTAAGAGTTGGGAACATTGTTAGCACCTGGTTAGGACAGGAAAGAAACATTTGAAGCAAGTAGAGAATGAAAAAAAAACCCCTACAAAGACAGGGTTTGGAAAACATTCTTCACAGAGAGTAGCAGTGAAAGAGCTTTCAAGCTGGTAAGGGAACATAGCACCTGGTTAGGGCTGGAAAGAAACTTATTCAGAGCAAGTTAGAGCAATGAAAAAAACCCTGGAAAGACTTAGGGCTTGGAAAACATTCTTCCCAGAAAGAAACAATGAAAGAACCTGCAAGGTAAGAACTGGGCAGATCGTTAGCAGCTAGTTAGGGCTGGGGGGGGGGGGAGCTACATTCAGAGTATAAGAAACACCCAAATTATCAACCTCTTTTGGGGGGGAAAGGTGCGTCTTATACTCCAAAACATATGGTATATTGATTGGGGACTTGAACTCCATGGGTCTTAAAATAGCCAAGGTTGAACACCCCCTGATCTAAGCTTTTCAGGCTGTAGTTGAGTGCAAGAGCTCTTCCAGTAATGAACATTTTATAAGCTCTCTTGTTATTGCTTGGCACTAACAAACATTTAGAATGAGGGTCAGAAATTCTAATGGTTAACAATTTTTTTGTATTTTCAGAGAGCCCTTGCCAAGACTGGAGAAAAATCTATCAGTTTGCTTGAGTTGTGTCGGAATACAAACCGCAAACAAGCAGCAGCAAAATTCTACAGTTTTTTGGTACTGAAAAAGCAACAAGCTATCGAGTTGACACAGGAAGAACCGTATAGTGATATCATTGCAGCTCCTGGTCCCAGATTCCATATTATTTGAATGGTTGGCTTACCGTATAGTTAGCATCATTAGTGCTCACACATTGTCCCATGTGCAGGGCCCAGAAGGGAAGAAATTTAGGTTTCATTGTCAATGTACAGTAATTTTTTTTGTGTCTGGGGAGGGGTTTCTATTATCTTTTACCACTTTTGCATTTCTAGTAACCTTTCTGCACTGGATGACTTGAATTCCAGCTGCAGAGATGAGAAAGTACTCAAGGATCTTTATGAAGTGTTTTTTTAAAATAAAAATCCAATTCAAAGCAGAATTGTGCAATAATGGTGCATCTAACTATGACTGATGATTCCCCCCCCCCCCCAATATAATATTAAAACAGGATATTATTTTAATTCCAGAAGACCCAGTAATGGCCAATTTTTTATTTCATGACTGATTTGCCAAATAGATCTAACATTTTGAGCTTTCTTCCCTGTACGAGTTACTTTTGCCTGCCCGCTGTTTGCATCAGTGTTGGTCATCTTCCTACTACCAAGTGGTGCTTTTGGAGCTGCCATGGTGTGAATGCCAGTGCCTAGTAGGCAGGAGCCCTTGCTGTGCCATGTTTTCTATATAGAATAATTGAAGCAGCTCTAGGGCTTAAATACAATTGGATATCTGTAGGAAAAACTTTTTTAAAGAAAAAAATTGGGGCTTGCTCCATGTGCAAAACATTTCTGGTAGTGGATGTTACATTCCTTTTCAGAGTGGTCCACCTCTGGTATCAGGTAGCTATGAGGGCAGGCTACTTTGATTAAGCTTTTCCTCATTTGAGATTAAACCTCCTCAAGTGTTTACTTTTCTTAGGGGATTGTATGTACATAAAATGTCATACAGTTAGATTATAAGCAATTTGGGTTTGGGAAGCTGATAACTAGGTGGGTCTCAAGAGTTTGAGCAAGATAAATTTGTATAAATTAACTAATAATTATGTGGGACAACATTGTCCCTAAAAAGACAGCAGGCTTCAGATGTATATTTTAGAAGCAGGTAAACTTGCATTTATTAAAAGTAATCTTGTTGTGTAATAAGTATTATTAGACCTGGCTACCTTTACAGTTTTTGTAATGGGGTGTTTTCCAATAATGAACACTGAATATCTTTTCAAACAACTCCCAGTTTGGTTTTTTACTATTTTTTTTTAATAAAGACTTTATTATTATTATTATTATTACTAGAATCAGGCCAAACCAGAAATCATGTGAATGTGGATGGATAGATGTTAACATTTCTTAGCAAAATTAAATAATAATAATAATTAAAGGTTCTGATTTAAAATGTTGGCACTTTTGTGAAACGATTAAATGTTTGGGACTGAGATTGAGTATATGCCCACGTGTAAAATTATGTGAATGTTTTAAAATTTGCAATGGTTTAATAACCCTTGAGAAAAGATAATTGTATAAAATAGCTACTGCAACTTTATTTTTGACATGATGTGCCTGTACAACCATGATTTTCCCCCTTTGTACAAAGAGACATTGTAGATAACTTGAATGTTTGATTATAGAGAAGGTCCTTAGTTTCTTGTTAAAGATTGTTAGTCCATTTTTGTTGCTTTTCAAGGTTAATATTCTTGGAAATAGTTGCTGTTATGTATAACTTTTCTAATAAAAACTGTGTTAAACCATTATATAGTGCCACTATATTTAGTATTTGTCTGGCTATGTTGTGGGAAAAATGTTAAAATCCTCGGCACCCCTAAATGTGCTGTCCCCCTCAAAACAACGCAACAAACAGCTATTAAGGTCTAAATTGCTGGCAAAAAAAGTGAGTACACCCCTAAGTGATAATGTCCAAATGCAGCCCAAGAATTTATTTATTTATTTATTTATTTATTTATTTATTTATTTATTTATTAGATTTGTATGACGCCCCTCTCCGAAGACTAGGGGCGGCTCACAACAG
This sequence comes from Erythrolamprus reginae, assembly GCF_031021105.1. Classification (NCBI taxonomy): domain Eukaryota; kingdom Metazoa; phylum Chordata; class Lepidosauria; order Squamata; family Dipsadidae; genus Erythrolamprus; species Erythrolamprus reginae. Next base: position 237,938,416 of record NC_091952.1, on the reverse strand, counting down.
CAATAAACAATATAGCAGTGGAACAAACCTAATATTAAAAACATATAAAACCCTATCATTTAAAAAACCAAATAGCACATTCATACCAAACAAAACAAAGTATAAAAAAGCCTGGGGGGGAAGGTGTCTCAACTCCCCCATGCCTGGTGGTATAAGTGAGTCTTGAGTAGTTTACGAAAGACAGGAAGGGTGGGGGCAGTTCTAATCTCTGGGGGGAGTTGGTTCCAGAGGGTTGGGGACGCCACAGAGAAGGCTCTTCCCCTGGGGCCTGCCAAACGACATTGTTTAGTCAACCGGACCCGGAGAAGGCCAACTCTGTGGGACCTTATCGGTCGCTGGGATTCATGCGGTAGCAGGTGGTTCTGGAAGTACAGTGATCCCCCGAGTTTCGCGATCTCGATCTTTGCGAAACGCTATATCGCGATTTTTCCACCCGATGACGTCACTCCCTTCCTTTCTCATCTTTCTCTCTTTCTCTATCTTGCTTCTTCCTCTCTCACACTCTCTTCCTCCCTCTCTCATCTCTTTCTTGCCTTCTCTCTCTTTCTCTATCTCTCTTGCTCTCGAGCGGCGGGCGGCACCCAGGGAAGGTTCCTTCTGCCGCCCACCAGCTGATCTGCTCGGCAGCGCAGTAGCAGCGAGGAGCCGAAGATGGGGTTTCCCCTTTGCATGGGCAACGGGGAAACCCCATCTTCGGCTCCTCGCTGCTACTGCGCTGCCGAGCAGATCAGCTGGTGGGCAGCCGAAGGAACCTTCCCTGGGTCTTCAACTCCCAGAGCGGCGGACAAGCGGCGGGCGGAAAAGCGGCGGACAAGCGGCGGGCGGAAAAGCGGCGGCTGGACAAGCAGCGGAAAAGCGGAAAAGCGGCGGCCGCACAAGTGGACAAGCGGCGGACAAGCGGAAAAGCGGCGGACAAGCGGGCAGGCAGGTGGCTCCTCAGCTGCTGGGTCTTCCCAGGTGCGGAAGTAAAAACACCATCTGCGCATGCGCGGCCATGGAAAAAGGGGCACGCATGCGCAGATGGTGTTTTTACTTCCGCACCACTACATCCCGAAAAATCGATTATCGCGAGGGGTCTTGGAACGGAACCCTCGCGATAATCGGGGGATCACTGTACTCTGGTCCAATGCCATGTAGGGCTTTAAAGGTCATGGCCAACACTTTGAATTGTGACCGGAAACTGATCAGCAGCCGATGCAAGCCACGGAGTGTTGAAGAAACGTGGGTGAATCTTGGAAGCCCCACGATGGCTCGCGGCTGCATTCTGCACGATCTGAAGTTTCCGAACACTTTTCAAAGGTAGCCCAGGTAGAGGGCGTTGCAGTAATCGAACCTTGAGGTGATGAGGGCATGAGCGACTGTGAGCAATGACTCCCTGTCCAAATAGGGCCGCAACTGGTGCACCGAGGGGATAGCACCCGAGTCTACGGAGAGGGGCAGCATACAAATCCAATCAAATCAATCAATCAACCAGGCGAACCTGGGCAAACCCCCTCCTTGCCACAGCCAAAAGATGATGTTCCAATGTCAGCTGTGGATCAAGGAGGATGCCCAAGTTGCGAACCCTCTCTGAGGGGGTCAGTAGTTCCCCCTCCAGGGTAATGGACGTACAGATGGAATTATCCTTGGGAGGCAAGACCCACAGCCACTCCGTCTTGTCTGGGTTGAGTTTGAGTTTGTTGACACCCCTCCAGGCCCCAACAGCCTCCAGGCACCGGCACATCACTTCCACTGCTTTGTTGACTGGACATGGGGTGGAGATGTATAATTGGGTATTATCAGTGTATTGATGATACCTGCCCTTGGATGATCTCACCCAGTGGTTTCATGTAGATATTAAATAGCAGGGGGGCCATTTCCCCTCCCTCGTGTCATGTGATTTGTTAGTGGTACAAGGTCTCGGGTTTGAAGGAGGAGCAGGTGTGTTAAATTTGGTGTTATCACTCATTCTCTCATACTGGTCGCAGGAAATTCTACATGGCACCTCATGGCAATGAACTGAGGATCTTAAACACATTTTTGCTCTACATAAAGACATCCTTCTTATAAGATTGCCAAGATCCTGAAATTGAGCTGCAGCACGGTGGCCAAGGCCATACAGTGGTTTAACATGTCAGAGGTTGGCTTTGGGAAATAGTTGTATGACTGCTGCCAGCATTGCAAGGAGAGGTTGCAGGGGTTGCAACATGCCACATTGAATTGATTTGCACAGAAAGAAGCCTCTTCTAACGATGCACAAGAAAGCCTGCAAACAATTTGTTGCAGTCAAGCAGATTAAGGACATGGATTCCTGGAACCATGTCCTGTGGTCCAGTGAGACCAAGACAAACCTATTTGTTTCAGATGGTGACAAGTGTATGTAGTGGCAACCAGGTGAGTACAAAGACAAGTGTGTCTTGCTTACAGTCAAGATGGTGGTGGGAATGTCATGGTCTGGGGCTGCATGAGTACTGTAGGCACAGGGGAGCTACAGTTCATTGAAGGAACCATGAATAAACATATTGTGACAGTGAAGCAAAGCATGACCCCTTCCCTTCCGAGACTGAGCTGCAGGGCAGTATTCCAACATGATAAAGCAAAGCTTTCGACAAAGTCAACCATTATCTCCTAATCAACAAATTAGAAAAAAGCGGAATAGACTACAACACATGCAGATGGATCAATAGCTGGCTGACCAACCGCACCCAACGAGTTGTCCTCAGCGGTTCCAAATCCACATGCAAGAACATAGGCAGTGGGGTATCACAGGGTTCAGTCCTGGGCCCTGTGCTCTTCAACATTTTCATCAACGACTTGGACGAGGGAATAGAAGGGCAACTGATCAAATTTGCAGATGACACCAAGCTGGCGGGGGTAGCCAATACCCTAGTAGACAGGCTCAAATTACAGAAAGACCTAGACAGACTAACACAGTGGGCCCACACCAACAAAATGACGTTTAACATCGACAAGAGCAAAGTGCTTCACCTAGGCAGAAAAAACCCTGGACACATATAACCTGGGAGAAACCCCTCTTAGCAGTAGCGACTTGGAGTCTTGATGGACAATCAACTAAACATGAGCCAACAATGTGTAGCAGCAGCTAAAAAAAGCCAACATAATCCTAAACTGCATCAACAGGGGAATACACTCCAAGACCAGGGAAGTCTTAATACCACTCTACTACCCCTTCGTCCGACCACACCGGGAGTACTGTATTCAGTTCTGGTCACACTTCAAAAGAGACATTGAAACTCTGGAGAAGGTGCAAACGAGCAAACAAGATGATTAAGGGATTGGAAACCAAGACTTACGAAGAGAGACTGAGGGAACTGGGCATGGATAGCCTAGAGAAAAGGAGGGCCAGAGCGGACATGATAGCAGTCTACAAGTATACGAGGGGATGTCACAGAGAGGAGGGGATCACTTTATTCTCCAGGGCACCAGAGAGCCAGATGAGGAACAACGGCTGGAAGCTGACCAAGGAGAGATTCAACATGGAGATAAGGAGGAACTTCCTGACGGTCAGAGCGATCAACCAATGGAACAACCTACCAGCGGATGTTGTGAACTCCAACACTCTGGACATTTTTAAGAGAAGATTGAACTGCCACTTGACTGGTGTACTATAGGGTTCCTGCTTGGGCAGGGGGTTGAACTCGATGGCCTTCATGGTCCCTTTCAACTCTAACAATAAATAAAATAAAATAAATAATGACCCCAAATACCCCTCCCAAATGACCAGTGCCTTGCTAAAGAAACAGAGTAAAGGTGATGGTCTGGCCAAGGTCTCCAGACTTAAACCCTACTGAGCATCTATGGGGCATCAGGAAAGGGAAGGTGGAGATGCGCAAGGTCTCTAACATCCACCAACTCTGTGATGTCATCATGGAGGAGTGGAAGAAGACTCCAGCAGCAACCTGTGAAACTGGTGCACTCTATGCCCAAGAGGGTTAAGGCAGTGCTGGAAAATAATGGTGGCCACACAGAATATTGACACTTTTGGACCCCATTTGGACATTATCACTTATTGGTGTACTCACTTTTGTTGCCGGCAGTTTATACCTTAATGTCTGTGTGTTGCGTTGTTTTGAGGGGACAGTACATTCACACTGTTATAGCTGTAAACTCATTACTTTACATTGTAGCCAAGGGCCATTTCTTCAGTATTGTCACATGAAAAGATATAGTTAAATATTTACAGAATGTGAGGTGTACAGGCAGACTCCCTAGGTTCAAATCCCGGCAAGGGTATGGCTAGCTGATGAGAGCAAAATAGTTTGAAATAGATCTATACTAGTCTCCCTTTTTATTATCAGCAGACAATATGTTTCACACACACACACACACACCAGCTGCCACTTTAAAAGATGTGCACAATTTCTTTGAAATGAGAAGACTAAAAATTTGTGAAGAGTTCCCTTATGGCACCAACATGGTAAACCATATTTTTTTAAGAAAACGAAGTAGGATTTATTATTCAAACAGCATTAACTATATATCCAAAGTCAACAAAATGGAAATGCACATCAACTATTCAGAATAATGTTATGCTTTCATATCTTGGACAGCTGCAGTTATAGTGTCTGATTTCTTTTTACTGCGCTTCTGTTTTCCCTTTTTCTTAGAAGTGGACGATGGTTGGGATTCTTCAGTTTTTCGCTTTTTCTTCAGACAGCTGAGAGGGTTTGGCCCACCAGCCCTTTTCCGCTTTCTTTTTTTGGGTTCTGAAGTTTTCACAAGACCTTCTTTTTCTTTCAGAAACGTAATGGTCTTCTTATGGTGCTCTGGAATAAGCTGGTTTGTGTGCATTGCTTGTATTGAAGCCAAAGATTTGGCGGAAGGCTTGTCCAGAACCATTGTATTCTGAATTATAAATAGCAGAGGGATTCCAGGCCTTTTCTTTATTTTTGTGGCCAAGTGCTGATCCTATTTTTTTTAAAAATAAAATACAAAGTAAAAAGGGTGTGTTACAAGATGCAGGTGAGTACATACTATACAATACACTTCACAGAAAAAAATGCAATTATATTCCCTTGCTTTTTGAAATATAATTAACCTAATATTGTAAGAGTAATAGCTGTAAAGTGTATGTAAATGTAACACAAGTAAGACAGCAAATTATCATAACAATTAAACATAAGTACCCTGCTCAAAAAAATAAAGGGAACACTGGAACAACACAATATAACTCCCAGTAAATCAAACTTCTGTGAAATCAAACTGTCCACTTAGGAAGCAACACTGATTGACAATCAATTTCACATGCTGTTGTGCACATTCAACTTTGTATAGAACAAAGTATTCAATGAGAATATTTCATTCATTCAGATCTAGGATGTGTTATTTGAGTGTTCTCTATTTTTTTTGAGCAGTATAGTTGGTAAGTAGTGAATTCATTGCAGCAATAAGGAGTCTTTTCTTGAAATCAGAACAAAGTCTAATGACAGTTTTTCAAGGTTAGGTAGAAGAAATTTAATAATTTTAGTGCAGGTCACAGGTAAGATATTTTATTCAAATATATTCAAGTGAAATACATTTACCTGTGTAGCTATGAAATAATGGTGTGGATTACCATCCTCGACCATTGACAATAGACAGTCTGAACCACCCACTGGATTTTTGATATGAGAGCAGTTGCGAAGTTGAAATCTCTGTGCAATTAGTTTTGCACCATACAGCTGTTTTCCCAGGCATTCCAATTCTTTTAACACACATCTAAAAGGGAAATATGGTAAGAAAAAGAAGCACAACAAATTTATTATAACAGGAAGCCTAATTATATCAAAGTCTATATCTATAAACAAATCTCATAAATGGCAGGTGCCAATGTCTTTTTGGAATCAAGGTGAAATCAAACTAACTCCAGATAAAAATTCAAATTATGATCACATTATTATGGGGATACCACAAATACAAGGCATAGCCGTAAATCTTGTTCAGCATCTTTGTAACTTTGAATGGTTGATGAACAAGTGAGCACTAAGCAAGGATTTTCTCTATTTCTTATATTTTAGGATGGAATGAAATTTCTTAAAATATATATAGAGGGAGTTAAATATATTCTGAAGAAATTAAATACATATGTATGCACTAAAAGGCAAAACAATATCAAGAAATAAAAACCCCCCATCAAATATTATTTCATTACGTGATTTATTTCATCTGTTTTTGGTCTGACAGTTTTTTTATTGTTTATGTCACTGGTTTGCCAATCTGAATCTAAAACTCCCCAAGCAAGAGCCTTCTCTAAATTTAAAACCCCTGAGATCATGTAAGGCTGTTATTCTAACTCTATTAATCGAAGCCACATGGATATATACAGGTAGTCCTCAACTTACATTACAGTTACAGTTAATTTAGTCTGCGTAATCTGCGGAAAGGGGCAGCATACAAAACTAATAAATAATAATAATAATAATAATAATTATTATTATTATTATTATTGACTGTTCAAAGTTAGAATGGCACAGAAAAAAGGGACTTAGAACCATTTATGACCTATAAAGCCCTTCATGGCATTGGACCAGAATATCTCCGGGGCTGCCTTCTGCTGCACGAATCCCAGCGACCGGTTAGGTCCCACAGAGTTGGCCTTCTCTGGGTCCCATCGACTAAACAATGTCGTTTGGCGGATCACAGGGGAAGAGCCTTCTCTGTGGCGGCCCCGACCCTCTGGAACCAGCTCCCCCAAGATTAGAACTGCCCCCACCCTCCTTGCCTTTCATAAACTCCTTAAAATCCACCTCTGCCGTCAGGCATGGG